>NC_137121.1:33821971-34191971 GCF_949357685.1 Gobio gobio | reverse complement strand
CACAGTGAATCATTTGAGTCAGTTCTGTCCAGTGATTAATTCAGTCCGTTCTTTCAGTGAACCATTTGAGTTATTTATTTCACAGTGAATCATTTGAGTCAGTTCTGTCCAGTGATTAATTCAGTCCGTTCTTTCAGTGAACCATTTGAGTTATTTATTTCACAGTGAACCATTTGAGTTATTTATTTCACAGTGAACCATTTGAGTTATTTATTTCACAGTGAATCATTTGAGTCAGTTCTTTTACAGTGAATCATTTGAGTCGGCTTGCAAATCAATATGAATTCAATTTGTTTGCTGATCCTTCTGAATTGTGCCATTATTAATGCAACATCTCACATTTCTTCTGTTTATTATAGGGTGGCATTCTGAGAACATGTTGCTATAACAGGATCAACAAGCATGTCATTGCAATTTTTCCTCAATTGCGGCAAAAGAGAAAAACTGTAAATGTAAATGTGTATATTTTGTCGCTAGTGCACTAGCATATAATTGACCACCACAACACTTTATTTTTTTTATTTATTAAACTTATTTTTTTTGATAGCACTGTTATTATTACATACAGGCACAACTCTTTCTTTGCCTGCTTGCTTTACTGTAACTCTTGAAACTAATTAAACCGGAAAATATGATTCCAAACTCTGAGGCTTTGCTGCACATGTAGATTTTTTTTTTTTTTTATTTGCAGGCTTTTCCTGTTGTTGCGTTAGAGCTGGGCCACCTGTCTGCTTGATATATATGTTTGTAGTGCGATCAGTAGTGTTTTCCTGCTGAACACAATTGTGCTTAGTTCTTTTCTGTAATAAGTTTGACAGATCGTTTAGTTCCAGTTGAGGAAACAAGTTCTAACCAAACTACACTTTCAAAAGGAAGGATCCGTCAGAACCAAAAACTTGTATAGTCGTACCTCATTAGAACCACCATCTATTATTTTTGATATACCCCTATATTATCTATGTCATATATAACACATATGATTAATGTCTCCTCTTTCCTGTAGGGAACTTCCCAATGATCAGTGATGATCTGGTGAACTCGTATCATCTGCTCCTGTGTGCTCTGGATCTGGTTTACTGCAACGCACTCCTGTGCTCTAGTCGTAAAGATCTGCTCAACCCAGCCTTTAAAGGTCACACACACACACACACACACACACACACACACAGGCTGTCATAACTATAGCTTTCATTCTTTCTAAAACACCAAAGTGAACCTTGTCCTGTGAGATCAGTTGTCCAAACTCTAGGAGATGGCAGAAGGTCAAACAAACATTAGTTTGTGTGTGTGTTTTGTGCACAGGGTTGCCTGAGGACTTCAACAGTAAAGATTATAAGCCAGGCCCAGGCTCATTATGTTTCATAGAGCAGCTGTGTGAGCTTCATGATGGTCTGGTGCTGGAGGCCAAAGGAGCAAAGGAGCATTTCTGGAAACCCTTCATTAAGAAACTCTTTGAGCGCAAGGTACTGGAAATACACTAACGTTAGGCCCCGATATACTCACACTCTAAACACTAATTCAGTGACCCTGTTCCCACAACTGAAATCTATGGTTGCAAGACAAAAAAAAAGACAAAAGTTATTTAATTAAACATTAATTAAACTTAATATTGTGTGTAATTTGAACTCAAATTTCTGTGTTAACTGATTTATTAACTTAATATTGTGTGTAATTTGAACTCAAATTTCTGTGTTAACTGATTTTTGTTTTAACCCTTAATCGTCCCTCAAGTAGGGTTTACGTTTGAGTCCCTTGGGGTCAGATAGACCCCAAACTTTTACAGAGCGATTGCATAAGGAAATATACATTTTTTACATGCCAAACTATATATCATTTTTTTTATTTACTTCTCAACTATACATTTATGCTGTGTTTTTGTGGGTATTTGGTAGTTTTTTACCTATTTACTGCACAAATACTTAACTATGTCATACATTGGCTCATTAAAAATTATTTTTTTTAATGAAAAAATCACTTGAATGATGATCTTAATTAAATATAAATAGTTTTTGGACATTGCTCTATGTGTTAGGGATAGAATACCGCCATCTGTAGGTTTGTGGAAAAACTTTAGGAATTATAGTTAAAGAGAAAGAGAGTGCAATGACCACATTATCCACTAGAGGTCCATAGGGAACACATGTGTGTGTTTGTGTGTGTGTGCTTGTGTGTGTATGAGACAGAAAGTTTGTTCCACTTTGTGTTTATGCTCTAGGACCAGATCTTGATATAAATGTAGACATTTTCAGATTTATACTGGATTTAGTTTTTTTTTTTTTTTTACAAACAAAGTGAAAAAAAAAGCATTTTTTACATTTTCCCATTCATTGCCAAAATCTAAAAAATGCTCCAGACACCTGTGTTTGTGTGTGTGTGTGTGTGTGTGTGTGTGTGTGTGTGTGTGTGTGTCTGTGTGTGTGTGTGTGTGTGTGTGTGTGTGTGTGTGTGTGTGTGTGTGTGTGTGTGTGTGTGTGTGTGTGTGTGTGTGTGTGTGTGTGTGTGTGTGTGTGTGTGTGTGTGTGTGTGTGTGTGTGTGTGTGTGTGTGTGTGTGTGTGTGTGTGAGTGAACATGCTTGTTCCATATTGCATTTGTGCTCAAGTATTAGTCCTTCATTTATGTATGAATATCTTTCAGATTTATGCCAGTTTTGTTGATTTTATTTGCCAATTTCAATAAAAATACTCTGTTGCAGTCACACACATGTGTGTGTGTGAATGAGATAGAAAGTTCGTTCTACTTTGTGTTTATGCTCTAGGACCAGACCTTGATATAAATGTAGAAATTTTCAGATTTATACTGGATTTAGTTAATTTTTTTTGATTAAAAAAGTGAAAAAAAAACGTTCGCATTCATTTTCAATGTGGGGTCAATCTGACCCGAGGGACTTAAGCGGTAAGTTTTTTTTACACACCTTTAGAACAACCAAATCAAGCCCAGATTTTTTGTGCATGTTTAGATAGATTATTTAGGAAAAGTCACAGAGTCTCATGGCCCTGAGATGAAGGGAACAGTTTTTTAAAAATGGAGGAAAAGTCCAGTGGGGTCAGCTGGACCCCAAGGGCCGATTAAGGGTTAATTAAGTTGGATGAACTTAATGAAATTGTCTTGGTAAGTTTGGAAATTGGGTAGTGGATTTTTTGTTCCCAGCATTCTTTGCATAGGACTGGATAAGGAGAATAAAGTTTACTTGCTAAATATGTAAATATACATGCTAAATAAGTTGCAAATAGAGTTCGCCACGAGCCAATGGTAGTTTGAAGTTGTTTACCAGCCGAAGCGGAATTTTCCGGAAAGTTTGCTTTGGGAAGCTGTTTCGAACTCCGGAAACAAACTTAATTTTGGCCTGATTTTGGTCGAAATTACATCACATCAGTTCGTCCTTCGATTTCGCTTGAAGTATATCGGGGCCTTTATGATGTATGTCAGGACAGCCTCTTCAAGTTTGAAGTCAACCTGATATCAAAATGGACTTTTCCAACATATTTCACTGAATATTCAGTCACGTTAAATATGATGCAAATGATGTTTCATGATGTCTTTAAACTGGCTTTAAATAGTATTATAATTTGCTTTTATTAATATTGTTTGGTGAAGTATATGCCATTTCACATCTTGTTCCCTGTCACAGATTTTGAAAGGAAAAGAAGACACGCTGACAGGATTTTTGGAGCCAGTGAATTTCGGTGACAGTCTGTAAGCATCTCTTTCCAGTTAATCACTTAATCCACATGAAGCTTCTTAAACATTTCTCCTGTAGGTTATCTCCTCGCTCTCTGTCTGTTTCTTCAGAGCTTCTCTGAACCGTGTGTATGAGGAACATGTGTTATCCTCCGGTTCTCTGGATGAGAGAGTATTTCTGGGAGAAGCGGCCAGAGAAGACATTGGGACCCCAGGCCCTTGTTTCTCTGAAGGGATTGAGAACCAGGAACAACTGACCAACCCCCTCCAGAACTCAATGACAGTATGTGTGTCGTACAAACACAAACAAATACATTCACATAATGTTAATTCTCAACAATGAACAATGATTTGTATCAATAAATGTGTTTGTTTTACAGGCGTCTGCTCTGAGAGTGTGTACTCCTTTGACAGGACGGAGGTACGTGCCGGAGAGCAGCGTGGGTACCCCCGTCTCCATGGCCATGCAAAGTGTGGGCCGTCTGCACACGCTGCTGACAGGATTCAAATACAGACCCAGCGTGAAACTCAGAGACATATTCAGGTGATCCCAAGCTAGGTTCTGTGTTAGTCACAATCTGCAACCCACAGGAAGCAGAGCCCCTGTATGTACAGGCGTTTCACTGGATTCACCGCAATCACAGTTCACTGGAATCACATTTGAATGGAATCAAGTGGAATGTTCTTGTATTGATTCTAATGAACTGTGATTCCAATAAACTTCACGACTATAACCTGTGTTAGTCTGGGATTTCAGTTATTGCAATCAACTATGATACTAGTCAAATGTGACTCTAGATATTCAGGAAAACTGATTCCTGGGATTTCACTTAATTTTCAACCCAGTAATGAGTGATACCAATTATTCTACTGAATTCTTAGTACAATGGGATACCACTGATTCCAGTGAACTGTGATTCAGTAATTCTGGTGTATTCTGATGATAATGATTTCAGTAAAATGACAAGAGTGATTGCAATGAACTGTGATTCAATGATTCCAGTGAACTGTGATTCAGCGATTCCAGTGAACTGTGATTCAGTGATTCTGGTGTATTCTGATGATAATGATTTCAGTAAAATGACAAGAGTGATTGCAATGAACTGTGATTCAATGATTCCAGTGAACTGTGATTCAGCGATTCGAGTGTATTCTGGTTACAGGGATTCCAGTAAAATTACACAAGTGATTCCAGTGAACTGTGATTCAATAATTCCAGTGTATTCAGATGATAGGGGTTCCGGTAAAGTGACACATGTGATTTCAATGAACTGTGATTCAGTGATTTCAGTGAACTGTGATTCAGTTATTCCAGTGAACTGTGATTCAGTGATTCCAGTGTATTCAGATGACAGGATTCCAGTAAAATAACACAAGTGATTCCAGTGCACTGTGATTAAGTTTTTCCAGTGTATCCAGATAACATGGGTTCCAGTAAAACGTGACAAGTGATCCCAGTGAACTGTGATTCCGATGTATTCAGATGACAGGGATTCCAGTAAAATGTGACACAAGTGATTCCAGTTAACTGTGATTCTGTGATTCCAGTTTATTCTGATGATAATGATTTCAGTAAAATGACACAAGTGATTCCTGTGAACTATGATTCTGTGATTCCAGTTTATTCTGACGACAGGGATACCAGTAAATTGTGACACAAGTGATTCCAGTGAACTGTGATTCAGTGATTCCAGGTTATTCTAATGACAGGGGTTCCAGTAAAATGTGACACAAGTGATTCCAGTGAACTGTGATTCGGTGATTCTGGTGTATTTAGATGATAATGGTTTCAGTAAAATGACAAGAGTGATTGCAATGAACTGTGATTCAGTGATTCCAGTGTATTCTGGTGACAGGGATTCCAGTAAAATGACAAGAGTGATTCCAGTGAACTGTGATTCAGTGATTCCAGTTTATTCTGATGAAAGGGATTCCAGTAAAATGACAAGAGTGATTCCTGTGAACTATGATTCGGTGATTCCAGTTTACTCTGATGAAAGGAATTCCCTTAAAATGTGACACAAGTGATTCCAGTGAACTGTGATTCAGTGATTCCAGTGTATTCAGATGACAGGATTCCAGTAAAATGACACCAGTGATTCCAGTGAACTGTATTTCAGTGATTCCAGTGAACTGTGATTTGGTGATTCCAGTGTATTCAAATGACAGGATTCCAGGAAAATGACACCAGTGATTCCAGTGAACTGTATTTCAGTGATTGCAGTGAACTGTGATTCGGTGATTCCAGTGTATTCAAATGACAGGATTCCAGGAAAATGACACTAGTAATTCCAGTGAACTGTATTTCAGTGATTGCAGTGAACTGTGATTCGGTGATTCCAGTGTATTCAAATGACAGGATTCCAGGAAAATGACACTAGTAATTCCAGTGAACTGTATTTCAGTGATTGCAGTGAACTGTGATTCGGTGATTCCAGTGTATTCAAATGACAGAGATTCCAGTAAAATTACACTAGTGATTCCAGTGAACTGTGATTCGGTGATTCCAGTGTATTCAAATGACAGAGATTCCAGTAAAATGACACCAGTGATTCCAGTGAACTGTGATTCGGTGATTCCAGTGTATTCAAATGACAGGATTCCAGTAAAATGACACCAGTGATTACTGTGATTCAGTGATTCCAGTGTATTTTGATGACAGGGGATCCAGTAAAATGACACAAGTGATTCCAGTGAACTGTGATTCCAGTGTATTCTGGTGACAGGGATTCCAGTAAAATGTGACACAAGTGATTCCAGTGAACTGTGATTCAGTGATTCCAGTTTATTCTGATGACAGGGATTCCAGTAAAAATGTTTTACCAAAGTTTGCGGTGAACTTGAATTCTAGTGATTTTGATTGCAGTGATTCCAGTGACCTGCGACGTGATATTTGTATAAGTGATATTTGCTGTGCACTGGAATCACTAGTATTTTCTGTTTAAAAAAAACACAGATCTTGTGTAAGAGACCCCAGTGAGTCCATAGCAGCAAGGCTGAAGGATATGTCAGAGATTTTTCTTCAGAATTATGAGGGAACAGGAGAGGAGAACAAGAATCTGGCAAGAGGTGTGCATCTTTATGCTTTATTTTTTTCTTATAATTTCTTCCATTTGTAGCGAATGACTCTTTCCACAATTCAAACACTGATATCAAAAATGTTGGGGCATCTTGTTTTACAGATGTTGCAGTGAAGTATTTTTGTTTGGCTGAGGCACTTTATTACAAATCACTGGAAGTGATCGTCAACCAGGAGAAGAAAAGGCTTGGAGACACGGACCTGTCTGTAGGTTTCATATTAAGTTCAAGCGTAAATCACACAATGTGCCCTAAATAAGCCATGAATGTAATGTACACCTTACTGCAAAACTACTGAACATCAGCTGCACACTTCAGTTAATTATGTATGCTGAATGTGTTATCATGTGTCTCAGGGCATTCTAGAGCAGGACGTATTCCACCGGTCACTGATCGCCTGCTGCCTGGAAATCGTCATCTTTTCGTATAGACCACCGGGAGAGTTTCCCAGAGTCCTGCAAATCTTTGATCTCCCCGCTTATCACTTTTACAAGGTAGATTAATATAAAGAGATAATAACCATTAAAATGGTATGCATTCATTGATAAGAGTCAGAAGCCTCTCTGTCTCGCTCACAGGTGATTGAGGTGTTGGTACGGGCGCAGGAGGGTCTTTTCCGGGAGGTAGTCAAACATCTGAACCATGTTGAGGAGCAGGTATTGGAATCCTTGGCGTGGAAAGGAAACTCCCCGCTGTGGGAGAGCATCCGAGAGGCCAAGAACTGCGTTCCTGCCTGCCAGGAGGTCAGAACAATATAACTGCTTATGACCATATAAACATGATCAGTGACTTTCACTTGTGAATAAGAAAGTACACTTTAGCATAAGTTTAAAAGGAGTACATAAATCATTTTATTTAGAAGAATATGTTTAATTGTCAACTGAAAGTAAGATTTTATGACACTTAATTGCATGTTAATTGTTTACATTTATATAAAATTTAATTTTTTGAACTTTAGAGTGCTTTTTGAGCCACTTATGTAGGACTGAATTATACACTAACCTAAAGGATTATTAGGAACACCAGTAACATTTTTCATTAATGCAATTATCTAATCAACCAATCACATGGCAGTTGCTTCAATGCATTTAGGGGTGTGGTCCTGGTCAAGACAATCTCCTGAACTCCAAACTGAATGTCAGAATGGGAAAGAAAGGTGATTTAAGCAATTTTGAGCGTGGCATGGTTGTTGGTGCCAGACGGGCTGGTCTGAGTATTTCACAATCTGCTCAGTTACTGGGATTTTCATGCACAACCATTTCTAGGGTTTACAAAGAATGGTGTGAAAAGGGAAAAACATCCAGTATGCGGCAGTCCTGTGGGCGAAAATGCCTTGTTGATGCTAGAGGTCAGAGGAGAATGGGCCGACTGATTCAAGCTGATAGAAGAGCAAATTTGACTGAAATAACCACTCGTTACAACCGAGGTTTGCAGCAAAGCATTCATGAATCCACAACACACACAACCTTGAGGCGGATGGGCTACAACAGCAGAAGACCCCACCGGGTACCACTCATCTCCACTACAAATAGGAAAAAGAGGCTACAATTTGCACAAGCTCACCAAAATTGGACAGTTGAAGACTGGAAAAATGTTGCCTGGTCTGATGAGTCTCGATTTCTGTTGAGACATTCAGATGGTAGAGTCAGAATTGGGCGTAAACCGAATGAGAACATGGATCCATCATGCCTTGTTACCACTGTGCAGGCTGGTGGTGGTGGTGTAATGGTGTGGGGGATGTTTTCTTGGCACACTTTAGGCCCCTTAGTGCCAATTGGGCATCGTTTAAATGCCACGGCCTACCTGAGCATTGTTTCTGACCATGTCCATCCCTTTATGACCACCATGTCCCCATCCTCTGATGGCTACTTCCAGCAGGATAATGCTCCATGTCACAAAGCTTGAATCATTTCAAATTGGTTTCTTGAACATGACAATGAGTTCACTGGACTAAAATGGCCCCCACAGTCTCCAGATCTCAACCCAATAGAGCATCTTTGGGATGTGGTGGAACGGGAGCTTCGTGCCCTGGATGTGCATCCCACAAATCTCCATCAACTGCAAGATGCTCTCCTATCAATATGGGCCAACATTTCTAAAGAATGCTTTCAGCACCTTGTTGAATCAATGCCACGTAGATTTAAGGCAGTTCTGAAGGCGAAAGGGGGTCAAACACACTATTAGTATGGTGTTCCTAATAATCCTTTAAGTGAGTGTATTTAAATATTATTGTAATTACACATCATTTCATTTCACATCAGTCACGTCATTTCTTTGTTCCTTGACGAACACAAACTTTCTTTGTTAATGTGCAACGTGAACATTGATCTGCATTTAAAACCCCTTGTCAAAGAGTCACACGATAACTACGTCATAGCGACGACATACCACACACCCCCTTACGGCATTGGTCCAGCCTTTAGTTCACACAGGGCGCGTTCCGAGACTGATCCCAGCAATGTCCCGGAACGTGTTTGCATTCACACAGAAGGCACTCTAGCAATTCTATGGCAATTTTCTGGGATCAATGCTGAAAGGGGCTATAAATTAGGTATTATTCGACAGCTTAAACACTCAAAATTCATCCTCTGAATTTTTGTTTGAAATTTGACATTGTGTTACCATGGAAACACTACTTTAAAACATTTTAGCAGTCTCCTCCCCCTAGTGGGTGGTGTCATGTTTCAAATTTAGCTAAATTTACCACACAATTTTTGCAAATTTTACTATTTTTAAAGTTTTAATAATCTTGAAAAAAACGCATATCGTTGCACTGAGACCCAATATTCTATATTTGGCCACAGTGTTGTGATAGAAGTGATACTGAGACAGAAGTATGAATATAAATATAACATTTGTGACAGGAGAAAGCATTTAAAAAAATCAGTGTAAGGGTCGCCCAGTGGCTATTTTTGGGATAGCACATAAAATATCTCACAGGAACCTCTTTTTTTGTGATATCAACTTTAAATTTGGAACACATCTTGGTTAGACATATAGCTTAGATTTTCTAGCAATTTTTGAGTCCAAATTATTTAGTAAAATATATATTTTGTATTAAAAAATTTAGTGCAATACATTTGCTGTACAGTAAACTTAAAATATATTCATTTTAAATGTAATTTTAAATAATGCACTATATTTAAAAATATAATCAAGTAGGTGTATGTTAGTCAACACATCAAAATAAGTGTACTTCTTTAAAGCACGACAAAAGATTATTAAAACATAATGATTTAAATTGTACTTTAAAGGTGCGGTATGTAGTATTGATGAGGATCTATTGACAGAAATGCAATATGATATGCATAACTATGTTTTCAGTGCAGTATAAAGACCTTAAATAATGAACCGTTATGTTTTTTTTACTTTAGAATGAGCCATTTCTATCTACACACACCGCAGGTCCCCTTACAGTGAAATCGCCATTTTGCGCCGTCATGTTTCTACAGTAGCCCTAAACAGACAAACTTCTCTACAGAGCGCTAGTCACTCTCTGCTCTCTCCGACAATGACATTTTGTCCTGTCAGCCACCGTAGCTTCTCCGAAAGGGAGGGGTGAGCGGTGTGTGATTGTAATTCACAACTTCACCACTAGTAATTTACACACTGCACCTTTAAAATAAAACTTTTAATTTGACATTATTACAAAGTGCACTTTTTAAAGTGTGTTAAGAAAGTGTACTCGCTTTAAAGTACATGGCCTCCAATTTCATTAATATTATATTAGCTGCAAGTACAGTTCTTTTAAAAAGTATACTTTTAAGGTTTGTATTACACTACAAGTGCACAATTAAGATGTAAAACTTACTATTACTATTCCTAAATATTAGAATAAAGTGTGTGCTAATGATATCTACAGACCTTTTTTTTTTTCAGAAAATGGAAAAAAGTTGATATTAGGGTTACAATGCACATGATATTATGATGGCTGATATGAATAATCATATGTAACATAACAGGTAATGCCTCCTCAACACCTGGAGGACGGTTCAGGAAGCAACGCACACACTCCGAAAAAGAGTGAGTTCAGCAGTAATATCGCAGGAGCAGTTAAAGGTGACTTATTTTGAATGAAACAAGCACCATGACTGAACACATGATGATTTCTATAGACATTCATTGAAACAAACCCAAATTTTCGTATTACAATATGTTGTTTCTCTTCCTCCTCCAGGAGTTTCTCCGTCCCCTACATCTCTCCATGACCGATACAGCTCACCCCCCACTGGCACGGCCTGTCGTCGCCTCTTTGTTGATGGAGAAACAACATCTGAGCCTGCTCAACCTGTCAAAGTGTCCCAACCGTCTCTGGTCAGCCCCATCCCAGCCGGACAGACTGTGGTCACCATGGCAACAGCTACCGTCACAGCAAACAACGGCCAGACTGTCACCATACCTGTTCAAGGTGTAAAATCTGCGAAACCATCAATTTATCAACAGTAACCATATGAATGTGTTAGTCAGTAGGTGATGCCACAAAAAACCCCGCTCTGAGCGATCGTGGAGCGAGAGAAATCACAGATTATTTGACTTGACCCTGGCAAACAACTCAAACCCTGGTCTAGAACACCGCAATGAAACGTCTCAGTGCTGTAACATTTAATATCATTTTAATCATGACAACTCTATGAATAATTTAGCATGTTAATGGATACAACCATATTAATATATTTGGCCTTGACAGTCAAGATCTGCTATGCACATTGGCTGCTGTGAGCATGTAAGATATGCTGCTGCTGCTGCTGCATAAATAGATATACATAAATCCCGTAGCAGCAGGTGGAGCTGGGGGAGGTGGAGGGGTACAGAGAAACTCTGATGACCTAGCTTACACCGGACACTGAACCAGATTGAAATATTGAGCAATAATCTCATTGGCTGCAGGATAAGCAGAGGCCAATCAGCTTGTGCCATTTAGTAAATTATGTGATTGCTTGCAGATTGCATGTGAAGCCTGCGCCAGCTAGAGTTTCATGACTGAATTAGATATAATATGATTAGTAGGGGTGTAACGATATATCACGATATAAAAATGTGACGATATGTATCATTAATGGAAACAATATGATTTGCGATATTGAGTTGTTTTATCCAAGGCTCAACTTGCTGTAGTCGGCCTGTTTATAAGGTATAATTCACCCAAACACAAATTTACAAATGTACCACAAATGTTAAGTCTGTCATCATGTGCTCACCATCATGTGGTTTTTCGTTTAACTTCCAAACACAAATTTTAGATGGTTCATTCTTATATGTATAGTGCATTAATAGCAGGAGAGGCGGGACATAGCGAGCACCGGGAGAGAAGGATGACTGCATTGAAAATCGCTACTAATGCTTGAGGGGAAAAATGAAAATTTACGGAAGTTTACAGTGGCATTATTGCATTAAACGACTATGGCCCGGTCCACACGAAGCCAGAGCTTTCCCTATCCAATCTTTTTTTCCCCTCGTTTCAAGAAATATCATTGTACACACGAGAGCATTGAAAACGGCTCAAAACGATGTAGTATACATGCCAGACCAATAGGTGGCGCTGTAATTCTACCACAGAAATACACTAAAAAGAGTTGTGGCTAGAAGAGGTACAGCAATGGCCAGAAGTGAGGCAAAATCTCACAATAAAATAAAAATAAATACATTTGCTACTTACCAAATGTGTTTTATTAACTCCTACACCTACCCCAACCCTACAATAATGCAAATACAGTAATTAAATGACGAAATATTGATGTGCGCATGCCCAGTGCCTGTAGTTGTATCTCTTCTAGTCTCGCCCCGCGCAGGACGTGGTGTGATGACATCACCGTTTCACAAAATATACGGATTGGCTGTACACACGAAAACGCAAGGGTGTCGTTTTCAGATTTATCCACTCTGGGACCCGGTTTCAAAAAAGATCGGTTTCATGCTCCCAAAACGCCGGATCCGTGTGGACGAAACGCTAATACGGTACAAAATTTTAACGTATACAGCTAAACGCGTCTCCGTGTGGACGGGGCCTATATATAATGTTGAATATAATGTATAGTAATGCAATGGGGGAATATTTGTGCATTTTTATAATAATACACTAATAATAAAAAAAACCTCTTCTTTATTTTGGCTTAAAATATCAGGATGCATATCGTATCGTGAGTTCAGTATCGTGATTTATATCGAATCGCGACACGAGTGTATCGTTACACCCCTAATAATTAGTGCTGTCAAAATTACATCGTTAACGCATGCAATCAATTTTTTCAGTTTAACACGAAAAAAAAATATTTAACGCAATTCACGCAGCATCCGTTTTTTCATGGGTTAGCATTACATCATGATCACGCTCTTATTCATGCAAATGCTTTTAAACCATTCAAGCGTGACAAGACAGAAGAGAACGCGCTGTCTGTGAATGTCCTGACTATGTGACACACACAACGCTCAGAAAGACACGCCCCAGTATCACGAACACAGACAGCGCACCAGAATCCAGCTCTTTTTTCGCGCTTGAATGAACAATAACACACAGAATTATGCCAAAATGTCTGAGTATCCTCATAAGAGCAGTCTTGCATTAGTCAAAAAACGTCTTAAATGAACGTGAGGAGTTGTGAGGAAATGAGATATGCATCAGATCCGTGTCATATTCGGCAGCGGCAGATCTTAAAGGGACAGCAGCCTAATAAACCAGTGTCTGTGATTCTGTCATTAATGTTAATCAAAAAACAAAGGTAACTTTAATTGTAGCTTTAATCAGGATTACTCTATATTTCATTTATTATTTATGCAGTGCAGACTGTTTGATATCGTCAATTTCTGTATATTTCCTCCCTGTTAGGTGTGATGATTGCTTTAAGTTCACTTAAATTAAAAGTTATTATTTAATTACAATTATAATGTGACGTTGGATTTCTATATTTCATGATCATCAGTATCCGTATTGGTATCAGTGATACTGGACTTCATTCATAAAAAGATGCGATTAAAACAAACATTTAAAATATACTGTCTTTAAGTGGTTTCTACATTAATTTGGAGAGTAACTGTGAAATTATTGCAATATAAAAATATTAAAAACTGTTGTTTTTAATTGCGATTAATCATGACTCGGGATGTCATGATACCCAATATATACTCAGGAGTCGGTACTACAGGAATGCTGGTATCGTCACATTTTTAAAATTTCAGTACTGACTAAGTACCAAAGTACCGGTACTTTTGACATCCCTAATCGTGACTAATTACAGAAAAAAAAATGTGATTTGTCTTTTAATCGCTTGACACCACTAAATTTTTTATGTAATATAATATAAATTTTGGACCCACTTTATATTAGGTGGCCTTAACTACCATGTACTAACATTTTAATTAATCATTTGATACATTGCATTTATTGTGTACATACATGTTTTTACATTGTACTTACATTTTGAAAAATACCTGTATGTAATTACATCTGTAATTAATTTCTGTAGTTACATTTGTAATTACATAGTTGACACTTCCCTTACACCTAACCCTACCCTTAAACTTACCCATAACACCACACCTGTCCCTAACCCTACCCTTAAACTTACCCACACCACCACACCTGTCCCTAACCCTACCCTTAAACTTACCCACACCACCACACCTGTCCCTAACCCTACCCTTAAACTTACCCAAACCACCACACCTGTCCCTAACTTTACCCTTAAACTTACCCACACCACCACACCTGTCCCTAACCCTACCTTTAAACTTACCCACACCACCACACCTGTCCCTAACTTTACCCTTAAACTTACCCATACCACCACACCTGTCCCTAACTTTACCCTTAAACTTACCCATACCACCACACCTGTCCCTAACCCTACCCTTAAACTTACCCACACCAACCCCACCTGTCCCTAACCCTACCCTTAAACTTACCCACACCAACCCCACCTGTCCCTAACCCTACCCTTAAACTTACCCACACCACCACACCTGTCCCTAACCCTACCCTTAAACTTACCCACACCACCACACCTGTCCCTAACCCTACCCTTAAACTGACCCACACCACCACACCTGTCCCTAACCCTACCCTTAAACTTACCCACACCACCACACCTGTCCCTAACCCTACCCTTAAACTTACCCACACCACCACACCTGTCCCTAACCCTACCCTTAAACTTACCCACACCACCACACCTGTCCCTAACCCTACCCATAAACTTACCCACACCACCACACCTGTCCCTAACCCTACCCTTAAACTTACCCACACCACCACACCTGTGCCTAACTTTACCCTTAAACTTACCCACACCACCACACCTGTCCCTAACCCTACCCTTAAACTTACCCATACCACCACACCTGTCCCTAACCCTACCCTTAAACTTACCCACACCACCACACCTGTCCCTAACCCTACCCTTAAACTTACCCATACCACCACACCTGTCCCTAACCCTACCCTTAAACTTACCCATACCACCACACCTGTCCCTAACCCTACCCTTAAACTTACCCATACCACCACACCTGTCCCTAACCCTACCCTTAAACTTACCCACACCACCACACCTGTCCCTAACCCTACCCTTAAACTTACCCACACCCACACCACCACACCTGTCCCTAACCCTACCCTTAAACTTACCCACACCACCACACCTGTCCCTAACCCTACCCTTAAACTTACCCACACCACCACACCTGTCCCTAACCCTACCCTTAAACTTACCCACACCACCACACCTGTCCCTAACCCTACCCTTAAACTTACCCACACCACCACACCTGTCCCTAACCCTACCCTTAAACTTACCCATACCAACACACCTGTCCCTAACCCTACCCTTAAACTTACCCACACCACCACACCTGTCCCTAACCCTACCCTTAAACTTACCCATACCACCACACCTGTCCCTAACCCTACCCTTAAACTTACCCACACCACCACACCTGTCCCTAACCCTACCCTTAAACTTACCCACACCACCACACCTGTCCCTAACCCTACCCTTAAACTTACCCACTCCACCACACCTGTCCCTAACCCTACCCTTAAACTTACCCATACCACCACACCTGTCCCTAACTTTACCCTTAAACTTACCCATACCACCACACCTGTCCCTAACCCTACCCTTAAACTGACCCACACCACCACACCTGTCCCTAACTTTACCCTTAAACTTACCCATACCACCACACCTGTCCCTAACTTTACCCTTAAACTTACCCATACCACCACACCTGTCCCTAACTTTACCCTTAAACTTACCCATACCACCACACCTGTCCCTAACTTTACCCTTAAACTTACCCATACCACCACACCTGTCCCTAACCCTACCCTTAAACTTACCCATACCACCACACCTGTCCCTAACCCTACCCTTAAACTGACCCATCCCACCACACCTGTCCCTAACCCTACCCTTAAACGTACCCACACCACCACACCTGTCCCTAACCCTACCCTTAAACTTACCCACACCACCACACCTGTCCCTAACTTTACCCTTAAACTTACCCATACCACCACACCTGTCCCTAACTTTACCCTTAAACTTACCCATACCACCACACCTGTCCCTAACCCTACCCTTAAACTGACCCATCCCACCACACCTGTCCCTAACCCTACCCTTAAACGTACCCACACCACCACACCTGTCCCTAACCCTACCCTTAAACGTACCCACACCACCACACCTGTCCCTAACCCTACCCTTAAACTTACCCACACCACCACACCTGTCCCTAACCCTACCCATATCCCACCTCAATATAAGCAAAGGTGTTTTGCAATACAATTTGAACACAGTAAGTACATTGTACTTACTTTTTGATGTAAGTATATTGTAGTTAAGGCCACCTAATATAAAGTGGGGCCTAATTTTTTCTAAATGACAAAGCTGTAAAAATATAGAAATGTTTCCGTTGTCCATTTCTTATTATGACAGTACTGAAAATACAGAATATTTTAACCAACTTTTTATCATTTACATCTTTGTTTACACGGTTTGCAGGAATAGCAAATGAGAGCGGTGGCATCACATTTATCCCGGTGCAGGTGAGCGTGACGAGTCAGGGTGGGGGGGCTCTGCCAACCCTCAGTGCCCAGACTCTGACGGGCACCCTGACCGCCCAGCAGCTGATGGCAACGCCCACAGGCACAGTCCAGAATAACCCCAACCCTGCCAAACAGGACAAGAAGAGCCTACAGCAGGCAACACCCACCAAACGAGCACAAAAGACCGGCTCTCTCTGCCTGTTCTTCCGCAAGGTACAAAAAGAGGGTATTCTTTATACTCAAATTTAGAAGGCCTCTAATCTACTGCATGCCTTTTGATTACAATTCATACTATTCTTAGCAAGTAAAAGTCCTTTTAGTATAATTGGACAAACATCCACCATCAGCTCGTGGTTCATGTGTCTTTTTGCTGTGAAATCTTTACAGATGTTTAAAAAGTAAATGTATATAATAACTTAAATTTGACACACTGTGGTTGTAGTAACGCACACGACGAAGGAGATAAATAACAAAACAGTCTTTATTAATGGAGTGTTTATTCACACCAAGTGCAAAAAGAATGCCTTGTTGGTAAGTGCTATTCGCACTAGCTGCAAGCAACAATGCCTGGTTGACCCAAACAAGATGAAAAAAAGTTGTGTTTTTCAACATCTTCAGTGGTGTAATCAGTAGAGCATAAGGCTTGTGGAACAAACTTTTGATGCGATCAACCCGGGTTCGAATCCGCCTTTTGCAGAGCTCGCTCTTCTCTCTTTTCCCATCACATATTACATCGGAAAGGGATTTACTTTCAATAAAAATTAAGAAAATGTTCTAAAAATGGAAATAAAGTGCCGAACAAAATGCCCTTTATTAATCCACTAGGAATACTCAGGAAATCGCAGGAGAAAAAACATAAACACAACAGCAAACAAAGACAATACGGGACATATGAACTGAGGAAACTCAGGGCTTAAATACATAAACTATAATAAACTAACTTGAGAAAACAGGCAGGCAACACAGGGGCTGCGTCCGAAATCGCATACTCTCGAGTAGGTACCTTAGTAATTATTTAAAGGGTTAGTTCACCCAAAAATGAAAATTCTGTCATTAATTACTTACCCTCATGTCGTTCGACACCCGTCAGACCTCTGTTCATCTTCAGAACACAAATGAAGATATTTTAGTTGAAATCTGATGGCTCTGAAAGGCCATTGGCACAATGCACGGTTCACTCTCAAGACCCTTAAAAGACACTAAAGACGTTGTTACAAAGTCCATCTCACTACAGTGGTTCTACAATAACTTTATGAATCGGCGAGAATAGTTTTTGTGCGCAAAAAAACCCCTAAATAACGACTTATATAGTGATGACGATTTCAAAACACGGCATCATGAAGCTTCGAAGCGTTATGAATCAGTGAGTCGATTCAGCAGTTTGGATCGCCAAATTTCAGCAGTTTGGCGGTTTGACACGCGATCCGAATCATGATTCGACTTTAGGACATACTTATAAAATTATTACTTATTTAGTCACATACTGTTTTTCGCCTACTATATATAGGGAAGTGTGTGATTTCGGATGCAGCCAGAGAAAACAGAACACAGTGAAAACAAAACAAGACCACACGTTACAATATTGTTAGTAATATTTCATGACGAACACTTACTGGACTGAAGAAACTTAGGTATATCCCATACATATCCTTTATCCATTATCCATTAAAATCATGTTATGTAATTAGTCTGTTCTAGATCACATTGATTTACATTGTAAGCTATTAGAATTTCATCTTAAGCCCCGTTTCCACCAAAATTACCAGGAACAGTTTGTCCCTGTCTGCGTTTCCATCGCGGTCTAAAGTACCAAGTAGATTAGTCCGTTGACGTAGGACTGCGCGACTTTCCAGAGCCCATTGGATTTCGTCCTCCGCAAATACACGTAATAAAGCCTGAACCTCGTCGTCGGCCCATCCGTCGTATTTTTTAAACTCCATTGTTGATTTAAATAGCAAACAACTCTTACTGCATGCACCGCAACAGACTTTTAGGTTGAAATAAAATGCTACATGAGCCAGGGCTGGACCAGAATATTCAAACATTCAAATATTTGTTCGATGGGTTGGTATTGGATTTTCCAATTTGGGATTCGAATATTCGTTTTAGTTTTTTTCCGCTCACACCTGGCATCTCCCTCGAAACGGTTCTCATCCGCGCTTTCATATGTTTACACTATAAAACCGGGCGAAATAAAATACTCTTTTTATTTTTTACAATTATTTGATAGCCTAGCAGTTTTTAATAGGACGGACAGTCGAATAGGAACCCAACCTTGTTATACTTAATAAACATATTTGCTTCTTAGTGTTCCCTGCAACGGAGTATTCTCTGAGCCACAACTGCACAAGCTTATATGGAAGAAGCGCATGCCTGAGCTTGCATTTTGTGTTAAGCTGCGTTCGTTTGACATTGTGGAAAATAGAATAATAGAATCACAATGTATTAGCCTTTTTACCCGTTAGGGATGTGACGCTGAGAAAATTTGGTTGCTTGAATTGTGGGTTCATTAGCCTATTATTTTTAATGAAAAACACAAAAACAAAACAGTACAATGACAAACTCCCTTAAATAGGCGCTTTTACATTTCGCTTTGAAACCAAATCTTCCGCGATCATCTCGTGATGAATGAAATCTGACTCCCGCTGCGTTTGTGCTGCGACTCTCGTTCGGCTCACGCGCAACGTTCAGTTTTTAATTGTAGTTAATCTGTTCTCTAACTGAACAAAATTATTTTTACTACTATAATATATCAAAACTGGGACATAACAGACGTGTGTGTTTTGTATCACTAGTGCAGTGTCAGTTCTCGGAGCATATAAGCCCTGCCCGCGCGAGGCGCACTGGTTCTTCAGATTCCTGCCTTTATAAGAGAGAAGAATATGTTCAGCCTCCGAAGCTTCGAATATTCGCTGCTGATTACTACCGAAGCTCAAAAAATGGTATTCGGACCAGCCCTAACGTGAGCTCGACCAATCAGCATGTTCTGCGCCCAAGTCCCACTCCAAAAAGCTCCTAAACTTTGAAAAAGTACTATCACGAGCAGGGCCATTTTGAGGGGGAAATCTTTACCCAGAACTTTATTTAGACCCCGGTTCCTGCACACCGAGTACCACCCCAAAGTCCCTAGTTCCTGGGGAAAGTTCCCGCGGTGGCTTTAGTTTTTGACCATATCAGTCTTAGGGCCAGATTTTACTAACAGCTTGCTCCAGTGCAAACCCTCTTTTGGTGTTATAAAACTACTGTCTGAAAAGGCGTGGCCGGTTAATTTTGCTGCTGATCTTATTGCATATGCATTTGTAGGATGCATACATTTATGGGAGGAGAGGATTTCAATGAATCATTTACTTTACTAAGATTTGCACTCGTCAATTTACTGTCATTTGCACCATTTATTTATAAATGACCGACCATAGGAAATGAATGGGAAATCGGCAAAAACACAAAAATTCTCTGAATATTTGTGTGTACAATCTACAAATCGGCCACAATGCTGAAAAAAAGTACACAGCAGTAAAGGGGTGACACTCTAAAACATCAAGAGTGTCATATTGACACATCCACTCACACACACACACTTATACACACACACACACACACCTATGAAAAACTGAACCTATGAACCACATTTTGAATTTTTAAATCACAGCTTCATCAGAATGATATGAAACTTGGTAACTTTTCTAGCATTGGGTATGTAAACACACAAAAAAATTGAGGGCATGATTCGAGCATGCTAAGTGGTCTTAAAAAAAAATACTCCCACTTTTGACTCTTCGGTCAAAAATGACACCATAGGAAATTAATGGGAAATCTGCAAAAACACAAATTCACAGAAAAAAAATCTAGATTTCTAACAAAAAAAAATCTTAAACTTTATAATAAATAGTCTTTGAGATTTTTTAAATATATATTCAAATCCATAAAAAAAATCATTAAATGTGTTCAAAAGAGAACTAGGGAAGTCTCAAGCCTCTCCATAGAGACCTCTAGTGATTACACCCATGGTTGCATGATTCCTTAAATAATTCTAAAAGAGGGCGCTAATCTGCCTTCAAAAAAATATATTTTGAAGACCTAGTCTCTATTTTAACCTGAAATACTGCAATAATAATAAAAAATAAAAATAAAAAAAAATAATTTTCAATGGCAAAAATAGACCATAATTATTGCATAAATATTAAAAAATACCATCAAATCATCTCAAACTACAAAATTAAAAAGAAAAAATATTATTAAAGAAAAATAAATTGCATTGGTTTTACTGGGGTGGAGGAAGTTACATTTTTAGGTGTCCGGTCACTTATGACCGGGAAGACAACCAATGCAACCCCTAAACGAAGAGCACCAGAGGGTTTAACCAGACGCTAATTTGCGCTGCTCTTGGTAGATTGTGTTGGTGATGATGGAAATCATGCGGCTGCGTCTGTGTTCTTTAACTTGTGTATCATCAGTAGATCACGAGCTGAACTTTCTACTCACATCGGCGCTTTTATGGAATTGCACTCTCACGATAATTTGCCCTGTTTAGTCAATCTGGCCCTAAAGTTTCAATAAACTGTTCCATCTCACCGACTATTATTTCATATATTAGGCTTTGCCAGGTTAATCATTCATATAGTTATATGTCATTCAATCAGAAATAATGCCCCTTTCCCCCATCAGGTATATCACCTCGCTAGCGTGCGTCTCAGAGACTTGTGTGCTAAACTGGACATCAGCGCAGATCTGCGCAGGAAGATCTGGACATGCTTTGAGTATTCACTAGTGCACTGCTCTGACCTGATGATGGACCGACATCTGGACCAGCTCCTCATGTGTGCCGTCTACGTCATGACTAAGGTGTTTGCATCATTTATCGTACACACGTTATTTACGCGTATGTCATTAAAAGGCACTTTTTGTTTTACTGGTTGAAACTCTCTTCACATCCTGATAGCAATCAATAAAACATAATATTTACATAATAATTAATTCCGTGGAAGTCTCAGGACCAAAAAAGCCTAATCATTGCATTCAGTCCGTACTAAACTGCAACTTCATCATTACAAATGTGCATTATATATACAGTTATTTAAATACATGACATACAAGTGTTAGTAGAAATGACATTAAAGTATATTGTAGTTTAAGAAATTATGAAATTACATATAAAGATGTTCTTAAGTCCTATTAAGTGGGTCAAAAAACACTCAAAACTATAATTGCATTTTAATTGCAATGAAGTGTTCAAAAAAGTATATTGTTTTAAAGTTTTCCATAAAACATACTTTTTTAAAAGCATGCTAAAGTGTACATTTTTCACAAAGTAGTTGATGATTAGTCATTTTTGTAGTTTTGTTTCATTAAATGGACTGGGGAGGGAAGTGTGTTACAGCAAAATGGTCACTTTAACAGTTTTGTCCATTGTTCAGGTGACAAAAGAGGATAAGTCCTTTCAGAACATCATGAAGTGCTACAGATCTCAACCTCAGGCCAGCAGCAGTGTGAGTGTAACTTCAGCCCGTGTGTAAAGACAGTGATAAAGATAATAATGGTATTAATGAAGATGACAATTGTATCTCAGGTGTACAGGAGTGTGTTGATCTCTGGGAGGAGGAGACGCCACTCGGGGAACAGTGAAAACACCCACAGACAGTGCTCACCCACTGAAGCAGGACAAGAACAAGGTAACACGTTTTATAGAGCTTTGCACACTGGACATGTCATGTGACCGTCTACTCAGCTATTTTGGTCGTACTGTAATTTACATGCCCACAAAATTGCATAATGTGGCCACTTGTTTTAGCACAATGCAGACAGTGCAAATAAACACCACTCAGCAGGTGCAGTGAATTTTTCCAGATGTTTTGTCCTGTATTTGAACCCCTTCAAACGCTCATGATGCATTCTGGTCTGTTTTGAGAAATAAATAAAATGCTTTAAGTACAGCAATCAGACTTTGCAAATGAGTCAAGACTATCATTTATTTTATTTTTGTAATAAAATTCGTAGTTATGGGAAGAAGGAGGCGGGAACCGGCGAAATAAACACAAAATGAAAGTAACGCAGGCAGCCCCTCACCGACGGCTGCCACGCACACACATAATAAAACATAAACAAAACATAACATAAAATGCAGGCCTGGTCCTCTCTTGTCCATCACTGTCGTCGCTCCTCCTTTTATGCTTTCAAGCTCCTCCGTGAGAGGATTCAAGGATTCCTTGCGCCGCTCTCATGGCTCTCCTCGCAGGCCGGGGGTACCCACAAGACTACGCTCTACTCCCCCCGGGGCCAGTCTCGGCGGCCGCAACACCTAGGGGGGATAGTTCATAGTTATGGGAAGGAGGCGGGAACCGGCAAAAGATTTAATAAATAAGCAAACACAAAATGAAAGTAACGCAGGCAGGCCCTCACTAACGGCTGCCACGCACACACATAACAAAACATAAACAAAACAGCACATAAAATCCAGGCCTGGTCCTCTCGTCCATCACTGTCGTTGCTCCTTCTTATATGGTTCCGAGCTCCTCCGTGAGAGATACGAGACCGGTGTGACGCGCAGCTGTAATTAAATTATATATAGAAAGCGACGCTCCCTTTACAATCGCTGGAGCTGTCAATCAAACAACGCAACAGATTATGTTCCATCCTACTAAGAGAAACGATGTGAAGTTGTGCATTTAGTCACTGTTTTGATTTACTGACACATAGACAAAGAGCATCTGACTGTACATGAATCATATCAGAAATCACTGGTCTCAGATCAGGCGTTAGAATGAACACCGTTACTCACATGTTGTGGCATTACTGTCGAGTCCATATCGTAAAAGTCTGTTTGCAAAGCCTGCGCCGAAATTGTGACTGATTTACCAAAGAATCCACAGTGAAATATAGCGAATACAAATAAATTGTGCTTAAATAAGCATATTCCTAGCATTAGGATCTTTTGAAAGGTAATGTTATTTTTAGTCCAGTGATCCTGTATGGCTCCTCTCTCCTCGTCATCTCACTAACACACAAGTGGGCGGAGCCAAAGTTACAATGATGAAGTAGGTGGTGATCTTCTGCAGAGGCGATCTTTCACTTTCATCTATTATTGGCACATTCCACAATGAGTCGTTCTCTGGGCTTGGTTACAATAAAAGCAGTTTTTGGACTAACAAGGACGTTTTTAGTTCGGAAACTTACAGGATATTCTTATAGTATGATAACCTCTTAGCTCAAGTAAATTTGATTTCTCAGTTCATGAAGTTATTGATCAGATACAACATGGTTGAAAAATATTTGGTTATGACCGTTTCATAGGCATACATGCCGTGTTGTACTAAAGTCAGGACAAGATCGGACACGTTCGAGTCCAAGACCTTATTTTCAGGACTATTTGGACTGGTCTGGTCTGGACTAGTCACTGAAAATATGGTCTTGGACTTTGACTTGAGACAGACTTGAGTCCGAGTCTGGTCCAGACTCAAGTATAACAACACTGCTTACATGATAAAATCGTATGCAGAATTTGAATTCATTATGATTGTTATTGTGATTTCCTGTTTTTCTGCTGTACAGCAAGCGGTGAGAGCAGTCCCGTGTCCATGCGCTCCAGCAGCACCCTGCCCATTCCCCAGCCCAGCAGCGCCCCCTCCACCCCGACCCGGGCCCCTGGGGGCCCCCAAGAGCAGGAGGAGGAGAGGGGAGACCTCATCCGTTTCTACAACCACGTCTACATCAAACAGATCAAACCTTTTGCTCTGCGTTACTCCAGCAACTCACCAAAAAGTGGGGTGAGTATTGGGGTGAGTCTTGTGTATTGCTGTGGTCTAAAGTCTGAGTCCAGATCAAGTCAAGTCCATAACAATGTCCATGAAAATATTGTCTTGGACTCGAGATGAGCTCAAGTACTGCAACACTGCTAGTAACTACAAAGAACTTCCTTGCAACCACATTGCAACGACCTGTAAACCATTAAGAACCTAGCAATGACTGGGTGCGTTTCCCAAAAGCAAGTTCTACCAGAAAGACTCGGGAGAATTAATGCTGTAACAATAACATTTATTTAGGAGCTCAGCAAGCAATCAAGTTCTTTGGCGTAGGCCCCATTCGTAATTCGCATTCCGAGGGTACGGAATCTGCGTATCCTGCCTGAAGATGAAGGCAGGGGCGCAGCCCACCCCCGCGAAGTAAGGAAGGGGGCCATCTGGTGGTGGTGTGGTAGATGGAGGAAAAGTACATCCTGAAGTCTTCGGGGTAGAGGGGAGAACCCATCTGGTGGTGTTGAGGATGATAGGAGTGCCCGACTGGTGGTGTGGGGGGGTGGGGGGGTGGTGGTGGAGGAAAGGTCCCATTTTGGTGGTGGTGGGGTGGTGGTGGCGCTGAAGCGACGGTATCTGCGAACTCAGACATGAGTAATTACTACCTTTTTATGCTACAGAAAAAGGATATGATTGGATAGATGAGCAGGTAATTAGTGACGTAATGATTGAGTCTTCCTGGCAGAACTTGCGCTGGCTTTATTTCCATTGTTACGAACATAATTTCTCGAAACTATAGTTCCATCCAACATTCACAAACAGCATCACAAACTTGTGTGGTTGGAAATGCTTTCTGTTGTTTTGTGTAAATGAACTATAATAATCTGACATTAATTAAGCATAATTTATTATTCCACCACCTGCATGACATCATTAACGATAGGGGCTCAAATGATGGAGGTGTGACCATGTCACTATGGATTCTGGACAGTCACATCTAGCTAGTTGATTTCTCCAATGATGCAGCGAACTATAGTAGTTAAGCAGCAAGTTATCATATGGGTACTGCATCCCTAAGCAACACTTTAAAAACCACCCAGAACTACTTAAAAAACTGCATAGCAACACCCTGGCAACCACCCACAATTTTACATACTATTTCTTCAGAAAATATAGGAATCTAGTTAGAGCCATAGCTTCGTTGACAGTGCTCCAACATTTAGCACTGTAGCGCTTCAGGCGAGCTGAGTTTGAGTCCCAGCTCGAGGTCCTTTCCCGATCCTGTCCCCCTCTCTCCTCCCATTGCTTCCTGTCTCCTCTACACTCTTCTATCTAAAGGTGCTTCCACACCTGAGCATTTGTTTCAGAACCAGATGCCTTTTCTCCTTTGGTTCGGTTCGTTTAGGCATATGTGAACACGGCGATTGCGCTTGGATCCGCACCAAAACAATCACCTGAACGAGGTGGTCTCAATCCAATTGCAAACTAACTCTGGGACGGGTGGCTTGAGGTGTGATAAAGCCACAATAAGCTCATGGAGTGAACTTGTCAATCATCTTGATGGATGATGCAGAGGAAACTCTGACCAATAAGAGGACAGTTGTACTCACATCTGACTTGCATGAACAGATTTTGGTACGCTTTGAAAGGTTGCCTTGTGAAAGTGAACCGAGCCAAGAAGAAAATGCAACATTGTAATAAATGAAGTCCCTGTTATAACTGCAGTCGTGTGCGTGTTTGCAGGCTGAAGCTCCTCCCCTCTGTCCGTATCCCTCACTCCGCATTGGCTCTCCACGCCGGGTCCTCCTGTCCCACAATCACTCCATCTACATCTCTCCACACAAGACCGGCAGCCCAATTTCTCCACGAGACAAGATCTTCTACTACGTCAGCTCCAGCCCATCTAACGTAAGAACAAATCATTCCTGTAAAAACGTTTCATCAAAATGCAATTCTAAAACAAGCTATCGCTTTATCTCACAGCGGCTACGAGAGATCAACGTGATGATCCGTACGGGCGAGACGCCCACCAAGAAGCGAAGTATCGCCCTGGAAGAGGAGCAGCAGTCTCCCGCCAAAAGGCTCTGCCAGGAGAACCAGACGGCGCTGCTCAGACGCCTACAGGACGTGGCCAACGACCGCAGCTCCTCCCACTGACGTGTCCTCAACACCCGAAAGATAGAACTCACCCAAAATACATATTCATTCACTGTACGAGATTCATTTAGCCAAAGCCACTCAAACATGCCATAGTTCACACCAAAAAAAACATTATTGTTTCATTATTTGTTATGTGAAACACAATTTTTTTTTTCGTCGTCCAAACAACTCTGGAATATACTATGGAGCCTCGCCTCGCACATGACATGCAAGAGAACACAATAGATACTCTGGCCATGAATTAAGAATTCATTCCCATGACTTATTCATTTGCGCTCACTTTCTATCAATTAATTCCCTTGTTTTAGGTAAATCATGGCCATGTTGTACCTATTTGTTCCCTCGTTTTAATTTAGCTCAATAATAGCCACAATTTAACTAGAACAAAGGCGCAAATTAGTACAAAATGGCCACGATTTGCTCAAAAGGAGGAAAAGAATAAAACATTTGTTCCAATGACTTATTAATCAGTCGCCAAGTTCTACTAATGAATTCTCATTTTAGCTAAATCATGGCCATGTTGTACTAATTTGTTCCCTACTTTTAATTTAGGTAAGTGATAATACGGTTTATGCACAACAAACTTCTGTAAAGCAAGTCGGAGACGCTGCGTGTTTGGATACAAAAAAAGTTTTGTATGCATGCCATGCCAGTAGGTGGCGATGTCCCTTTTGTAAAGAAACACTACGCCCATATAGACTGAACATGTAACACGCATGCGCATGACGTTACTGTTTTCATGATATTGGTATGGTTTTCAGGCCCCCGAAATGCCATTGTCGTGTAAATGAAGGGCCAAAATGCATACAAAGTTGTCAGTTTTTTTGTTGAAAATGTAAAGGGCTTGTCTTGTAAAGGGCTCAAAACTCAAAAGTTTTACAGAGGACAGCTCCCTGAACCTGAGAGAGTACAACGCAGGCTATTTACAAAGAGTACTTACCTCTGGGAAACGTTCCGCTCACGTCTTACTTGCAAAGTTCGCCCCAATCGAACGGCATGATCACCCGCATTTTCAGAATCTGACTCAGATTGATAACACTGACGAAATTGTGTGTACAGTTGCTTTAAGGTCCTTTCACACTGGAATGCGATTTTGACTATTTAGTTTGTGTAATGAGTGCGAACAACGTTTATTTCTTCCGCTTCAATGTCTCGCAGCGACAGAAAAGGCTTCAACCAATCACATTGAAGGAAAAGGTGACGAAATGTCCAGTTCATGTCAGTAGCTATTCAATCAACATTAACCTTTGACAGGTATCACATTTCATTTTTATCGCACTTTTTGGAGCCGGCTAGCTGGAGCCATTTACCTCCAGTCTTTGTGCTAAGCTAGGCTAGCGGTGGGTGTGTCAGACAGAGTTATGGCACGGAGATGAGAATGGTGTGTATGGACTCATCTAACTATCAGTGAATAAGATAAAGTCACAAAAAATTGCTGTGTTCCTTTAAGGTCCTTTCACACTGGACGCGATTTTGATGCACGAATAATTCGCGCGATGGTTTTATTTTTTGATCAGCTGTTCGTGTAATGAGTCCGAACGTTTACTTTTTCCGCTTCGATGTTCGATGTCTCGCAGCATCAGAAAAGGCTTCAACCAATCGCATACAAGGACACAAAGGCGTTGAAATGGCCAGTTGATGACAGTAGCTATTCAATCAACATTAACCTTTAACAGGTATCGCATTTCTCACGAAATAACAGCTCCTGTGGGAGTTCATGCAAGTCGCTGTAGGCTACAGACAACGATAACATAACCTTTTGAGTTAAAACTTGTAGATTTTTTTCTAAACCTTGTGTCCACGACTATGGAAAGTGAATGTGTTTCCGTCAGTTCGACTGTGGAACTTAAATGTTTACATTGTGACTCAACTGGAAACACAGCAGCTCCGGATCGATTGGTTCATGAAGTTCGTGATTTGTCTGGTCAGATGCGGTGCTACTGTCTCTGGAGGAGCTCCTCAAATTGTCCCACGGACATTCGAAAGTAAGTGCGGAAACGGCCATGATAAAGTTTTAGCTCCTGTACAAGATTAGCATACTCCCCTTCAGACTCTCTGTTCTTTAAAGGAACACGCCGACTTTTTGGGACTTTAGCTTATTCACCGTATCCCCCAGAGTTAGATAAGTCCATACACACCCTTCTCATCTCTGTGCGTGCCATAACTCTGTCTGACGCACCCACCGCTAGCCTAGCTTAGCACAAAGACTGGAGGTAAATGGCTCCAGCTAGCCCACTGCCCAATATCTCTCATTCCTGCGTAGTAATCAATGAACTTTGAGCTATCCCATGAGTGCAGCGGCGCAATGATATTACGCAGCGCCTGAAAATAGTCCCCAGCATGCTCTCTGTGCAAGCAGATTGTCACGTTGTTTATGTTGATGTAGGTTAGCCTTTTTTCAGGCGCTGTGTAATATCATTACGATATCATAAGGCTGCAAAGTTCCTTGATTATTACACATGAATGAGAGTTTAGTTCCTAGCCATATCGGTCTCGAAAATCACAACTTTTTATTTTCCGTCTGTCAAATGGTGCGTTCACACCGGACACGAATGAAGCGTTTCGCGCGAGTCATTTACATGTTAAGTCAATGCAAAGACACGAATAGACATTCTGCGGCGCAAATGGTACGGCGCGAATTGAGCGTTTGACGCGTGATGTAACAAATTATTGATCCATGAGATCGCCCGTAACATACACACAAGACGAATTATAGCTCGAGACACCACAGAGACATCAGAGCCAGCGGCAAATGTCTAGCCGAGGAAAGGCTGCTCTCGCCGGGGTTAACGAGCGCTGAGTGCCGCTGATCGCCTGGAGCTCACAACTCCGAAAACGGCAGATAAAATGTTCAAATAGGCACTCTTTTTATAAAGAAACCACAGATTTGAGCTTTAAACAACTACATTATCGCCTGAAAAAGTCTTAAAACTACGTTTTGTCACACATTAACAGTAGTATTTTTACAAAAAAGACGTGTAAACACAGCCCATGTCAGCCATTTTTCAACAAGACGAACCGCCTGGCAGAAGCCCCGCCCATGAGGCGAATTCGCGTCTGTTGTGAAGTGAATGTCGCGCGCGAATGAAGCAAGTAAACTCAAAATGTTCAAGCGTGCGAACTTCGCGCGAATAGCGCAATTTATTTGCGTCATTCGTGTCCGGTGTGAACGCACCATTAGTACACGATGTAACTACACACATCACAACATATAAATAGGAAAATGTTGGCGTTATTTTGTCACTTATTGAGCAGTAGGCTAGCTGGAGCCATTTACCTCAAGTCTTTATGCTAAGCTAGGCTAGCTGGAGCCATTTACCTCCAGTCTTTGTGCTAAGCTAGGCTAGCTGGAGCCATTTACCTCCAGTCTTTGTGCTAAGCTAGGCTAGCAGTGGGTGCGTCAGACAGAGTTATGGCACACACAGAGATGAGAATGGTGTGTATGGACTCATCTAACTCTGGGGGATACGGTGAATAAGCTAAAGTCCCAAAAAGTCGGCGTGTTCCTTTAAGACTGGGTGCACCCAAAATCTTCTTTTCAGTCTTTTAAAAATAATGAAAAGCTCGTCTTCACTGGATGAGGAAGTGTCCGTGTTTTCTCAGCTGTCGCCGCGAATGTTTTTATGAATGTTGGAGCTCTGAAACGTCACAGACGTCGCAAATTCACGTCACGGCTGATGTGAAAGGTTTTGACGCGAACTATGCGCACATGAAATATTCGCTTTTCCGTTACACGTCCGGTGTGAAAGAGCCTTTAGAAGGGCCGTTACATTTCTGACACACGCTTGAGGTGTTTGGCCAATCACAATGCACTGGGTCAGCTGGCCAATCAGAGCACACCGAAATTTTCGGAAGGAGGGGCTTTGTAGAAATCAGCACGTTTCAGACAGACTGGGAATAGAGGTGCTGCAATAATGTACAGATTGTGAAAAATAATGTGTTTTTGAACATTAAAGCAGGTTATCCTATTATAATACACCCAATAATCTAAATTATGAACTTTTTTTATGACTCCTTTAAAATGGAATAAAACGCCAATGATAAAAATAATTAATTAGTACCAATTCACTAAATCATTCTTAATTCACGGTTATGATATCTATTTTATTTTCCCTCTGTATAAACAAAATTGATTGAACGAATCACAACCTGATCAGCCACGGTCAACCAATGACACAGCTCAGATATTTTTGAAGCTTAAAGAGTATTTTGTAGACTTTGCTTAAAAACGCTCGGACGTGTGATATAAGACTGAAGGAGATCTGAAGCACTTAACAACAGATTTGTTCGCAAATCTAGCTCTGAGTTTATCGTGTGTGTTTTATAAAGAGTTATTTTTCATAAAGAGTTTTATAATGTATAGTGTCGAGAGATGTATGTGTCTGTGGATTTGCTGTCTTGTATGTTTGTATCGCTGGTTTATATATTTATGCTATTTTTCTAACCTTAGACGAATAACATCATCAGGTAACAATCGTGCTGATAGTAGATGGTGTGAGAGCTTGACGTCGTATTTATTTTGTTCTCTGCATGTTGTAGATGTGTTCGAATCTTATTTCCTTTTCAGCTCTGAAAGGAATTTTTAGTAGTTTATGCTTGTAAACATAAGAAAAGGTTTCCTTCCTTGATTGTGATTGTTGTAAGTGCCTTTTCTCCTGAACCTTTTGCCTTTCCTGATAATCTCTGTGCTTTACTCTAACACAGCAGCCCAGCATTAAATTATGATCCAACATTAATAAAATAATAATAAAAAAGACCTCAAGTTGTGCTATTCTAGTCTACACCCCTTCTGTATTACATATTACATAAATATGTCATTACAAATGTTAGGTTTAAGTTTCAGTCATTGTATGTGCTTTTGTCATTTTTATACACCAATCAGGCGTAACATTATGACCACCACTGACAGGTGAAGTGAATAACACTGATGATCTCTTCATCACCTGTTAGTGGGCGGGATATATTAGGCAGCAAGTGAACATTTTGTCCTCAGAGTTGATGTGTTAGAAGCAGGAAAAATGGGCAAGCGTAAGGATTTGAGTGAGTTTGGACCACTGAGCAATGGAAGAAGGAGGCCTGGTCTGATTAATCGTTTTCTTTAACATCACGTGGATGGCCGGGTGTGTATGTGTGGCTTACCTGGGGAACACATGGCACCAGGTGCATTATGGGAAGAAGGTGTGGCGGCGGAGGCAGTGATGCTTTGTGCAATGTTCTGCTGGGAAACCTTGGGTCCTCCATCCATGTGGATGTTACTTTGACACGTTCCACCTACCTAAGCATTGTTGCAGAACATGTAGACCCTTTCATGGAAACGGTATTCCCTGTGGCTGTGGCTCTTTCAGCAGATAATGCGCCGCCACAAAGCACAAATGGTTCAGGAATGATTTGAGGAGCACAACAACGAGTTTGAGGCGTTGACTTGGCCTCCAAATTCCCCAGATCTCAATCCAATTCAGTTGGATTCCAATTTGCAATTTTAGCCTATTCTGTTTTGAACATTATGGCTTATTTTAAATGTCTATACATTTGCAATTATCCAATTCTGTGATATTGGCCTTGAGAGTTGGGGAAATAAATGGTGCTTTGGTGTCATTGTATAATACACTTTCACCAGCAGAGGGAGCCCCAGAGTTATGTACTCTGTCTTATGCCTTACACAACTTTTGACTTGGTGTAATTCATGATAGTGTCTATAGATAGATACATGTGGATTAAACATACTTAATAAATATAAAAAATTCATAGTTATTTTCTTAATCTAACGCAGTTATAGCAGCACATCAGATGAGTCGCCTCATCCCCTCACAAAGACTGAAAGGGGACAAAAATTGACAGTATTTAAAGGGTTAGTTCACCCAAAAATAAAAATTCTGTAATTAATTCCTCACCCTCATGTCGTTCGACACCCGTCAGACCTCCGTTCATCTTCAGAACACAAATGAAGATATTTTAGTTGAAATCTGATGGCTGAGAAAGGCTTCAGATAGGCCTCCATTGGCATTCAGTACACTTATACTCCCAAGACCCATAAAAGGCACTTAAAACGTTGTTACAAAGTCCATCTCACCACAGTGACTCTACAATAATTTTACGATGCGACGACAATAGTTTTTGTGTGCAAAAAAAAATCAAAATAACACCTTTATCCAACTTGTTCTTGTCTTCCGTGTGTGCCTCCACGACGCATGCGCGAGAATATGACGCAGATCCGGTGTTCGGGAATCCATGAAATGCACACTTTAACCCCATTTCGAGAACTACGCCAAGACCTAAAGCACGATCAATGTAGAATTCAACAGCTTAGACACGCGCGTCTTCCTCTGCTTGTAAACAAATCGCTTCTGGGTCATGTGTCCGAACGCCGGATCTGCGTCATATTCTCGCGCATGCGTCGTGGAGGCACACACGGAAGACAATTAACATATGAATTTACACTTAAAGGGTTAAAGGGTTAGTGTTTTGAAATCGTCATCACTATGTAAGTCGTTATTTAGGGTTTTTTTGCGCACAAAAACTATTCTCGTCACTCCATAAAGTTATTGTAGAACCACTGTAGTGAGATGGACTTTGTAACGACGTCTTTAGTACCTTTTAAGGGTCTTGAGAGTGTAAAGTGCCATTGTACCAATGGAGGCCTTTCAGAGCCGTCGGATTTCAACTAAAATATCTTCATTTGTGTTCTGAAGATGAACGGAGGTCTGACGGGTGTCGCACGACATGAGGGTAAGTAATTAATGACAGAATTTTCATTTTTGGGTGAACTAACCCTTTAAGGGTAAATTCATATGTTAATTACCACAATGGTTGAAGCCATGCATTTCAACTTCCAGTTGTCTGCTTTAATTAATCATTAGCTAATGATTTGCAAAGGTTTATGTTATGACTTTACTTGTTGAGGCACATGACTATTAAAGCTGCACTTTGTAACTTTTCCGTCCGCTTGAGGTCGCCTATTCAAAACAAAGGTGTAGTTTGATGACGGCACGTTTGAGAGCAGGATCTTGGGACATGTGGTCTTCACCTCACAGCCGGTGGGAAAGAATCGGGACAGGACTCGGGCAGAAATCATGTTGATGTGATTATTAACGTTACTGTAGTCTGAAGCAGAGCAGGAGCGAGTGTTGAGGAGCTGAGGAACCGCTGGGGCGAGTGTTAATAAGATGAACGCAACACACGCCTCATGAGCAGCGGGACTTTTATTATGACACAGTCGCCGGCGCTACTTCCTCTTTTCCGCTCATGAGTGTGAGGTAACGCAGCTCTGCTGATCATATTAGACACATCTGAGTGTGTTAATGATGTGATGACGTTACTCTGTGTGTTCTCTCAGCGGCTGCTATGACACTTGTTCACACTGCAGTGAGAGTAAAGCGTTTCTGCAGAATAAAACCGGAAACCGAGGGGAACGCAGATATGATGTCATCGACAGGCCACGCCCTCACACGTCTCGGTTCCTCGGGTAAAATAGCAATTTTCTCACGATTTACAAATTGTTGGAAACATTTGGGATATTGTAAGTACTCAACTGAACAAAATATATAACACTGGCCTAGTGGTTTCTGGATATTTTACTGAAACATTTTTTACATGGTGCACCTTTAACTAATTCAAAATTAATTCACAAGCCACAACCACAATTGTAAAGATCACAATTGCCTCAACAAGTAAAGTCATAACATGATGATATGAACATATGAATTTACACTATTAGTTAATATAATATGTTATTAGGGAATACAATATGACACATTTAACTAATAACAATTTAATGATTACTTAATCTATTAATCATATATAATCTTGATCATTAATATGGTTTAGCACTGCCATTATAAAGCTTGGATTAGCTTTTTAATATAACTGATTGTATTCTCATGATTATATGTGCATTTGTTAAGCATGAATTAATGCATATTATTGTAAAGTTGTACAGATTACTTTTATAATGGATGGATGCACTTTTTGGGCTTCCAAATTTTGGGCCCCCATTTACCGCCATTATTAAGCTTGGAAGAGCCAGGATATTTTTTGATATAACTCTGATTGTATTCGTCTGAAATAAGAATGTCATACACTTGAGGGTGAGTAAATCATGGACTAATTTTCATTTTTGTGTGAACTATCCCTTTAAGTGGTCCTTTTAAAATGACTATGAAAAATAAAAGATATGACAGTAGACTTGGGCAGGATATACTCTTGTGTTTTTATGCCCCAAATAGGGTAGAAGGGTGGACTGATGTCACGTGATGTGTGTCACCAACAAACTTCAAAAGCATGTGAAACAGACACAAAGAGCCTGTCCTCCTGCCTGTGGGCTCAAATAGCGGGGTTATAATATCTAGAGCATTAATACATCACACAATAACAGCAGTGAGCTGGAGCCAGACGACCTGAATCATCTTACATGATTCAGCATTACTCATAAACCTGCTGTATGAATTTAATATCGAAACCCCATCACAGCTGGGATAAATAAAGTCTACTCAACTAAACGTGAGAACAAGAACGTTTGCCCATCACCAGCTTTTCTTAAAACTGTAAACTTGTGTTATTGTTCAGTACTTATTCGAACATGTACTGGACAATCACAGCACGCGACGTGTTTTAACGTCGTGTAAATGTAAATGTGGCAAAAATAAGCGGATTAACTAATGAAGTCCTCCATACCTCAGATTTACGTGTTCGACATTTAGCGTTTTCCTCATGAATATTTAATGAGGACAGCATTAAGGTCGTCTTTGATTGGATGTTGCAGAATAACACGCTGCATTGTTAGCCTACGCAAGGGTAATGATGTAATTATTTAATTATTGTAGTATTCTTTTATTTATTAAAACCATAAGTGAAAATATAAGTGAAACATGTTTTTTTAAACGGTAACCTTTTACAATAAGGTTCATTAGTTAACATTAGTTAGCTTAACTACATTGGTTAGCCTAACATGAACTAATGATGAACTTCAACAGCATTTATTAATCTTTGTTGATGTTAATTTCAACATTAACGTATACATTATTTAATCAAACGTTGTATTTGTTAACATTAGTTAATGCACTGTGCAGGAACATGAACAAACAATTAATTAACATTAGCAATGATTAACAAATGTAGGCCTATACATTAACTAATGTTAACAAATGAAACCTTATTACCATTTGAATACAATTACAGATATGAAACATCACCCAGGGTGAAAAAAATGGCCTTAACCTGGCCGTAAAAAAGATGTAAACCCAGGTTAAGTGCAAAAAAGCACATCAGTATAGCCACACGATGGGCAACATTCATCCTTACACATCTGATATTGTTCTTATATGGGATCGTTCGCTTCATTGCTGTGCTTACTGTATATGGAGATATGCTGTAAAATATCTCTGAGTCATCCGGGGAGAATTTATGCAGTCTCCTTTTATAAGTGATTAAACGTCAAGACATTGTCTAATGGAGGAACACAATGGCTGACGGACACCTGTGTTGATTTGACCTCCATCATCATCATAATCATAGTGGAAATGATTCAGAGCTTCTGGGAAATGTGTGTGAGTCCCTCTCAGCACTTCTGCCTCTGAGTCTCAATGAAAGGCTGAGGCCGTGAGTCAGTGTGTGATCTCACCGTCTGAAATATGACCACATGCTGCTCTCATGCGGCTCATTCAGCAGCTCAAGCTTCGCTTATTTTGTTGCATTTGATCATTCAGTCGGCCCAAATATGATCTGGGTCTGAATCCCACTGGATTGGATTTAAAGTGTAAAAGCATATGTAGCCACAGGTTAAATGGTTAAGTCGTAAGGCACACATATTGCATGTAAAAACATAAGAAACACATGTGGGTCATTCTTACTACATTGCAAAATGTCTTTCTGGTTCTCAAATCTGATTGGCTGAGAGCCTTTTCCAGCCGTGCGATAATCCCCCGGTATCCCAAGATTATCTGCCTGCAATCCCGGAGGCTGCACTTTTAGGACCGCCGCAGTTTCAGCACTGCATTTCTAGGACCCTGGGTTTTTGGGGGTTTTTTTGTGACAGCGCCATCTAGCCAACTGTACTCAGAGGAGACCTGATTCATATATTTTACACCTTACGTTTAACAAAACAGCTGGCACGGCCATTTTAAACTTAAAGGGTTAGTGAAATTAAATGCAAATGAAAATTACCCCATGATTCACACCCTCAAGTCATCCAAGGTGTACATGACTTTCTTCTTTCAGACGAATAAAATCGGAGTTATATTAAAAACGTTCTGGCTAATCCAAGCTTTATAATGGCAGTGGCTTGTTGAGTCATTTTTGAAGTCCATAAAAGTGCATCTATCCATCATAAAAGAGCATCTATCCATCATAAAAGTGCATCTATCCATCATAAAAGAGCATCTATCCATCATAAAAGTGCATCTATCCATCATAAAAGAGCATCTATCCATCATAAAAGTGCATCTATCCATCATAAAAGAGCATCTATCCATCATAAAAGTGCATCTATCCATCATAAAAGAGCATCTATCCATCATAAAAGAGCATCTATCCATCATAAAAGAGCATCTATCCATCATAAAAGTGCATCTATCCATCATAAAAGAGCATCTATCCATCATAAAAGTGCATCTATCCATCATAAAAGAGCATCTATCCATCATAAAAGTGCATCTATCCATCATAAAAGTGCATCTATCCATCATAAAAGAGCATCTATCCATCATAAAAGTGCATCTATCCATCATAAAAGAGCATCTATCCATCATAAAAGAGCATCTATCCATCATAAAAGTGCATCTATCCATCATAAAAGAGCATCTATCCATCATAAAAGAGCATCTATCCATCATAAAAGTGCATCTATCCATCATAAAAGAGCATCTATCCATCATAAAAGAGCATCTATCCATCATAAAAGTGCATCTATCCATCATAAAAGAGCATCTATCCATCATAAAAATGCATCTATCCATCATAAAAGAGCATCTATCCATCAAAAAAGAGCATCTATCCATCATAAAAGTGCATCTATCCATCATAAAAGAGCATCTATACATTATAAAAGAGCATCTATACATCATAAAAGAGCATCTATCCATCATAAAAGAGCATCTATCCATCATAAAAGAGCATCTATCCATCATAAAAGAGCATCTATACATTATAAAAGTGCATCTATCCATCATAAAAGTGCATCTATCCATCATAAAAGAGCATCTATACATTATAAAAGTGCATCTATCCATCATAAAAGTGCATCTATCCATCATAAAAGTGCATCTATCCATCATAAAAGTGCATCTATCCATCATAAAAGAGCATCCATCCATCATAAAAGTGCATCTATCCATCATAAAAGTGCATCTATCCATCATAAAAGAGCATCCATCCATCATAAAAGTGCATCTATCCATCATAAAAGAGCATCCATCCATCATAAAAGTGCATCTATCCATCATAAAAGAGCCTCTATCCATCATAAAAGAGCATCTATCCATCATAAAAGAGCATCTATCCATCATAAAAGAGTATCTATAGATCATAAAAGTGCATCCATCCATCATAAAAGTGCATCTATCCATCATAAAAGTGCATCTATCCATCATAAAAGTGCATCTATCCATCATAAAAGTGCATCTATCCATCATAAAAGAGCATCTATCCATCATAAAAGTGCATCTATCCATCATAAAAGAGCATCTATCCATCATAAAAGTGCATCTATCCATCATAAAAGAGCATCTATCCATCATAAAAGAGCATCTATCCATCATAAAAGAGCATCTATCCATCATAAAAGAGCATCTATCCATCATAAAAGAGCATCTATCCATCCTAAAAGTGCATCTATCTCCATCATAAAAGAGCATCTATCTCCATCATAAAAGAGCATCTATCCATCATAAAAGAGCATCTATCCATCATAAAAGAGCATCTATCCATCATAAAAGAGCATCTATCCATCCTAAAAGTGCATCTATCTCCATCATAAAAGAGCATCTATCCATCATAAAAGAGCATCTATCCATCATAAAAGTGCATCTATCCATCATAAAAGTGCATCTATCCATCATAAAAGTGCATCTATCCATCATAAAAGAGCATCTATCCATCCTAAAAGTGCATCTATCTCCATCATAAAAGAGCATCTATCCATCATAAAAGAGCATCTATCCATCATAAAAGTGCATCTATCCATCATAAAAGTGCATCTATCCATCATAAAAGTGCATCTATCCATCATAAAAGAGCATCTATCCATCATAAAAGAGCATCTATCCATCATAAAAGAGCATCTATCCATCATAAAAGAGCATCTATCCATCATAAAAGAGCATCTATCCATCATAAGCATCTATCCATCATAAAAGAGCATCTATCCATCATAAAAGAGCATCTATCCATCCTAAAAGTGCATCTATCCATCATAAAAGAGCATCTATCCATCCTAAAAGTGCATCTATCCATCATAAAAGTGCATCTATCCATCATAAAAGAGCATCTTTCCATCCTAAAAGTGCATCTATCCATCATTAAAGTGCATCTATCCATCATAAAAGTGCATCTATCCATCATAAAAGAGCATCTATCCATCCTAAAAGTGCATCTATCCATCATAAAAGAGCATCTATCCATCCTAAAAGTGCATCTATCCATCATAAAAGTGCATCTATCCATCATAAAAGAGCATCTTTCCATCCTAAAAGTGCATCTATCCATCATTAAAGTGCATCTATCCATCATAAAAGTGCATCTATCCATCATAAAAGAGCATCTATCCATCATAAAAGAGCATCTATCCATCCTAAAAGTGCATCTATCCATCATAAAAGTGCATCTATCCATCATAAAAGAGCATCTATCCATCATAAAAGTGCATCTATCCATCATAAAAGTGCATCTATCCATCATAAAAGTGCATCTATCCATCATAAAAGAGCATCTATCCATCCTAAAAGTGCATCTATCCATCCTAAAAGTGCATCTATCCATCATAAAAGTGCATCTATCCATCATAAAAGTGCATCTATCCATCATAAAAGAGCATCTATCCATCCTAAAAGTGCATCTATCCATCCTAAAAGTGCATCTATCCATCATAAAAGTGCATCTATCCATCATAAAAGAGCATCTATCCATCATAAAAGTGCATCTATCCATCATAAAAGTGCATCTATCCATCCTAAAAGTGCATCTATCCATCCTAAAAGTGCATCTATCCATCATAAAAGTGCATCTATCCATCATAAAAGAGCATCTATCCATCATAAAAGTGCATCTATCCATCATAAAAGAGCATCTATCCATCCTAAAAGTGCATCTATCCATCCTAAAAGTGCATCTATCCATCATAAAAGTGCATCTATCCATCATAAAAGAGCATCTATCCATCATAAAAGTGCATCTATCCATCATAAAAGTGCATCTATCCATCATAAAAGAGCATCTATCCATCCTAAAAGTGCATCTATCCATCCTAAAAGTGCATCTATCCATCATAAAAGTGCATCTATCCATCATAAAAGAGCATCTATCCATCATAAAAGTGCATCTATCCATCATAAAAGTGCATCTATCCATCATAAAAGAGCATCTATCCATCCTAAAAGTGCATCTATCCATCATAAAAGTGCATCTATCCATCATAAAAGTGCATCTATCCATCATAAAAGAGCATCTATCCATCCTAAAAGTGCATCTATCCATCATAAAAGTGCATCTATCCATCATAAAAGAGCATCTATCCATCCTAAAAGTGCATCTATCCATCATAAAAGTGCATCTATCCATCATAAAAGTGCATCTATCCATCATAAAAGAGCATCTATCCATCATAAAAGTGCATCTATCCATCATAAAAGAGCATCTATCCATCCTAAAAGTGCATCTATCCATCATAAAAGAGCATCTATCCATCCTAAAAGTGCATCTATCCATCATAAAAGTGCATCTATCCATCATAAAAGAGCATCTATCCATCATAAAAGAGCATCTATCCATCATAAAAGAGCATCTATCCATCATAAAAGTGCATCTATCCATCATAAAAGAGCATCTATCCATCATAAAAGTGCATCTATCCATCATAAAAGAGCATCTATCCATCCTAAAAGTGCATCTATCCATCATAAAAGTGCATCTATCCATCATAAAAGAGCATCTTTCCATCCTAAAAGTGCATCTATCCATCATTAAAGTGCATCTATCCATCATAAAAGTGCATCTATCCATCATAAAAGAGCATCTATCCATCATAAAAGTGCATCTATCCATCATAAAAGAGCATCTATCCATCATAAAAGAGCATCTATCCATCATAAAAGTGCATCTATCCATCATAAAAGTGCATCTATCCATCATAAAAGAGCATCTATCCATCATAAAAGTGCATCTATCCATCATAAAAGTGCATCTATCCATCATAAAAGAGCATCTATCCATCATAAAAGTGCATCTATCCATCATAAAAGAGCATCTATCCATCATAAAAGTGCATCTATCCATCATAAAAGAGCATCTATCCATCATAAAAGTGCATCCATCCATCATAAAAGAGCATCTATCCATCATAAAAGAGCATCTATCCATCATAAAAGAGCATCTTTCCATCCTAAAAGTGCATCTATCCATCATTAAAGTGCATCTATCCATCATAAAAGTGCATCTATCCATCATAAAAGAGCATCTATCCATCATAAAAGTGCATCTATCCATCATAAAAGAGCATCTATCCATCATAAAAGAGCATCTATCCATCATAAAAGTGCATCTATCCATCATAAAAGTGCATCTATCCATCATAAAAGAGCATCTATCCATCATAAAAGTGCATCTATCCATCATAAAAGTGCATCTATCCATCATAAAAGAGCATCTATCCATCATAAAAGTGCATCTATCCATCATAAAAGAGCATCTATCCATCATAAAAGAGCATCTATCCATCATAAAAGAGCATCTATCCATCCTAAAAGTGCATCTATCCATCATAAAAGTGCATCTATCCATCATAAAAGAGCATCTTTCCATCCTAAAAGTGCATCTATCCATCATTAAAGTGCATCTATCCATCATAAAAGTGCATCTATCCATCATAAAAGAGCATCTATCCATCATAAAAGAGCATCTATCCATCATAAAAGAGCATCTATCCATCATAAAAGAGCATCTATCCATCCTAAAAGTGCATCTATCCATCATAAAAGTGCATCTATCCATCATAAAAGAGCATCTTTCCATCCTAAAAGTGCATCTATCCATCATTAAAGTGCATCTATCCATCATAAAAGTGCATCTATCCATCATAAAAGAGCATCTATCCATCATAAAAGAGCATCTATCCATCCTAAAAGTGCATCTATCCATCATAAAAGAGCATCTATCCATCATAAAAGTGCATCTATCCATCATAAAAGTGCATCTATCCATCATAAAAGAGCATCTATCCATCATAAAAGTGCATCTATCCATCATAAAAGTGCATCTATCCATCATAAAAGAGCATCTATCCATCATAAAAGTGCATCTATCCATCATAAAAGTGCATCTATCCATCATAAAAGAGCATCTATCCATCATAAAAGTGCATCTATCCATCATAAAAGTGCATCTATCCATCATAAAAGAGCATCTATCCATCATAAAAGTGCATCTATCCATCATAAAAGTGCATCTATCCATCATAAAAGTGCATCTATCCATCATAAAAGTGCATCTATCCATCATAAAAGAGCATCTATCCATCATAAAAGTGCATCTATCCATCATAAAAGAGCATCTATCCATCATAAAAGTGCATCCATCCATCATAAAAGAGCATCTATCCATCATAAAAGAGCATCTATCCATCATAAAATATGTGATGGAAAAAGGGAGAAGATTGAGTTCTGTGAAAGGCGGACTCGAACCGCGGGTCGTTTTGTGTCAAAACTAAATGCTGTGCTTCTTAACCCTACACTACTGCCGCTCTCAAAGATATGGCGATTTCCGTAATTTAGTCTTTCCGAACTATACGTTCAGCAAGCAAAGCGGTATATTTGTACTTAATGTAATTGGCATCTACTCCAGTAAAAAATTTCTGAGGACCCACATTTTTTTAGCTTCCGACGCCCATGAGTAAAATAACATAACATTTTCAGTTTTTGGAAGTAAAAAAGAACAAGTCGTTGTGTAATTTCAAATGAAAAAAACAAACAAACGTAAATTGACATTCCCAGAATGCCCTGCGAGACACTTCATATTTGACGTATTTTTGTTGAAATAATGTTTCTTCTTAGTTTTTTTCTAATCAGTTATGTACATTAGGGTTTTATGTTACATTTAATGTTGTTAAATTAATTTTTATTGCATTTTTAAATGACCATGATGGTGTTTAGTGTTTGTGTGAATGACACTGTGCACCTTCTATATAAGAGTATTGTCCTCCTCACAGCTTTGATTCATCATGTGACTCTCATCTCCACTGTGATTGGTGGTTGTCGTCAGTATAGCCTATATCAAAGGTCCATAACCGATATTAGTATTTCAATAGGTTGCTAATTTAACATGATTTCAGTTAATGAAATACGGTCATTTACTGTAAATTTAACTTCAATCTGTAAAACCTAAAATGATGCTACCATATTTTTTTACGGTAAAGTTTTTTTACTGTAAATTTTATGGGGATTTTTTTTATAGTGCACTTTTAAATAATTGACATTTTAATGCCTAACACATTTTCCCTTTCATAAAATGTTTAAAACAAAGCAACTTGGGGATAATTTTGAATGAATCCAGTGTCCCTTCTTTTCAACTTCTTAGTATTGTATCAGTCTAACTGACAAACCTGACATCCTTCAGGAGGAAATTACATCATTTTAGATGGCACACACACATCAGTCAACAATGCTTTGTGCCTATTAGAGATGTTTTGTGCCTATTAGTCTGTCTGTCTCACTGTAAAACATTCCATATTATTTGATAAAACTCAAATAGGCCTATGTAATATCAAAACATCAAATTTAAGATGCCATGCAAGCTCAATCCCTCACTGAGCAATAACTTGAGCTCTTTATTTCAATCCTATTCATAGTTTTACCTGAGAAAGTCTGCAACTCTAAAAAAAAACAAATACTTTTTCGAACACAAGCATATTCCGTTTTTAAGGTTTTATTTCTTATTTATACACGCTCTCGTGCTTTAGGATCGCAGCAGCGGAGTGTGTCGCGTGGAAACACGGAGGCAGTAAAAACATGGGATTGTTTTTAAGTAATCCATTGACGCTGATATTCCTGAAGAAATATTCATTCTGTCACTCACAGACTTGTCAATCCTGAACTCTCAGCTCGGCGCTGGCAGCTTTAGGGTCTGGATTTAGCGCGCCGTGAGGTCCGGCCTGACAAACACAGCTGACACATCATAAATATGCGGCACATTTATGCAGATGTCAGACAATGCCACGTCAGTAATGGAGAAACGTCGAAATCTGCTCTCGTAAAAGCAAAAATGAACAGAGCAAACCTCGCAAGTTTCATTCATCTCCAAGGCCATCCATAAAAACACTTCCATGGGATATTTGCCCTTGATCAAACTTGGAACATTTACTCGTATTTGGTGAACGTTTGAGAGCGATAAAAAACCAACCGGTGAGGAAAATGTTATTGCTTTACAGCTCAAGTGTTCACAGTTTGTTAAATTCCCAGAGAGCTATAAAAACAGACACAAATGAGACACTTGTTGACATACAGAGCTCTAAAATCATCAGGTCAGTTGATTTTGTGAGAAATTATGAAAGTTCATATTGAGAATCGTAGACTTTTGAGATCCCTGAATCCTCACACATGTAAAAATGTAACTTTTTTTTCGGCAGAACAATCTGAGAAGGAAAAGACTCCATTTGGACTCAATTTGATACTTCATGATACTAAAGAGATCTTATTTGTGATCTTGTTGTCCTAGACAAAAATAGTATGTCAAATATTTACAAAAGACTTAAAGGGATAGTTCACCCAAAAATAAATGTTTTATGTTTATCTGCTTACCCCCAGGGCATCCAAGATGTAGGTGTCTTTGTTTCTTCAGTAGAACACAAATGATCCGTTGCAGTGTGATAGTCCTATAATGCATGTCAATGGGGATATTTTAGAGTATGAGAGTAAAAACACACAGACATATGAATCCTTACTAAACCATGCTGCTCGTGGGGACACATTGATGTCTTAAGACACGAAACGATCGGTTTCTGCGAGAAACCCAACAGTATTTATGTTATTTTTTTTACCTCTTATCAGACGAATTTCATCTAGTATTCCCAGCGCCATAACTTCCGGCGAATAAAGTCAAAATACTAGCGCGATCAAAGATATATATATGTAGATGCCTCATTCGACCGATCCGCGCAGGCACTAATGAGGAATCTATGTATATATCTATGATCGCGCCGGTATTTTGCATGTATTTTGACCTTATTCACCGGAAGTGATGCCGCGGGGACGGCTGATGCAGAGCCATAGAAAAAGTTTTTAAAAATTGATATTTTTCTTACACAAAAGAAAAATGACACATCATAAATGAAGCATCGATTCGCTTCAGAAGGCCTTTATTAACACCCCGGAGCCGCGTGGAGCAGTTATTTGACGGACAGATGAATTTTTTAATGGACTTCAAAAACAGAGCAACTATCACTGCCATTATAATGCTTGGATTAGCCAGAACATTTGTAATATAACTCAGATTTTATTCGTCTGAAAGAAGAATGTCATATACACCTATTGAGGGTGAGTATATCATGGGCTAATTTATTAAAGGGATACATTAACTATCCCTTTAATATGCTGTTGCAGTTCCAATTCTTGTATTCTTTACGGAAAGACCTGCATCTGCTTGTCTTTTAACACTGTGAAAATGAACATATTATTCCATCTCTCATCTTATGCTGTCTAAGTGGCTCAATCTTCACAGGATGTTGAGGAAGAGAGAAAACAAGATGAAAGAAAAACCCAGACAAAATAACAGTGACAGGCATCAATCCACACATAAACTCCTAACACTTATTCTACAACACAATAGGAAAGTGTAAAGAAATAAAAATAAAAAGTATATATAAATGCATATGTGTGTGTTGTGTGTCTATGTGTCTAAGTTTAAAGTTATTTTAAATTGTAATAGGCCTAATATTTCACAATATTACTGTTTTTACTGTATTTTTGATCAAACGAGTAGAAGAGACTTCTTTCAAAAACATCAACAAATCTACCGACCCTCTTTTAAACAGTAATGTACACCTGTGTTATTCAAAATAATGTAAACACCTTCAGAATATTGTTCATGTATACCAGTGCATTACCAAACAAAAGTAATTTGGAGTGAAAAGTCAAACTAATAAAGAAATACATTTTTGGAGTGAGAAGGAGACATTTCCTTTTAGATATGAATATAAATTAATAATACCCAGCAAAAAAAAAAAAAATAGGTTACTAAGAATGTTTAAATAATAATAATAATAATATTGGTTATGCGAATATTAAGAGAATGTGTTTTGCAAAAACATTGGGAATGTTACTTTTGAATGTTCTCGAATTGTTCTGAAACAAGTAGTCACGTTTTAAAAATATTCAATGAAATAACGTACCATGAAAGATGTATAATGTTTTTCTGCTAGCATTTTGAAAACATCATCAAAGATTAGACAACCTTGAAGGAACGTTCTATTAACGTTATTGTGGCATCGTGAGAGGGTGTGTGCCATATGTGCCATCCAGGGCTGCGTTCCGCTCCACTTTTAGACATGCACTTGCAAACTTCCCTAAGCACTTCCCCTCGGAGGAATCCCTGCCACCATTATGAAGTGCGTTCCACTTCATTAAGTGGACGAGGGAAGTTTATATGGACATCCCTCGATTTTGACCGAAGGAGCGAGTCTACTTCATATGTACACTTCAGGCAGCTTCATATACCACAATGCAACACAATTGTGACTTTCACCAAATATCGCGCTTAATTTACCCCACCACAAACAACTCTATGATATTTTTATTCTTTTTAAAACATTTAAAACAACCCAAACACACCTGTATACATAGAGAATGCTGCAATAAACAATTTCGTAAAGGAAAATTTTTTTTTAATAAATCAACTCCATAGTGGATTACAAGTGATCAAGGGCTTAGGGACGTTCCAGTTCAGTCCATTGCAAAGGTTCGGCCAGTAGTGGACACTCATGCAACGTAAGCAATGACGCACATCCGAGTGAACGAGACGGAGGAAAGTTAGCAAGTGAAGGCCATAATAAAAACGAACTGGAACACAGCACAGGTGGTTGCAGCAATGGGGACTACAAATCAAGATGGCTGCCCGGTCCTGGACTACAGTTACCATGTTCCTCAGCGGTGGAAGCACAGCTGTTGCGATTGAAAGCTGTGTCTGGATATAGAGAGAAGCTGGAAGAGTGTTTTGTTGTAAAGTTTTGAAGTTTTGAGTTGATGATTAAAAAGAAACCAGGGGCTTGATCTCGGCCTGGACTCGATTTGTGAAGCAATACACTCTTTGGGGATACCCTTCCTCTCACGATGCCACACTATGTTTGTTCATAACTTTGAGTGATCCTTCCCCGTTCTGAGAACATTTTGGGCTAGATTTACAAACAGATTCGTAATGCTGAGGCCTCCATTCTTAGAGCTCGGCTAGGCAGTGGTATTGAGGGGCAGGTTCTCTATAAACCTCCTTGGTACTCCTGGGTTGGGAACATCTCTAGGCCTCCTTTCGCTAAAGAGAGTAATTCTGTTAGAGCTCTGCCCGATATTGTGTCCAGCTGCTGGCTCTATGACGTGGCCCCCTTGACAAGCGTAGGACTTAGTGCTGAGGCGTCCGTCCCATGAGCTCAGCCATAGACTAAGGGGTTAGGCTTTCTGTGAGCCTCCTTGGCTACTGTGAGCATTGCTAGGCCTCCTCTCATTAGAGAGAGAGTTATCTTGCTGGTGCTCCCCAGAGCTCTGCCTGGATAGCAATTGCGAGTTGTAGGCTCTCTGTGAGAGGTGTTTGTAGGAATAACAAGCTCTTGAGCTTGCCTGTAAGGCACAGAGGATCCCCTGGCTTCGCCTCCAGCCTCTGTGTCCATCGGCTCCACCTTTGCTCCTCCCTCCCTCGGCTCCACCGGAAACCTTCGGCCATATGGCTTCATCGGGCACCCTCGTCCCCCAGGCTTCACCTCTGTCCTCATTCACACCGGCTTCACCTCTGTCCTCATTCACACCGGTTCCACCTCGGATGCTCTTCGCCGTGGCTGCAGCTCGGTCTCCAGGACTATCTGTTTCACGTGAGCTCTTAGGCTCCACTGAAGTCACTGGCTCCACCAGTTTCTCCATCTTTGGCAGCTGCTTCTCTGTCGGTCGTCCCCAGGGTACCTTCCATCAAGTCTGCACCATGGCTCCTCCTGCCTTCGACTCCCCCTGCGGCTTCGTCCTGGCTGGCCTTTGGCTCAACATCCGGCTCCTCCTGCTCCTGGCTCCTCAAGTCAAGTCAAGTCAAGTCAACTTTATTTATATAGCGCTTTTTACAATGCAGATTGTTTCAAAGCAGCTTCACAGTGTTAAACAGGAAAATAATGCAACAGAATTTGATTCAGCTGTACAGCCGCTCTGGAGAAAACGGAGATGTCATCTGCTTTCTCTAATTCAATTTATTTGGATATTTAGGTGAAAATTGAGTGTCCCCAACTGAGCAAGCCAATCCAAAGGCGACAGTGACAAGGAAATCAAAACTCCATCAGGTGTCCTAATGGAGAAAAATAAACCTTGGGAGAAACCAGGCTCATTCGGGGGGCCAGTTCTCCTCTGGCCAATTAACAAACAGTGTATGATTATTATTCTGGCAACCTTGCAGGTCAGAAGTCATATTAGATCAGAATATTTGAAAGATCGGAGTCATCAGGCCGGGGAGACGGGTTTATTGAGGATGACATGTCGATTAAACAATTATTAAATAGGAATATTCGAAAGACCGGAGTCATCACGCCGGAGACGGGTTTATTGAAGATATCGTGTCGATTAAACAATTATTAAATAGGAATATTCGAAAGATTGGACTCATCACGCCGGAGACGGGTTTATTGAGGATGCCGTGTCGATTAAACAATTATTAAATAGGAATATTTGAAAGATCGGACTCATCACGCCGGAGATGGGTTTATTGAGGATGCCGTGTCAATGAGGCAATTATTAGATAAGAATATTTGAAAGATCGGAGTCATCACGATTCACGCCGGAGACGGGTTTATTAAGGATGCCGTGTCGGTGAGGCAATTTCAGGGGGGAGTCTTCCCACCTTCCCAGTTAGACTATTTATGGCGCAAGGACATGCTTTCCCAGGGAGGGGGTGAACTGTTACATGTATGATCTGTGTTTCCCTCCTTCATTTTTGTTTTTTCCCTGTGACCTAGTTTTCCTGTGTCCTGTTAATTAACTCAATAGTTTGGTTTGCTCTGTGTACCCTCAGTTGTTCTGGTTAACATTGTTAACATACTTTACCTGATATTTAAATATCTTTATTTGAATCAATCGCAAGCTTATGAATCAAAATCACCCCATCCCACTCAAAATTCGGCAGCCCTCGTCGAGCCTCGCTGTGTTCTGTCTTCTGGTTTGTATTTCCACTGCATGAAGGTAAGATCTTACAGATTTATGAATGAACCGCTCATTTTAAAATCTTCTCGGCCTGTTATGACATCCACTTCAAACATTACAATGCTCTTGATAACTTTCGTAAATCCACTAGCTAATTACTCTTCGACAGCGATGCCGTAGAAATAAACAGGGCTACCACAAAAACGGAAGTTCAAACACGAGATTCTAAAGATGGCTGCGCACCTGTAAAATAAAGGTATTTTTCAGAATAAAAGTTCCACCAGAAAAGGGACTATAATCAGAAAATTATGTTTTAAAGTGTTCATGGCTTTGAAGAAAACAAAATATTTCGGAGGCGGATAATTATGCACATATAGTGTGAAAATATCGGTGTGAGACAGTGATGGCATGCTCTGTTTGTGTTTTTAGGAAGTGAAGGTGTCATTTGTCCATATCAAGTCTGTTGCTAAGGACCCTAGGCCACGGATAATAGCGCTCCCGCACAGCCCTTCATATCTAATGACTATAAAACATGACTCATATGAGTGCAGTGTAGCACCTGGTGTGCTCCTGTTCACACAAACACACACACACACACACACACACCTCTATCACACAAAACCAAAATGACATATGTATTTATGTATTTCTGTGCCGCACGGAAGAACCATGAATCAAAAGATCAGGTGGACAGTAATAGTCATGTTCACGCACCATCAAAGAGCAGAGGAAAATTCCTCATGTATAAGGTAACCGGCTTAGGTCAACACATCATTGTTCACGGCAACACAAGCTGCGGAGAAGCGACAAAAATAACTTGTTTACATCACAGTGGCATTTAATAAAATCATGTTTTTTGAAAACAGACAACCATGCAAAATATATCATTAGGCTCACTGAGGCAGCATGTCTCATTGTCTATTAATGCATTTGATTATAATGACTTGTACTGTTTGCAAACTTTTAAGGGTTGACTGTGTGTGCGGTTTTAGAGGTGAATGAGTTAATCAAAAGTAGGGTGAAAATAATGAATGTGTGTTTGTGTTGCCAACCAAAGTCACAACATGCTAAAAATAATTATAACATGTCCTGCAGACTGACTGAGCAGAACTGAATTATAAATGAAATAATTTCTTTTTTACCTATGAACGAATGAGCTATTTCCAAAGAACACTACTTCTGAATGGAAATAAAGAAACTTCAAAAATATGTATTTTAATTATTATTTAATTCTATAAGTTTGAGTCTCGCTCGAATAGCTCACCCAGAAATTAAAATTCTCTCATTATTTACTCACCCATTCCAAACTTGATATAACTTTCTTTCACAGATCAATTGAGTACGATTTGAAGACAGTTCTACATTAGTATTTTTCATTATAATGAACGGGGAGGTTTGTTTAAGGGAAAGACTCAAATGTGCGTTGTTATTCACTGAAAAATTATTTAGTTGATTCGGTTAACATGACCCTGCGTCCGAATATGCTCACTTCCATACTATATAGTAGGCGTAAAACCGTATGTGAGCCAAGCAGTATCTCTAAATTCACAGTAATCATAAAACAATAGGCGAAAAGTACCCGGATGTCCTTCCAGTGAGATTCTGAAGCGTGCATCCACTGCATACTTTTCTAATTTCTAAGAGTTATGACTCGCAAATGAAGCGATTGACGCCGTAGGTAACATGACAGTGACAACATGGCGGATGTAGTACAGGGTTGTCAACTCATTGAGACACAAGCTTTCAGGCTCTGTCGCACGCTCTCAATCTAATGGCAAATTGGCAAACCCACTTTTGATATGCAACAAAGTCTCAATAAATACGTTTTGGAGCACTTAATGTGGCATATGTAGCGCCTTAGTTAAAGTGAGAGTTGCGACATGCTATGATCTCGCCGGTGTCTCCACCACATGGTCGCGTGGTTCATGGAGCTCTCAATAGTTCCAAACCAAGCGGCAACCTCACACAGTTTCTCTTGAAGCTAATACGGAAGTGACTTAAACTGCAATTCGTCGACTGGCCGCTAGGGACAGACTCCAGAAGGAGCAGGATCTCATTGAGCCCCATGTTAAAATGCCCAACTTTACAGCAGAAGAACACATGTTTACTGCCTGGTACAAACTGTGGTTTTGGTCTATACGGCTAATTTTGCCCTTGCGAATTGAGCGTCAAAATCGCGTCTACAGCATCTAGTTTCACGCGCGAACATTTTGAATGCATTCGCGCGTCCGCGGCGAATTGGACGCGCGTAGAAATCTAGCGTTTGAAGCGAAATTGACGCGCGTTCAAGGCACTCCAGGAGAAATATGTCATAAAACACCACTCTGCCTCTTTTCATTTTCATAAAAAATATATATTAAGCATTAATAGCCACACAAATGTGGTCCAGGCAACTCCTACATTATCTTCACTCTATGTATATTTAAATATCCTTAAAAAATTAAGTTATGAAACTTCTCTTTGCCCTCAGTCAAAACGATTTGGCAGACAACAAATTATAGATTCATGAGAGCAAAGATCGCCCGTTAGATCTACACAAGACGCACCACTACAGGACATCAGAGCCAGCGGCAGACGGCAGAAGGACTGGCCGAGGAAAGGCTGCTCTCGCTGGGGTTAATGAGCGCTGAGGCCCGCTGATCGCCTGGATCTCACAACTCCAAAAACACAAGATCATTTTTTTAAATAGGCGCTCTCTTCATAAATAAACCACCGATTTGAGCTTTAAACAACTACATTCTCACCTGAAAAAGTCTTAAAACTACATTTTGTGACACAATAGATCTATTTTTAATTTATGCAGGGTTTCTCATCACGTCACTTTACCACGTGACCGCAGCGAGCAGGCTCCTGATTGGTTAACGCGGTGCGAATTAACGGCAAAGTTCAAAATTTTCAACTCGGGCGTCAGACGCGAATTCGCTTCAAACGCGTGAATGCACAAAAGCTCCATTCGCGTGTAACGCGCGTATTGCGCAAGACGCTCAATTCGCGTCCTTCGCGCCGCGCGAAACGCGCCTTCCGCGCCGCGGGACCTCCAGACGCGCGTCAACGCGCCTTTCCATTGACTTAACATTGAAATCACTCGCGCCAGACGCTCTATTCGCGTTTGGTGTGAACGCAGCATGAGGGGGGTGAATTTTGGTATAACTCATTTGTTTACATTATATAAAGCCTTAAAGCTCTGCATAATTAAGGGCGTGGCCACTTTGAGTGACAGGTGGATTGCCGTTTGTCTGCTGTCTGTTAGTCATCACGTCACCTCAGCTCCGCCCACGTCCCGCCTCTTTTCCCATTTTCTGTTATCCGGGAGTGACGCGCTGCCAAGATGGCGACGGCCAGCTCGACTCTACTTTACGCTTCAAAACTGCTCTTCTGAATCCTATGGGTGACGTCACGGTCAATACGTCCATATTTTTTTACAGTCTATGATCCAAACAAACCAGCTCTGTCAATATATTTGAGTGGCTATAAGTGGATAGACAACAGCTACACTATACAGGTATTTTGGTAAACATTACAGCATAGTGTGCACTGATTATTACATCGACCACATTTACAGTATCGTTTTATGGAGAGTGATGGAGATGCAACATTAATGTTAAAGTTTTTCTTGTATTTAAACCTTACTTATTTTTAGGTTTGGCATTTGAATAAATATTTAGATATGATCAAACACTAGATTTTTTTAAATGTGAAATTTAAAAGAGTTAATAACTAACAACCTAATATATTTTAATGATACTCATATACGCACACACAAGTGAATATTAATGAATGCTTAGGTAGGTGGAACGTGTCAAAGTAACATCCACATGGATGGAGGACCCAAGGTTTCCCAGCAGAACATTGCCCAAAGCATCACTGCCTCCGCTGACTTGCCTTCTTCCCATAGTGCACCTGGTGCCATGTGTTTCCCAGGTAAGAGACGCACACACACCTGACCATCCACGTGATGTAAAAGAAAACATGATTCATTAGACCAGGCCACCTTCTTCCATTGCTCCGTGGTCCAGTTCTGATGCTCACGAGCCACTGTTGGTGCTTTGGGCGGGGTCAGGGGTCAGCATGGGCACTGGTCTGCGGCCCCATACACAACAAACTGAGATGCTCTGTGTATTCTGACACCTTTCTATCAGAACCAGCATTAACTTCTTGAGCAGTTTGAGCTCCAGTAGCTTGTCTGTTTGATCAGACCACACAGGCCAGCCTTCGCTCCCCACGTGCATCAATGAGCCTCGGCCGCCCATGACCCTGTCGCCGGTTCTCCACTGTTCCTTCCTTGGAGCACTTTTGATAGACACTGACCACTGCAGATCGGGAACACCCCACAAGAGCTGCAGTTTTGGAGATGCTCTGACCCAGTCGTCTAGCCATCACAATCTGGCCCTTGTCAAACTCGCTCAAATCCTCACGCTTGGCCATTTTTCCTGCTTCTAACACAAATGTTCACTTTCAGCCTAATATATCCCTCCCACTAACAGGTGCTGTGATGAGGAGATAATCAGAGTTATTCACTTCACCTGTCAGAGGTGATAATGTTATGCCTGATCTGTTTATATATTATATAGAAAATTATTTTTTAATCAGTCACAAATTAAGTTTCGAACTAAATATACTACAGTACTATGCGATTTCAGACTTAGTGAACAAGTTTAAATGATTAGTTCATGAACTGAACCGATTCGATTCTTGAATTCAACTCACTGACTCAATGATCCGTTCTTTGTGGTTAACGGCTGACTGGATGGAAAGTTTATCAGTGAATAATATAACATCCTTTTAGAAACTTGAAAGCGTCTTTATTGTAATTGCATGGAAACATCTTCAGATGTGCTCATGTGTGCTCTGTGGAAGAAAGGCAGTCATAGGGGTTTGGAAAGACATGAGGGCGATGATGACAGAGTGTTCATTTTTGGGTAGGGTTATGGTTAGACATTTTGTTGCATGCTGGAGGTAATTATAACCCATATTATAACCCATTAAAATGTTTACATTGAATGCATTACTGTAGAGGCAGATTTCCCTGAGAATGAATACACGAACAAAGCATTTCTTAACTACAACCACCTCATATAGCCTTCAGGCCTGTGCACACCGGGACGAATATCGCGCACGATTATCACCAGCGTTTTTCGAGACGTTTTCGGCGCTTCTTGAGTGTTCACACCCAAGCGATTTTCACTGGCGATGACGCAAATAAATCGTGCTATTCGCGCGAAGTTGAACGCTTGAACATTTTGAGTTTACTCGCTTCATTCAGGCGTGAAATTCTCTTCATTCTTGCGTGACATTCACTTCACAACAGACGAAAATTCACGTCATGGGCGGGGCTTCTGCCAGCGGCTCGTGTCGTTGAGAAATGGCGGACATAGGCTGTGTTTACGCGTCTTTTTTTTAAAATCTACTGTTAATGTGTGACAAAACGTAGTTTTAAGACTTTTTCAGGCGATAATGTAGTTGTTTAAAGCTCAAATCTGTGGTTTATTTATATAAAGAGTGCCTATTTGAACATTTTATCTGGCGTTTTCGGAGTTGTGAGCTCCAGTGGATCAGCGGCGCTCATTAACCCCGGCGAGAGCAACCTTTCCTCGGCCAGTCCTTCTGCCGTCTGCCGCTGGGTCTGATGTCTCTGTTCTGTCTCGAGCTATAATTCGTCTTGTGTAGATGTAACGGGAAATCTTTGGTCTCATGGATCTATAATTTGTTCCCTGGCAAATCGTTTAGGCTGAGGGCAAAGTGAAGTTTCATTACTTTTTTATTTTTAGGCTATTTAACTTTACGGTAAAGTTGTAGCCGACTACCACTGACTTTGAATGTTTGACTGAATTGTTTGCTTTATTTCATGTATAGCTTATTATACCTTTTACTTATACTTTTGTATTATTGATCAAACATAAACTTGCATTTAACAAAAAGAGACTGGGTTGTGTTTCATGTCATTTAATGTTGTCACAGTGATAATCATATTGTCTGAACCAGATATTAATATACAGATTTTCTCCTCATTGTTGTCACTACTAGAACAAGCTCCTGATTGGTTAATGCGGCGTGAATATCCGCCAAAGTTCAGATTTTTCAACTCGGGCGATTCGCAGCACTTGCGTGAATCACGCGTCAAACGCTCAATTTGCGCCGTGTCATTCGCGCGAATCGCCTCATTCGCGCGTCTTTGCATTGACTTAACATGTAAATCACTCGCGCGAATCGCGTCATTCGTATCCGGTGTGAACGCACCATTACACTCGCTTGACACACAGAAGAAGAAGAGAGACAGTATTTACGTGCTTGCCAGCATTAGCAGCTCATCTTCTACTTTGTCTGCTTACTTCCTCTTTGTCGTATCAATTAGTGCTCGGCAAGACCGTTTAGTGCTTGAGCGCCAACAAGTCGTGTTTTACTGTAACTTCAGCAGCTCCAGACACGTGAACTAAAGCACCGATCTCATTGGTCGGACAGTTTTTAACGTGACGCGTCAAAATAAAAAACGCGCATCGGTGTGCACACTCACATTGGTGCTCTTTGTTTAGTCATGAGGCGTTAAACGTCGGCGATAAATGCGCACGAAAATCGTCCCGGTGTGAACAGGCCTTGAAAGCATTTTTCGTGGCGTTTTTCGGCGCGTCTTGAGTGTTCACGCCCAAGCGATTTTCACTGCTGATGCGCCGAGTGAACGTGCAAATTCAGTAGATGGCGCTCCCGGTACACAAGGTGGTGCTGCAGCACTTTACGCTTCTGACACTCGCTTGTCACACAGAAGAAGAAGAGAGACAGTATTTACGTGCTTGCCAAAACCATAGACATATTATGCTAACGCCTGGTGTTTTGCGCGTACCGACGCACAGGCGTTAAACGTCAGCGATAAACGCACGCGAACGCACGCGAAAATCGTCCCGGTGTGAACAGGCCTTAACTCTTCACACCAAAAGGAAAAGTATACATGTGTGGCCTGGCATGTAATGGGGACAAAATGTCCCCCACAAAGATTGCAATATCGAAATCCTTGACATTTTTGGTCCTCTTTAGGAAATCAGCTTATAAATCAGATTTTTTTTGAAAAGTGTAAAAATGCAGGAAATTTTTTTTTACATGTGTGTGTGTGTTGGTGTGTATTACTAAGTAATTAATTACTGTCATTTAATTTATATCCTTTGAAAATGTATTACTTTAAATTTTTCTGTGATTTAATTAGTCACTTCTGATGTGAATGCATTAGTGTTAAACACAATGGTGGATTTAACATTAAAACGTACAATTTTAATGTAACCTTCTCCCTTTAAATACTTTGCAGTTAAATTATAATGTATGCAATTTCATATCATTAATTTGAAAGAATTAAAAGAGCAGTTCATGTCTATCCTTGTATGTTCAACTGGTTGAGTTTTATATGGGATTTAGAAAAGAATTAGTAATAACTAAGCAATGCAATACTTTCTGGAGAAAGTAACAAATACAATAATCTAATTACACTGTTGAAGATGTAAATGAGTTGCTTTTTTTTAGAATAACTCAACACTGGAACTATTGATATGTTTAGCATGAGGATGTTTGTAAAGGATCTATTAATGAAAGTTATAATAGAAAGTCGCAGGTTGTATCACTGTGGCTTTGTGTTGCTGTTGGTGAAACTAATCCTTTACATTACCAGCCACTGATTCATGCTCTCACACACGCATTCATGAGCACTGAAACACACTGACCAATGGGGTCGTCGATGGGCGTGGCTGTGAAACGTGTTGGCCAATAGGAACCCCGGAGGGCGGGGCTGAACTCTCCCAGCGCTGTCAAAGAATTTCCTCATGGATTTGCGGTCTTGGAGTTGTCATGTTTTGAGTTGTGGGAATGTGTTTAATTTGGATATTGTGATCGAACCGTGCGGTGATGTATGAACGACTTTCGTTTATAACTTATTCTTTGCTGACATCACTGCCTCTTGCACATCCCTGTGTGATCATCTTCATTTCTGATAACTTATATCTCAGTTATGAGGATGAATATGAATATGTATCCGCGGTAGATTGTCCCCTGACGGAGCTCATGGACCAGGATGCTTTTGGCTTGACACTTCATCGATGAAAGCACACTTGTGGATTCTTCAGGGAGATAAACAGGTTTTATTCCAGCATGTCCCGCAGGAAACAGGCTAAGCCACAGTATGTTCTCATCGGTGAGTTTTAGAGCTGTCACTTTCTAAACTTGCATGATGACTCGCAAATATAGGATTGAAAGAATAAGGAATGAGTAAGTTACAACTACACCAGTCTACTACAACTGTTAGTCATTGTCTGTTATCTGTAGTGTATATAAATGAATCACTGCATGAACTGATGCTGTTGCAACTTACAATATGAGAACAATTATGCTCTCATTGTACAGCTTTCATTTGATAGTGATGGATCTCTTTGCTAATTTTCTAACCAAAAAGCTTATGATAACTAATATTAAAATCTTGTTTTTAAAATCATACTAGTCGATATTTAGTTGTGTCCCACATTTTGCAATCAACCCTGTAACTGCATTATCCCCCCCCCCCCCCCCGCCCCCCATTCCATAAAAAAGTATGACACATATTTGGAATTTACATTTACAAAGTAAATTTTCTAATTATGAAATTTCTACATTCATACACACATTGTAACTTGACTGACTTTGTATATAACTCTATTGGTAACCATCCTGTTATACATTCAGCTTTTTCACCCCCATCCATTTATTTAATTACATTTTGATAATGTTTATTGCTAGAAAATAATAAAATCACACTTACCATGGTTGTAAACTGTACACAAAAAATACCTTATTGTTGTACCCTATTAATAGGTGTTAAAATTGAGTGATTTAGTGACATAGCAGATGAAATAAGCATTAAAAACAAACCTTACAGCTTTTTTTAAACCTTCTTTTCTGAACTAAACTTTTCTAAGTGTTTCCTGGACCTGGTCTGTCTTTCATTTCTAATGCTGAAACACTCACACACACACACACAGGTTTGTTTCACTATCTAAGTGAGGACATTCCATAAGTGTAATGGTTTTTATACTGTACAAACTGTACATTCTATCCCCCTACACTACCCCTACCCCTACCCCTAAATGTACCCATCACACACACACACACACACACACACACACACACACACACACACACACACACACACACACACACACACACACACACTCATGTTGGGTTTTCATGTTTTATGGGGACTTTCCATAGTAGTTTTTACGCCCTCAAAACCATAGGCGTAATGGTTTTTATACCGTACAAACCGTATTTTCTATCCCCCTACACTGCCCCTGCCCCTAAACCTACCCATCACACACACACACACACACACACACACACACACACACACACACACACACACACACACACACACACACACACACACACACACACACTGCCCCTAAACCTACCCATCACAGGAGACATTCTGCATTTTTACATTTTCAAAAAACATCACTTAGTCTGATTTATAAGATGTTTTCCTCATGGGGACCAAAAAATGTCCCCACAAGGACGAGGATTTCGGATATTGCCATCTTTGTGGGGACATTTTGTCCCCATAACGTAGGGATTACCAGTCCACACACAGACACACACACACACACACACACACACACACACACACACACACACACACACACACACACACACACACACACACACACACACACACACTACCCCTAAACCTACCAATCACAGGAAACATTCTGCATTTTTACATTTTTAATAAAACATTGTTTAGTATGTTTTTAAAGGTATTTTAAATTCGAGGACCTATGAAATGTCCTCATATTTCATGTTAACGTCGTAATACCAGTATAATACCCGTGTCATTATACAAATTTGTGTCCTCATAAATTACAAAAACAAACACACAAACATATTAGAGGCTAGTTTTGTTACAACTGTTCGAAATCTTCCCACTGCTGTAAGGTGTTATCCAAGTTTTATCATTGAAACCCGTGAAGCTATCCTAAATATGCACTTGAAACAAAGGTGTTCAATTTAATGAATTTGAGATTCAGTCTACAATTACTAATTAAATACATAGGGCCAGATTTACTAAACAGGGCAAATTAGTGTAAGAGCGTAATTAGTTCCCAAAAAGCGCCGATGGGAGTGGACAGTTCAGCGCGTGATTTACTGACAAGTTAAAGAACGCAGACACAGCCGGATCATTTCCATAATGACCAACACAATCTACCAATAATTAGCATCTGGTTTTATTTTGGTTAAATAATATAATACCAATACATTTACGAGCGCAATCCTTAGTAAATCACCTTGCATTATTAATTGAAATACTTTATAATATAATACTTTATAATACTATTTAAATACCTCCCATAAATTTTGCATCCCTTATGAATATGCAGCAAGGTCAGCCGCACAAAATAACTCTATCCACGCATTTTCAGCGCTTATTTATCACTGCGTGTCTTTAGTAAATCCTTACAGAAGTTTTTTTTTACGCCAAAAGAAGGTTTGCGTTGGCGTTAGCTGTTAGTAAATCTGGCCCATGGTGTATTTTGAAGATATTTACAAGATGCTTAAAATGGCATAAAATTATTCTGAGTAGATTTCACTACGTGATTATTTGTAAATTATTATTACCTGAGAATTTTATTTTGTGTCAATGTCATGTATTGTTACGTCTGTTGAGAATGCTACTGTTTTGTCTTTTGCTAAGCTTTAAGTTTACATTGAGTTGCTATCTAAAATGCTCTACTATACGAATTGATATCTTTTTATTTTTTTCTTATTGAAATTCAGATCATCTGATGGAGAATGACCCCACTCCAACCCACGATGTCCATATGTGTCAACAATGCTGTGCTGAATTTTCCAGTATAACAGACCTCTATCAGCATCAGAAAGACTGTTCAAAAGACCAGTTAGTTCTAATAGTAAGTGAAAATGAAAGCCTAGATTCTCCACCTTCTGGCCTCGCAATCAGTTCATCATTCTTCAACACCGAGGAGCACTTGAATGGAGTGGCAAGTAATGACCGTACGGAGGAACTTTGTGACTTTTCTAACGGTAGAACATCAGTGGATGTTGACGAAAATAGCAGTCATGACATAGCCAAAAAGGCTTGTTTACCTCATGATAATGAAAACTATGCCGCATACTCAGCTGTACTACCTCACGAGAGTACCTTACTTGAGTTATGTAAATTATCAGCTATTAATAGCAATGTCTTCATTGGGAACCTAGAAAACACCAAAGTTGCTGTTGCTCAGTTCTCACAGGAAACTAGCCTGAATCCAAAGACAAGTTGCAGGAACTCTAGCAACATCAAAATGGCCTCCTCTAGTTTGATTGAGCAGCTGTTATCACTGCAGCAACAGCAGGTGCAGCAACTTAAACTAATCGAAGAAATTCGACACCAATTAATGCTATTAGCAACCCAAAATTCTGATACGCCTTTGGCCACAAACACCTACAATGTTCTGTCTCAAACCAGTTCACTGATAAAACTCAGCTCACACCTTTCCGAACAACTCACAGCAGCTGCTGGGCTAGCGGAAAACCCAACTGCTAATGCTAAACAGTCTAAACATGTTATTTCACAAAGCAACCAAGATGGTTTAAGAGGTGAAAAGAGATACTCCCAAATGACTGATAAAAATAGAGACAACCCTTTGCCATCAAGGGTTGGGAGTGATCGGTGTAGTAATCAATCTTTGCAAGGTAACACAGTCAGTGATAAAGTTGATGGCACAGCTAATTCAAAAACACCTTCCCCATCTCCTGCTTCATTTACAGATGGGATAAACAAAACCCATAAACAAAACAGCTTTAATATGTTTGAAAACTCCTTGCCTAGTATTGGGGCAATTGTCGAGGACCTGAATGCTTTGACTGCCCTAGCCCAACATAGGAAAGTCAAACCTCCCAATGTGAGTTTATGTGAACACAAGAGGCCATCTGAAGAGTGTATATTCAAGCACAAATGCAGGTTCTGTGCCAAAGTATTTGGAAGTGATAGTGCTTTGCAAATACACCTGCGGTCTCACACTGGAGAGCGACCCTACAAATGTAACATATGTGGGAATCGTTTTTCCACTCGTGGAAATCTCAAAGTACATTTCCAACGACACAAGGAGAAGTATCCTAATGTACTAATGAATCCTTATCCGGTTCCAGAGCATTTAGATAGTGTCCCAACCAGCACAGGTATTCCATATGGCATGTCTCTGCCTCCTGAGAAGCCTGCTCTTAACTGGTTGGATAGTAAACCTTTAGTGGGTAACTCTCTTGGCTTTGTGCTTCCATCATTGCCAAGTCTTCCACCCATAATTAAAAAAGAGGAGGAAGGGGTATCAATAACCAAACCGCATTGTCCTGTTGTCAGTGAGGTGTGTGAGAAAGGTAATGGGCATCAAGAGGGATTTGGCAGTAGCCCCCCTCTAACTCCAAATGAGCAATTTCAAGAGGTTACACAACCCTTGAGTATCGCTACCTTACTAAGCTCCTCAGGGGAAGGTTCAAGAGACGACATTGCTATTAATACCTCGGTCAATACGAGCTTAATAACTGAGCTAAAATCAGAGCAGCTTGAAAGCAAATTTCTTTTTGGAAGTCTTCCAAACACCCCTGGAGCATCTGAGACTTCAAAGCTGGAGCAGTTGGTGGAGAACATTGACAAGAATTCTACTGACCCTAATGAGTGTGGAATCTGCCACCGGGTTCTTAGCTGTCAAAGTGCCCTTAAAATGCATTACCGCACCCATACCGGAGAGAGGCCATTCAAATGCAGAGTGTGTGGACGGGCTTTTACAACTAAGGGCAATCTCAAGACGCACTATAGCATTCATCGTTCCATGACACCCCTTAGAATACAGCATTCTTGCCCCATATGCCAAGAAAAGTTTACAAATGCAATGGTTCTACAGCAGCATATCCACATGCATATGGGTGGTCACATCCCTAATGTCCCACTGCATGATAGAGCAGAACCCATGGACCAGGACGCCGACTCTGTAGATGGTGGGACCATGGAAGTGGATACCTTCCCCAATGAGAACATAGATATTATGGAAGGTGTGTCTGATTCAAAATACCAAGAGTCATTACCGGACAGTCTAGGTTCTTCAACTGCTTCTTCTGTCTTTGCCAGGGCAACTGGGTCAGAGAGTCAGATTACCGTTTCGAATGTGGAGAATTTGTCAAACATCAATAAGTTGACCACAGGGAATGGATCAGTGGATAGAGACGGCTTATCCCAGAGATCATCTTCACTAAATAGGGACCATGAGAGTTTAATGAGGAGAATTTTGGCCATCACTGAGACTAAACCCTCCTGGAACCCATCCTCCCCCAATGGCTGTGCTTATGAAATGCAAGGATACACTACAACTGACAGAAACCTGAAATCTGATGATTCAAACAACTCAAGCCTACAGCCTAGTCTTACAGTGTCCAGTTTACTTGACGGAACATCTGAAGATATGCCAAAGGATACCTTGACCATGATTTTACCATTCAATGAGCGGGGATCCCTAAAAAGCAACGTTTGCGATATTTGCTACAAGACGTTTGCCTGTCAAAGTGCTTTGGATATTCACTACCGAAGTCACACCAAAGAGCGCCCTTTCATCTGCACTGCATGCAACAGAGGGTTCTCAACCAAAGGTAACCTTAAACAACACATGCTTACCCACCAGATGCGAGACTTACCTTCACAGTTGTTTGAGCCAGCAAATCAGATCCTGATTTTTCCACCAAACCAGTTTCTACCCTCCATGGAACCAATCATTCCGTCAAAAAGAATTGAACACAATGGGCTCATTAAAAAAGATCCTAAAGATTCTCCCGCAGGTATGGTTAGCTCAACAGCTTCCATCTTACCTGTACTCTCTGCACCAACATTAACAGCAACACCACTTCGACGAACAGCTAAACAGCACTTCTGCCACACTTGTGGGAAGACCTTCTCTTCTTCAAGTGCACTGCAGATTCATGAGAGAACCCACACTGGTGAGAAACCCTTTGCCTGCAACATTTGTGGACGTGCATTTACCACTAAAGGAAATTTGAAGGTACACCATTCCAAGGTTGTTAAAGGTGTTCCATCACTGATTGCCAGTTTGTATTTTGTTGCTTTGTATGGAATCATTTGTATTCTCCCAGATACCTTATGACCAACTATCTACTTGCAATTTCCATCTAGGTTCATATGGGAACTCACATGTGGAGCAGTTCTCCAGCCAGACGAGGTCGCAAGCTTGACGGGCCGTTCCTTAGATCCAATTCCGAGCGATTTCAAGACGCTCCCCCAAAAGATGTTGTGGATAAAGTGCGTAACGGGGATTCCATAGGTCTGTGGAGCCAGTATACCTCTAATGGTTTGGGTATGAGGACAAACGAAATTCCGGTCATTCAAAATGGTGCCATACCTTACCTGTCGATTTCTGCTGGGCATCTGGAAAACTTACAGCTCAACAGAGCTTTACCTTGGCTTGAGAGATTGAGCGAAAACGGTGCAACGTTTCATTTCCGGCAGTTGGTTGAAGACAGTAAAATAGTGACGGATTGAATTTTGTCTTCAAGGATGCAACCCCATAATGTAAATGTGATGCAATTTCATAGGTGTGCTATTTCATTAGGTTTTGTACAAGTGTACCCTATGTAGTGACATTTGGTTAATGTTGCCTAGTTTGGGTAGCTCTTCTGAACTGAAGTAGTGTTGATTGTATTGTAAAAATGAATTTGATGCTTTTTTGTTGTTTTGCTGAGGACTATTGTTAATATGATCCATTATGTGATAGCATTTACATTTTTTTTAAATAATTGAAGGTATTCGTGCAGCGCATTTGCTAAACACTTGGTTGTTGTAATGAGGTACATTTGTATTATTTACTGGAGAAATGAGTCTCTATTTCTTTATCAAAGCTATTTATCAATCAGTGTTTCACATTAATATAATTTGTGCTTGAATTGTGTGTTCTTTTTATACTTACAGTATTTACATTGTTAATGTAAACCACAATAAACCATACTAAAACTATTTATTTTTATTTTTGTACACTCAGTACATTTAAATTGTTACATTGGAGGAACTGTTGTGTATGACGTTAGTTCATGTTGTGGCATCATGTCTTGAATGTTATGGCAACTGCAAGATCTTAAAGCCATTTTTCCATTTTAACTGTCATTCGGCTTTACAGAGCACAGCCATTTCCCTTCCCATTTGATTAATAAACGAAGTGTGCTTTTGAAATTACTCATTATTATATTTGACTTTAAGTTGTACCACATGAGTGTGTATACCTTCAAGCACCTGTCTTCTCTTCCAGTGGTTTACTTTTAACAAAGAAATGATTCTTTCCCTTCTTCCACACAAGCAGAATTCATGCCCTTTCTCTACTGATAAAAATCTAGGTCACCTTGTCCCCTGCATTTACATTTCAATAAACTAACCAATAATAACACATTGTGTTAATACGCAATGATCTTTGCCAATGGAAGATGATACTTCTACAACCAAACAGAATAATAGAGGCCATTCATGGAGCAGGTACGACTCATCAGCTCTACCTCATGTCTGTGAAACACACGGACAGATGGTCAGCAATGGTTTAGCGTTTCTTCTGTGTGTGTCTGTTTGAGAGGTGATACAATGCTTTATTAGAACATGGTTGTTTTTACTGTGATAGTTGTGACGTGGCTACTGTTTTAACTGGAGTCCCTCCAAGAATTTCTTATTCGTTTTGCCCCAAAAATGCTTCAAAAATGTCCTAAAACGACTTCAATGGTGCTGTTATGGTGTCTCCTGACCTTATCAGGGCTTGTCAGATGTAGTCTTGATAACATTATTAAAACTATTATGGTATACAAACGAGTGGTCCATTGTGTGCTGACCTCCTGCAGTTGCTTTAGTATGACCAAAAACATCTGACTCTTTGAGGCCTGTTGAGTAATATGTCCATTGAGTGCCACCACAATGGCACTACATACCAAATCCCTCAGTGAATAAGATCTGCCCCTTAACTGTCAAAGTCCATTAAACGCTCTTCCCAGTGCAGCAACCAGCTGACGGGAACCCAACACCATCCCGCCTGCCACCATTAGCATTATAAAATGAGCAAACGGCTAGAATGAAGCTCAAGGGAGTACAAAGCTCTCCAGATACATATCTGATTCAAACAGATGGGAGGCACTGGAGGTGCAAGCAGGCGGTTAAATATCTGACGAGTGAACTGGGTGAAGATATAGGGTTCAGTTGATGTTGTACATCCCTAGATCTCCCAGGTACATGGATGTTGCCAAAGTGGTGGCTAGAATTTTTCGTTAAACAGACATGAAAATTACAATATGAAAATAATGCACTTTAAAGGACTAGTTCTCTCCAGAATTAACATTTCCTGATCATTTACTCATCCAAGATGTTCATGTCTTTCTTTCTTCAGTCGAAAAGAAAGTAATATTCTCGGATTTTTCTCCATATAATGGACTTCAACGGCAACCAACGTGTTGAAGGTCCAAATTCCAGTTTCAATGCAGCTTCAAAGAGCTCGACACGATCCCAGTGTCTTATGTAGCAAAACAATCATTTTCTAAAAAAAATTTAATAAATATACTTTTTGACCACAAATGCTCGTCCTGCGCTAGTTCTGCGATTCAGACCGCCTTCCGTGGAAAAGTGTTGAATGTTGAAAGTGAAACTCAAGATGCGTGCGTGACGTCATGACGAGCGGACCTGGTCGCGTTATTCTTTCGATCGGCAGGGGAACTTTCAACAATTTTTCCATGAATTGAACAGGGAAGGCGGTCGGTCGAAAGTTTACCTGATAAAGTTTTAAATATGGATATTTTTCTTACACAAACGCATCGATTTGCTTCAGAAGGCCTTTATTAACACAGCAGAGCCGCGTGGAGCAGTTATTTGATGGACAGATGCACTTTTTATGGACTTCAGAAACAGAGCAACTATGAATCCAATTCTAATGCTTGGATTAGCCTGGACTTTTGTAATATAACTCCGATTTTATTCGTCTGAAAGAAGAATGTTATATACACCTAGGATGAATTGAGGGTGAGTAAATCATGGGCTAATTTTCATTTTTGGGTGAACTATCCCTTTAATGGCATTTTTTCCCTTCCCTTACATTTACTTTTATACTTTAAGTAGCTTTGAAACCAGTACTTTTACACTTTTACTTGAGTAAAAAGCTTGAGTTGATACTTCAACTTCTACAGAAGTCTTTTTTAAAGGAACAAGCCGACTTTTTGGGACTTATTCACCGTATCCCCCAGAGTTAGATAAGTCCATACACACCATTCTCATCTATGTGTGTGCCATAACTCTGTCTGACGCTCCCACCGCTAGCCTAGCTTAGCACAAAGACTGGAGGTAAATGGCTCCAGCTAGCCTACTGCTCAATAAGTGACAAAATAACGCCAACATTTTCCTATTTACATGTTGTGATGTGTATAGTTACATTGTGTACTAAGACCGACGGAAAATTAAAAGTTGCGTCCCATGTGTGCAGCGGCGCAATGATAGGCTAACATCCGTCAACATAACCAACGTGACAACCTGCTTACACTGAGAGCGTGCTGGGGACTATTTTCAGGCGCTGTGTAATATCATTGCGCCGCTGCACCCATGGGACGGCAGCAAAGCTCCTTTATTATTACGCAGGAATGAGAGAATAGTTCCTAGCCATATCGGTCAAGAAAATCACAACTTTTCATTTTCCGTCGGTCTTAGTACATGATGTAACTATACACATCAAAACATGTAAATAGGAAAATATTGGCGTTATTTTGTCACTTATTGAGCAGTAGGCTAGCTGGAGCCATTTACCTCCAGTCTTTGTGCTAAGCTAGGCTAGCAGTGGGTGTGTCAGACAGAGTTATGGCACGGAGATGAGAATGGTGTGTATGGACTCATCAAACTCTGGGGGATACGGTGAATAAGATAAAGTCACAAGTCCCAAGTCCCCGTGTTCCTTTAACCATCTATACTTCTACCTGAGTAATGAATGTGAATACTTTTGACACCTCTGTGTGTGACTTTCAACATCGTTGTTTTACCCTTTTTTTGTAAAGGGCGTTTGACTTAGCATTTGTACGTTCGCTTTGTGAACACTAGGTCGGTACTTCTCCCTATGTCATGCGTGACCTTTCCAATGTGATTACGTAGTGTATGAAGTCATGGAAGCGCGTCTCAGAGCTAGTGCAAGACGAGCATTTGTGGTTAAACATGTTTTTTTTTTGAAAATGAGAGATTATTTTGCTAGACAAGACCCTGGGAACGTGTAGAGCTCTTTGAAGCTGCATTGAAACTGGAATTTGGACCTTCAACCTGTTGGTTGCCGTTGAAGTCCATTATATGGAGAAAAATCCTAGAATGTTACTTTCTTACTTTCTTTTCAACTGAAGAAATACATGAACTTCTTGGATGACTTGGGCCCTGTCCACACGAACACGGGTATTTCTAAACCGCATCTTTTTCTGTGCGGTTTTGCCGTTCATCCACACGCAAACGCAGTATCCGGACACTGAAACCAAACTTTTTTGAAAACTCCTGCCAGGGTGAACATGTTGCAGTGTTGTCGTGTGGACAGTGAAACCGGAGATTTCTAGCCTAGAAATCTAGACGCACCCTAGCGGCAGAACATTTATTTTGCCACGAGTGTAGTCTAGCAACTCTCGGTAGACCTGAGAGCTGGAAAAAACAAAACTCTGGTCAGGCCAATCACAGCGTGTGTAGAGTCGGTGGGCGGGGCTTAACACAATGATGGCAGAGTTGCGGAGGTTCTGTGTGCTACTCGTAAACAAAGAAGCTGACGAACAGCGGTCTTTTCGGCTTTGGTCGCGACTCTGGAAGACTTGGAGTTAAGCTTTTCTTTGAGAAAAGAACAAAGAACGGCACTGAAGTCATTCTTAAAGGGTAACTAAACCCTAAACCAACTTTTTTTAGTTAATGATCTGTAATACTGGGGCTTTATTAATGCTGTTCATTGATTCGAGTAAATGTTTTGACATTTGAGTATAAAGTGTTTTAATTCTATAAAATATGGTGTAAAACCGCCAAAGTGCTGCCCTCTTAAGGTTGAACGGTGGCTACTGCAGTTGAATTTTCCTATTGGACGTTGTGGTACATCGTGACGTAGGGATGGTACCTCCAACGGCTCACAATCCGCGCCCCTGACACGAGCTCACCACGCCCTCAGAAATGTTTCCCCCAATCACATGATGAGAACGGCTTTACTCCAGTATGAACTGTCATATTACATGAAGTGGAAACATTATGAATGAAACTCACTTGACACATGCTTTAACATTGTATTGAAGAAAATACGGTTAAATAATGAAGTTGTCAGTACACGTCAGGCTTTTCTTGCGATTTTATTGCCGCCCGTCATGTGTACAGATAATTTTCATACATGAGACGCGCTTTCAAACCCTGACACGCAAGCGGTTGCCGCGGACGCAGATAGATTAGGTCAGTTCTCTTGCGCGGCTGCTTCACTAGCATCGTCGGCATCGGGAGTTAACGCAGTTTGAGCAGCGGCTCGCATTGATAAGGCTCCGGGTTTATGTCTACAGACAATCCACCCTCTTCTACTTCAGGTGAAGGTAGGAGAAATGACCGCTCTGTTGCAAAGCTGGCGTCACTCCAGTCATTCTCCATCTCTGCGACTCGCGAGTCTGACAGCTGTCAATCAACCCGTCACTGCGGGTCTCAGGTGCACGCCCTCCGCTCAGCCCCGCCCTCGGTTCGTCCCCTCTGTGTCCGCCGGGCTCTGCCCACTTTTCCAGCATTTTTTGAAAATTGCCAGTGGGTGGAGTTAAGCTCTGAGCAGGGGTTTAGTTACCCTTTAAGAAAAGAAGATATGCTTGAAGTTTTGCCGACTGGATACGGCAAAAGTCTATCAACTAACGTTAGCTCGGCTTCACCTTCTTCTTCGCTCTGGTTGGTTGTGGCGCTCATGGCGCTATCCAATTGCATGCAGAGGGAATTTGAAAGACAACCGTTTATCCCGCCCCTCAGATTGAGCCCTGTCAATGGTGAGTTTCCAGACCCAACATCTTGATGTGGGTCTGGCTTGTCAGGCTAGGAGATTTCGGCTTGTTGCGTCAGAATCGGAACCGGCAATAACGTTTTTTCCAGGCTTCTGATTGGCCAACATGGCTTTATGGTTAGGGTTATATTGCCACCTGTTGGTTTGGCATGCTCTTGACAGCGCTTCATAGCGTGTTTTGCGTTTTCACGTGGATGCGATTTTTTTTTTTTAAGCGGAGGGAAAAATTCCGTTTATAAAAATACCTGTGTACGTGTGTAACTAGGCCTTGGATTACATTTTTTTGCATTGCATTGCATTATTTTAAGTCAAATTCATGTTGCTACAAAAACTCTCCCAACACTAATGCAAAAAAATATATGTTAATACAATTTTAGTGTTAAAGTATTCACTTTTAATGTGCCTTTGAAATATTTTACATTATAATAAAATTAAAAAATATAATACAAATATATTGAAGTGAACGAGAACTTTGAAAATAGATATATGTTGAGGTATTTTGGGGGGAACTGTGATATAAAAATAACGTTATAACATAAAAAAGTGAAAGGCTCTAAAAAATACGTTACGCTGTATGCACAATATTATTTCTTATTTATTTCTTTTCATTTTGAACACATACAAGCAATATAAAAATAACACAACACTCATTTACATTTATTTATTATTTAAATATATTTTCCCGAATATGAGCAACTTGTCAAAGGGACTGTATTGTATTGTGTTGTGACAGCAATATTATAATAATTTCAGACACGGACAATAGATTAGAAGTCAAAACACGGCTAAGTTTGATTGTCATGGAATGGAATCTAAACTTATTTTGCAAAAAATGTAACTCTTTCCCATGTGTTAAAGGAAGGAGTGACATGAAAAACAGAGAGTGACACAAGAGCCATCGAACTGTCCACGGGCCGGACAGCTTTTTCTAAGAACTCATCACAGAGGAACAAAACAGCGCTTTTCCAATCATCACATATTTCTGTTCAAAACTGCTGACATCAACCACTGTTTACAATGCAAAGAAAGAATTTCCTGCGTAAGCATTTTGCCTGCGATCATCACACTTTTGTTGGCCTGACAATGGAAATATTCAATAACAGAGCCAACGGCCAAATCTCCAGCAGGGCTTAAAGGTATCCAGCCCAAACCCGACTATTGATAACACTGTGATTATGGCATTGTGTGAGGCATCCGTATGGCTCAGATCATATCTGATCATAAACGCTGTGTGGACTCTTTGATGACCACGGGATCAGTCGGCGCTGCTATATAACAGAATAACACACACGGGACAGCTGAGTTTGCCATTTTTTGATTGTGACACACACACAGAGGGGATTGTATCCCAAATATGGTGGTAGAGAACCATTTGCTGACCCTTTGATTAATTTTAGTTCATTATCCTTTAGCTTTTAAAAAAAAAAAAAGAACGATAACTATTTTATTTTCATTTAATTATTTCATTAAATTTGTATTAATGACATTTAGTTTAGTATTCACTTTCATTATTACTTCATGCCGTTCAACTTTAGTCATTTAAAATTAAAAATAGTCTCAATATTTACAAGACTTTTACTACATTTTGAGTGACTTAGACTTCAGTATTTGAGTAATTGCTCATGAGTGTTAGTTGGACTACCCTACATGACAAAATCTGAACAGGTTTTAAAACACTAGGCATCATACACTTGCCAAATTTGCTTACAGAGTAAAACTGGCATAGGCCTAAACTAAACGACTGAGGGTCACTCGGCCTTTCACAACTAACTCATGTGTTTTTAATATCTAATATTCATAGTCTGAAGCTGAATGAGATATTTTACATAAAAGATGTTTACATATAGTCCACAAGACAAAAAAATAGCTTAATTTATTAAAATGACCCCGTTCAAAACTTTACAAACCCTTGATTCTTAATACTGTGTGTCGTTCCCTGGATGATCCACGGCTGTGTGTGTGTGTGTGTGTTTTGTGATGGTTGTTCATGAGTCCCTTGTTTGTCCTGAGCAGTTAAACTGTCCAACGTTCTTCAGAAAAATCCTGCAAATGCAAATTAAGTACAATTTACCTTGATCTTCAAATTCAAAAAGTTTTCACCCCCGGCTCTTAATGCGTCGTGTTTCCTTCTGGAGCATCCGTGAATGTTTCAACCTTTTTTAATAGTTGTGTTTGAGTCTCTCAATCATCCTCAGATCTCAAAATCATACAGTCCCTGCTGCAGAGGGTTCAAATATGCAAAATATGCTGGAAAACTGAAGCATTTGCAGGATCTGGAAGATTTTTCTGAAGAACATTGGGCAGTTTAACTGCTTAGGACAAACAAGGGACTCAAGAACAACCATCACAAAACACTCACACACAACCTATTTAAATTTAGGTAATTTATGTAGTAGAAATGTGAAGTTATTTTAGAAGTTGGTGCCTTCTAGACCGAAAATGCATTTTTGGCTCATGTGGATGAAAGACAACAACTCCCAGAATGCACTTGCTCCGCTGCCCTACGAGGCCACTCCCAAGCCACGCCTACCGGTTACATCACTTGCACAACCGGCACCGCCCCCACCGACATTTTAATTTTTATAGTAATAAAATAATTTAGTTCAGTTTGATTAAAAACTGAACGTGTCTGACTAATACAGCATAGAGCTTAAATCGGGCTCAAAAAATCAAGCCTGACCCCTGAGCCTGTGCAGAAATGATTTTGACCACTTCATTAAGTTTTGTTTTGTAGAAAGCCATTCTTTAAAGTGAATTTCGGTTTGTATAAATTGTCTCTTAATTGTAATCAATATATCATCAGCCAATTGCCTGGATTTAATAAATAAGAAGCAAATAGGCTATAGTAGACAATAATCGTGACATGGAGGCGTCTGAGCGATCACTTGCATTGCTCTTTAACATGTCTCATAAATAAACCCAAACTCAACAGCTATTGCCTCACAGACATGAGAAATATGCGTATAGAAAGCTTGAAATGCCCACTTTTAAATGAAGCAATTCGAAACTAAAAGAAATATTTAAGCAAAGTGCACTGTTCAAGCAAGCAGCTCATGACTGGCATCTCAGAGCGGTTCTGTTACGCTTCATCACTGCGTGCGCTGTGCGTTTAACTTGCATTTTTAGACTAATCCTGACTCGTGCAACTTTGTACACATTTGTTTCTTAGTTGTAGTATTAGTTCTTACTTTATTTCTGATTATGGCATAGCTTTCTGCCGACCCAATTAGGATAATAAAGTAATGATTAAAAAAACACAAACCCGAGGATAGTGGCGGGAAATATCGGCCCGAATTGGCTCGCGCCTATTTAACCCTTAAATGCATACCTCGGGTCTTCAGCGACCCGAGATGTCATTCACTACCCTCCTCCTCATTCATTTTTTTAAAGTTATCAACCTTCTTAGTATTCCTCAATCAATCCATTTTAAACAAAGTAACAACAACAATATATATATATATATATATATATATATATATATATATATATATATATATATATATATATATATATATATATATAATTGAATGCCTGTTTTTTCATAGTTTTTTGTCAAAATTGTATAGGGTCGCTAACGGGTCGACCGAGGTGTGTAAGATTGTACTTTTTTTTTTCTGCACAATAATAAATGAATCTATAATGACGAAATAACTGCAATTCACCTTTATTCCACAAGGTGGCAATGTCTGATACACAATGATGAAGTGACGTTTCACTCATAGTTACCTCCGACAGAAAACGAAACAATAATAATTATAATTTGCAAAACTTGAAATGGCTCAGCGATTTACTGCAGAGTAAAAGTAACACAATCCAATATTAGTGTCACTGTCACTTGATGATGGATCTGGTGAAGGAAGCTCTCAGTGATCAACAGATTTATTTTCAAGACGTTGAAAAGGAGTTTTGAGAAAATGAACCCACAATTCAAGCAACCCACCCCCGAATTTAGCGCTAATTCTAAACCGAAACTAAAATGAACACGGCCGACCAGCATTCATTCAGTCATTCATGGTGCATGTCCAGTCTGGCGCATTTTCAGTTCAAGCTTAACTTTCATAGGTATTCATTGAGAACACTTGCTTTGTTCCGCACCGCTCCGTTATGAATGTCTGTGCGTCCGTGCGGATTTACATTCTGTGAGTGAGATCCCACCCCTATGGGCGGGCTGAAAACATGCGGAACAGCTCCTACTACTGGCTGTAGTCTCTAGCCTCTGGCCAAAAAATCCTCCGATGACGTTAAAAGACGATTTTTTCATCATCTGAGGTTTTTGCACATAGGTTCACATACTTTCAAGCAGCACTGTATATTAGGGGGAAATCTGGGCAAAAGTTTTGTAGTGTATTCCAGCCTTAAAGGGTTAGTTCACCCAAAAATGAAACGTTTTGTCATCTATTTATTAATTCCTCGCCCTCATGATGTTTCAAACCCAAAAGACTTTCGTTCAACTACGAAACACAAAGGGAGATTTCTGTCTTTGATAGTCTGTTGTTAACCCAAAACATTCACAAAGAGATCATAAAATAAATCCATATGAATCAAGCGGTTTAATGACCTTAGTTGGTCATGAGCTGGTTTAAGCTGGCCCTGAGCTGGAGCTAGTTTCTTAGGACCAGCTTAGGACCAGCAAAGGACTAGCTTAAACCAGCTCAAACTAGCTGCCATGCTTCAAAACATACCTAACCAGCATATGCTGTTTTTTCAACAGTGTAACTGGTTGCTAGGGTGTTGTGACTGTTGGTATAATGTAAACAAATGTTTGTTTAGTGGTCAAAAGTGCCCACTCCCATGTCTACCATAATATTCTGGTATGGCTGGGTCACATTACTGTGTGGTTTCTAGGTTGTTCTAGGGTGTTACGGCTAGTTTTGTAGGTGGTTGCTTAAAATAGTCAAACCCAAGTCTCTATGTTATGATGAGATCTCATTCACATCTGTAGCACAAATATTTATACCAGGAAATATGAAAAGTATGAGGGATAATAAAATGCCTTGCATCAAAGCACCACAAAATTTGAATTTATTTATGGGAATGGAATGTACGGATTGACATTTTTGGTATTCATTGCAATAACAAAATGTGACTCTACATGCAATATCAGATTAAACTCAATTTATGATATTAAATGGATAGTTAACAAAAACATTTTTTTAATTTTGTCATCATTCGCTCACACCCATGTCATTCCAAGCCTGTATGACTTTCTTTCTTCGGCAGAACACAAAATAATATATTTTTTTTTATTATTATTATTTGTTTTTGTGTATAAAATGAAAGTCAAATGGGTTTTTTAGACAAAAAAATCTAAATATCTTCTTTATTGGAACTACCAATTTAACCTTCAAAGATATTTCAAACCTGGTTAAACTATGTTTTCATACGCCAGCCTCATTCAAGATCTATGATGTGTGTTCATAGCTGTGTCAAAGAGCAGTGAACTGAATAAAACAGTGCTTATCTGACTAATCTCCACAAATACGACAGCTATGGAGAGCAGCTCTCCTTGACACTGAATCAAACCCCTGAAATGTATGCAGCAATATAGGCAAATGTGCCGTTTTCCATAGGCAGCAGTCATTTGTAAATGCCAGTGCATCTGTGGACTAATAAACCGTGATATGACGCAGAGAGAGTGGATGTATTGTGCTGATGAATGTCCTCATGCCTCTTTGTGTCCGTATTCCTGTAATTAGCTGCTCTTGTCCAAGTGCTATGTGGTCATTTAGGTGATCTCATAGCTGGTCTTGTTTAGCGTAGCTATGCTGTTTTGTCTGTCAAAGTAAAATAAATCATATTTAATATGTTATTAACACTTCATTTACCCTGCTTTAGATGAAATGACCAACGCTATCTCACGACCAATTCGTACCTATTTAACGAGGTGGCTAATTCGTACCAATTTGTACGATCTCACTTGTACGAATTTGTACATTTTGTCTAAACCCTAGTGACGGGTAGGTTTAGGGGCGGGGTTTGAGGTAGGTCATTTGTACGAATTCATACGAATTTGTCAACTCTTGTCAAATACGTACGAATTAGCAAAAATCGTACACATTCGTACGAGTGAGGTCGTACAAATTCGTACGAATTAGCCACCTCATAAAATATGTACGAATTGCCGTGAGATCGGGTTGAAATGACCATGTCTTACCAGGCATGATGCAGATGTTGTCAGAGCATTTATTTGTCCACACAAAAAAATGCAGTGTGACAAGACAGTTTAATATACTAGTATGCAGAATAAAACTTTAGACTTGTGAATTATTTTTTTTTGTGGGGAGAGCTACTCAATGACAAATTCTGATTTACAGGGAACAGATGATGGTTTTAATTAATCTGGTCATTGTGGGAGACCAGCTGCCCACTAGACCAGCTAAACACCAAATTTGGTCAAGATCGGAGACCAGCTAGAGCAGCTCAAACCAGCTAAGACCAGTTAACTTTCTTAGGCTGGTCTACGCAGTGAGGGTACTCAGCATTGCATCAGTTGTTGACACTATGAGAACGCCTCCAGCGTTCGCCGATGTCTGAAGCAAAGTAAAATAAATAATATTTAATATGTTATTAACACTTCATTTACCCTGCTTTAGATGAAATGACCAACGCTATCTCACGACCAATTCGTACCTATTTTACGAGGTGGCTAATTCGTACGAATTTGTACGATCTCACTCGTACAAATTTGTACGTTTTGTCTAAACCCTAGTGATGGGTAGGTTTAGGGGCGGGGTTTGAGGTAGGTTATTCATACGAATTCATACGAATTTGTCAACTCTTGTCAACTCGTCAAATAGTTTGAGGGCAACAAGTTCCCGTTTGAGGGTACTCAGCGTTGCATCAGTTGTTGACACTATGAGAACGCCTCCAGCATTCGCCGGTGTCTGAAGCACGTGTGAAATCACGTAAATGTCACTGGGTACGGCAGTCACATGACATCACTTGTGCACTAGGATGACCATAAAAGGGCACCTGCAATAAACGTCATCAGCTTCTTTGTCTTCAGGAAGCCACATGTCTGTGTACTAATGAAAGGTGATTGTTTGTCATACGTTTGTCAGTGTAAATTATATATGTTATGGCATCAAAAAGCTCTAGAAGATGCGTGCTGTCATACACCCATTATTTCATGGGGATGATGTGCACGATCTTTACGGCATTTGTTTGGGAGTGGAGCATGATCGGTCAGCTTTTGACGGAGCTGCCTCCCCTTGCTGTGATCATTTCACTGTGAGGAAGCTCCACTCACGTCTGGCTTTTTTACGGGGGATGGGAGCCAGGCATCTGCGCCTCACGGTTCAGGTCCCGCGGCTGGTGAGGCAGCATGGTGGCTTCGACCATGGGAATTGCAGGTGGAGCTAGCAGAGAAATTCGAGAAGGGTATTTCCCTTTCTCTGGCCTCACCTGCTAACTCTGTTGCTCTCCGGCCGGACCCAGAAGCCAAGAGCATATTGTTTGGTGGCATTTAGTTCTGAGGAGCTAGATGTAGCAGGAGTTGAGACGAACATGCAGCAAGCCAGCCTCCTCCAGCTCACTTATGAGGAATGGGTAGAGCTCATGACCCAGGCCACTGCTAAACTTAGTTTAGGCTGGTTGACAGTGAGAAGGAGATGGCTCCAAGCAAGCTTGATGAGTGATTTCTAGTGGGTCATTGATGCTCCCCCCTTGTGAGTCTTCAGTTTCTCCTCGATCTCCGTACTGAGGTATCAAGATCATTGGGGAAACCATATTTGGCTCGCATTGTAACCTCCGCTGCGTCAAATTATTAGAGCGTGGAGGGGCTATGTGAGCACGGATTTAAGAAGATGCCCAGGGTTGAAAAGGCGCTTGCCAGCTATTTCTGCCCTGGCACGGCGTCTTCTCTGAATACCAATAGTTCCTCCAATAGTCCTAGAAACTATGAAAAGGTTCCTCCAGTGTGAAAGACCCTTAAATGAGAAATATTGGCTGAACAGGCTTAAATAAAGTTGTTTTATTGCAGTTAATGTTTATTTAATTTCAAGTTACAAAAAGTTTTTTTTATTGTTCTCGTAAGGGTCTCCCCTGGGAGCCCAATCCCATTAAAGTGGTACCGAGCCAATGGACATTAGCCAACAAGATTTGCATGCCGAGCCACTCCTACTCTGACATATGGGTATAAATATGGCCGCCACACAGTTCTCATTCATGTTTTGCTGAGAAGCTGAGACAGCGATTCTGGCCATTCAGCGGAAGTTCAGGGCTGTGGCAGGAGGGACGTAATATTTACATTAGTAATCTAGACATTCCCATTGAGCCAGTCACTTTCAACGTTACGTCGATACTGATGTATTGGGGTCCCTATGGTTAGCGCCATAGCTACTGAACTGTGTTACGAGTATCAGAGATTGCCCTCACACAGTCACAACCTACCCAGCACCCCATGTAAGCCCAAGGAGAGTAGTTCTCCATACCAAAGGGATGGAAGGGACAGGGCATACTCTGGGGACAGTCGTAGCTGCTGTTCCTCTATTGTGACATTTCACGGGGAAGAGTGCTTCGGATCTGAATTCCCAAGTTTTCAGCCATGACCAGTGGACTAGGAAGCATGCCTAGTCCAATGGAGAGGGACACTACGGAGGCCATACCCTACCGAACGGGAGGTAACATGTGGTGGATACACATATGAACTAAGGGTACATTTGTAGTATTCCCGTACTACATATGGAAGATCTCAGCGGTAGGTCCTGCCTGTTCCAGAGACGGGGCAGAGCAGAACTACCCAGGGAAAGACACAGGTTTACAGACAGGGACAGTACAGATATGGGATTACCGAGGGGGAATCACAGCATATGGGCATCTAGCCCAGTACAAGGGCCTGGCGTCAGACGCCTCCGCAGTGTCTGACTGCCGAAGGATGCTGGAAGAACTCGATTCTGGGTTCGCCAAGAGGGGAACTCACCTAAAGAACAAGTAGGTACTTGTATCCCCCCGTTAGAGGGGAATGGCGCTGCAAGCGAGACACAGAGCTAGCCTTCCCGCACATTACCTGTTTGTGCCCAACACTCGGGAAGATCTCAGCGGTATGTCTGAGATCTCAATGCCTAGGAGGAAGCAACACCTTGAGTGGAGTGAGCTCTCACCCCAAGAGGGCACAGCTCGCCTTAGGACTGGTACGCCAAGGTTATGGGATCCACTATCCAGTGGGCCAACCTCTGTTTGGAGACAGCCTTTCAGTCGAAGAATGAACGGAATGAGCGATCACTGTCACAAACGCTCGGCTTCAAAGCAAAATATGAATGAGAAGTGCGTGCCGGCCGTATTTATACCCTTATGTCCAGCTAGGAGGGGCCCGGCATGCAAATCTCATTGGCCAATGTCCAATGGCTCATTTAGTTACCACTTGAAGGTGATTGTGCTCCAGACGAGAACCCAATGTCCAACGTGACTGACTGAGTGGGAAATGAAAGCTTTAGCGTATGTTCTGCCAGGAAGATTCAATGTTATGTCACTCATCACATTGAGGCCTAACCAATCCCGTCCTAATTCACAGAGTATAAAAGATGGTCACTTACTCATGTCTGAGTTCGCAGATTCACCTCCAGCCTCCCCACCACCACCAGGATGGTCCCCGCCTATACCTCCTGGGGGTAAGCTGCGCCCCTGCCTTCATCTTCAGGCAGGAAATGCAGAGTCCGTTAGCCTCGAAACGAAAGCTAAGGACGGGGCCTACGCCAAAGAACCTCTAATTATCATACTTGCTAGGCTATCAATAAACTTGTTACTTTTTGCACTTCATCTGGCTTCCGAATCTTTCTGGTAGAACTATAACTATAACATTTTAATATTCATAAAAATTCTGTGAGAATAGGGAAATCCACACCACAGCTTTAGCCAATATAAGATTCGAGTGTGAACAGGTCACGATCCTGAACTGATTTGCATGCACACAAACACGGAGGTTACTGTAGTCAGCTTTTACGCATTAATTTATAAGGTGATGTGTCTGGGTAGCCAACAAATTTGCGCAGGCAATCAGGAGGATGCAAACAATGTTGAGGACAAATTGAGCAAAGTTTTTCCTCATACAGTTTTTCCAAATTTTGCTTGTGTAGAGCTATCACCGTAATACTTATGAGCTGCTGTCTTCCATAAGTGACCAAAGAACTACTGGTATCTAACATTTTATTAGTGACTCCCATAAGCGCAGAATTGTGATGAATGTTGAACTAGAGTGACGTAAATGTCACATGAATTCTGAAATTCAGACTGAGGTCACATTGCAAAACCAGTTTCTGGTTTAGGACCACACATGGAAGTGGCCCAAATCAGAATCTAAAAAAAATATATAATAATCAGATTTGAGCCACTTTTGCCTGAAGTCTGAAAGTATCCAAAGTGTTGCATGACACTTGTGTTAAGAGATGCCTCGATGCGTCATGTGAAAGGGCTTTAAGAGTTCTTCTATGCATTCATATGTGAGCGCTGTGGACAGCAGAACTCTCCTGTGTGCCGTCTATATCCACACACATCAGCGTCATAATCACCTCAGGTCAGCGCTTCTCCAACACAGGCCACATTAGCATCACAAAACACCAAACAGTCGCAGCACAGGAGGTGACATGATGCTGGGAGGGGGCAAATTGCACCGGGGCATATCTGTCAATGAAATAATGATGTTTGAGTGCTTCTTGACAGGCATGACATGGAAGAGGAAAGGAGTAAAGGAGTGAGATGTTAATACAAATGTTCAATTGGCCATTTGAGGGTATATAAATATATATATTTTTGCCCATAAAATGAACGTCAATGGGGTTCAAAACTTTGGTCAATTGAGGGGATCTATGTTTGCACCCCATTGACTTTCATTTTATATACAAAATCATTTTTAGCTGAGCTATTCCCTTAATATTTCTAGGTTGCATCTAATTTTCCCAACCAATGTTTATTTATCCATTAAATATCCATTACGTATTTTCAATTTGTTGTTAGCTGAAGATCAGTACACAACAGCATAACATATTGAATGGACTGTACGTCTATCACTCATTCAGTTTTACTCAAATCAAATTAAATATGTTGTCTGAGGTCTATTGTTACGTTTTTGCCTTAGTCCGAGGTCAAGGACAAAGACAATGCATCTCTATAGGGATAATGTGCTTCCTCCCAGACATATCTCAGAATTATGACCACATATCTCCTGATAATAAAATTTGGCAGGCAATTTTAACAAGACATCCCAACTCAGGAAAATGCATATTTTGCGTTGTCTTGGTCAACAACACCAATTGTTGCAGGCCATCAGCTGCATCCTACAATAAAACTCAACCAATTTGATCTGATACGACTCCCAGAGTTCAAGAAAACCTCCAAAAAATGATGCATAAACCATCATGCTTTATCAATAAGAACTGAGCCTCATATCAACATGCCCAGGAGGGACAGTCCAGGTTTTCAAGTGACAAAAGGTGCTTGTAGTTTTCAGGTTGTACCTGGCATTGACAGTAATATATGTGTGGATGATCCTGGCTGCAGGGGCTGATGGGACTCCTGCCTGTCTGAATAAATATCAAGCCTTGTCATTGCAGGCTCATATCATACGCAGCACACCTGATCTCCTCTACTTCACAGACGATATGTGCCTCTATATATGTTAATAAAGCATTTTAAAGTGCCCATGGCTACTGCTGACCCGGCATGCGTACGACTAGTCAGTGTTTCGAGAAATCCTTACGTTTTTATAGTGGTTCACACTAAACTAGTGTGACTGCCTTTCATTTTCACTTAGCTAGTATAGGAATCTTGAATGACATCAAAATGTCCATATTTCTATTTAAATCTCTCTATGCTTTCCTAATGCATGTTTCTAGTCTTATTGTAAATCTATTGTAAACTCTTGACATCATGTCAAAACAAGCATCATCTTTTGTATTGATTGGCAATGAAGGTAGATAGAAATCAAATAAAATCAATTAAAAAGTTGTGCAACAAATAAATGGAGTTATATTAATTATGACCAAAAACGTTTAACCCTTGGGGTCCAGCTGACCCCACTGGACTTGTCCTTCATTTTTAAAAAAGTGTTCCCTTTATCTCAGGGCCATGAGACTCTGTGACTTTTCCTACATAATCTATCTAAACATGCACAAAAAAAACTGGGCTTGATTTGGTTGTTCTAAGCGTGTGTAAAACATTTTTTACCTTTTAAGTCCCTGCGGGTCAGATTGACCCTCATTGAAAATGAATGGGAAAATGTAGAAAATTATTATTTTTCATTTTGTTTGTAAAAAATAATTAAAATAAATCCAGTATAAATCTGAAAATGTTTACATTTATATCAAGCTATGGTCCTAGAGCATAAACACAAAGTGGAACGAACTTTCTGTCTCATACACACACACACACACACAAACACACACATGTATGTGACTGCAATAGAGAGCATTTTTATAGAAATTGGCAAATAAAATCAACAAAACTGGCATAAATCTGAACATTTTCCATACATAAATGAAGGACTAATACTACAGCACAAATGCAACATGGAACAAGCATGTTCACTCACACACATGTACACACACACACAGGTGTCTGGGGCATTTCTTTGGATTTTGGCAAATAAAATCAGACATAAATGCACAACAGTGTGAAGGGGTAGACATAACAAACCACACCCCACACACACACACGCACGCACACAGACGTACACACACATGTTTTTTTTGTGAAATGTGAGGACATTCCATAGGCGTAATGGTTTTTATACCGTACAAACCGTATTTTCTATCCCCTTTCACTGCCCCTACCCCTAAACCTACCCATCACACACACACACACACACACACACACACACACACACACACACACGCACACACACACACACACACACACACACACACACACACACACACACACACACACACACACACACACACACACACACACACTGCCCCTGCCCCTAAACCTACCCCTCACAGGAGACTGTGCAGTTTACATTTTGTGAAAAAAACCTCATTCTGTGATTTATAAGCATTTTGAAAAGTGAGGACATGGGGAACGTCCTCATATTTCACCCTCTTTTTGTAATACCTATGTCATACCCATGTCATTATACACATTTGTGTCCTGATATTTCACAAAAACATGCCCACTCGTACACACACACACACACACACACACACACACACACACACACACACACACACACACACACGCACACACACAGAAAGAGAGGGAAATGACAGATAAAAGAAAGATGAACGTTTTATTGTTCTGTGAACTCTTCACTACTGTTTATTGGTGCTGTTTTTTTGTTTTGTATTGTGTTGGTCTTCTTTAGCCTACTTTTTTAAATTCATCTCTTGTTCTAAAATTTTGTGATTAATAATTTATATAAATAGTATGTGATTACAGTCATGTCTTTTAGTGGTGACTTGTAACATTTCTGCAAATGTATGTATAATAATTTGCAAAAGCAAACAATTCAAAATATATCAGACAACAACAAAAATAAATATAAATATAGCTGCAAGCAGCAATTGCGGGGCCAAGCCCAGAAGGCACCGCAAGGACAGCAAATAGCTCAAACAGCAAGTACAGCAGCACAGCAAGTTCTGCAGCACAGCACACCATTACACACAATTTTATAAAGTTGCCCAACACGGGACTCGAACCCACAATCTCTGGGTCTTGTGCCTGCAGTTTATCGTGTTGCGCCACTGGGCAGACATGCTTTCAAACAGCTGCCAAGGTTGCTTACTTAAAGTGAGAATCAACTTAGAATGAAGATTTTTTTTGTAAAAAATGCACTGCATGTAATATTTAAAAAGTTCAGATTAGATCATTCTCAGAATCATTTAATGTCTGGAACAGAAGCAAATTTTAGAATTAACCAATTGACATGCTAAGCTAGCTAGTATAAAGACACAAACACAGGCAAGGTCAACTTCAGAGACAAATTTCTCAGGAACGGTAGTAACTATCAAGAATCCGTTCAGTCATTTCTGTGCGGCTCAGTCCAAATATCATCTGAGCAAACTTTGGACAAAATTGGGCAAAAACGGAAGGAAGAGTAGCGAAAAAACTGTTTTTTATTTGCGTCAATATGGCGGACAGTCAGATGTTGGGAAAATGACAAATGAGATATCGTTGAAATTGGCATAAATCAAGGAACATAATGACATAAAGAAATTAAATTTTGAACTTTGTTTTCAAAAGTTATAAGCCTTTTTGCAATAAAACCTTATATCTATGGAACACTAGGTGGCGCTGTTCTGAAACTTCTAATGTATGTTCAGGACATGCTGTCGGTCATGCATACCAATATTTGTGCAGATATGTTAAATATTATAAAAGATATTGCAATTTATGACAAAATCCAAGATGGCGGACACAGGGTTCATCTGATCCTAGCATATCCGGTATCCATGGATTTGGCATGACCCGAGGAAACCATAGACACCAATATTATGATTTTCTGACAAAGCGTTCAGAAGTTATGAGCAGAAATAGCCATTTTCTATATCTCACGACCTGTAGGTGGCGCTGTTCCCAACTTTGGCATGGACCCCCAGATCATGGGTCCGATGAAGCGTACCAAATTTTGTTTTGATTGATCAAAGTTTGGCCGATATACAGTTTCAGAACCAATTTTGGGTCGACCTCTTTAAGTTTGAGACAGTATAACTCTTGAATAGAGATAAATAAAAAAAATCTGTTCAGTCATTTCTGTGCGGCTTTTTCCAAAAGTCATCTGAGGCAAATTTGGACAAAATTGGACAAATTTTGAAGGAGGAGCAGCAAAAAAACTGAACACTGTACTTTTCAAAATGGCTGCTACTGTAATGGGCGGGGTTTTGATGAAAGGTGATGAATGCGATCAACATGATAAGAGGAATCAGGTGTACTAAGTTTCATTTTTCTACCTCAAAGGGTTCAAAAGTTATAACAGTTTCAATGTTGAAATTTTGAACTGGTGGTGGCGCTATGGAGTTGGGTGTAGAGACTCCAAATATGGTCCAATTACTTTTCATGAGCATCTCTACAATGTTGCCAAATTTCATCATTTTCCTACTTACGGTTCATAGGGCTGCCATTGACTCCCATTCGGGAAAAATAATAATAATAAAGTAAACTAACAATTCCAAGAGGGGCTACAGCCCATTCGGGGCTTGGCCCCTAAAAATACAGATTTTGAATATATTTTAGAATGTTTAAATATATATATATATATATATATATATATATATATATATATATATATATCATAAAGTTGTGAGGAGAAGTTGAAGCCTCAAGTAAAATTAAGTGAAAATGGCCCTATGGACCTCTAGTGGATATATGTGGTCATTGCACTCTCTTTCTTTAACTATACTTCCTAAAGTTTTTCCACAAACCTGCAGATGGTGGTATTCTATCCCTAACACATAGAACAATGTCCAAAAACAAATTTAGAAAAAGTTTAGAAAAAAACTACCAAATATCCACAAAAACACAGCATAAATGTATAGTTGAGAAGTAAATAAAAAAATGATATATAGTTTGGCATGTAAGAAATGTATATTTCCTTATGCAATCGCTCTGTAAAAGATTGTGGTCTATCTGACCCCAAGGGACTTAAACGTAAACCCTACTTGAGGGACGTCCAAGGGGTAAACGGTTGAACGGAAGTAGGGGGACTTAAGGAACCATTTTGTTATGAAAACTATTCCAGGAACTAATCTGACCTCACTGACAAACTGACAACAGTGCTGACAACACACACACTAAAGTAGCCTCTACACCAGGGATGGGCAATCTCGGTCCTGGAGGGCCACTGCCCTAAAGAGTTTAGCTTCAACCCTGATAAAACTCACCTGCCTGTAGCTTTCTAGTAATCCTGAAGGCATTGATTAGCTGGTTCAGGTGTGTTTGATTAGGGTTGGAACTAAACTCTGCAGGGCAGTGGCCCTCCAGGACCGAGTTTGCACATCCCTGCTCTACACATATGACACAGATTAAGCTCTTATCCTGGTATTTTTCCCCTGAGAGAAGGATAGCCTTGAACATGCGGGGTTGGTTCTGATCCCACACTGCACTCTGTTTTATCCCAAATCCTGAAGAATAGGAAAACCCAAACAAGTTATGGTGCTGTGGAAGGAAACGTGACTGCACGGTGCACTAGAGCAGGACGGGGCTCACAGTGAACTACTGTACTCAACAGACTATACAGTGTACACTAATTAGTTCCTGTCTTTTGAGGGAAAGTGCAGGACAGAATGTGAATGGGTTGTGAATGCTGGGCAAATTGCCCACTTTTGATCCATTGAATAATTAAAAGTAGCAAACCAGGCTCAATGGAAATACGTGCCTGGGCCGACATTTCTGCAAAATGATATTGCAATTGCGTCAAAGTGAAATGTACACTCACCTAAAGGATTATTAGGAACACCATACTAATACAGTGTTTGACCCCCTTTCGCCTTCAGAACTGCCTTAATTCTACGTGGCATTGATTCAACAAGGTGCTGAAAGCATTCTTTAGAAATGTTGGCCCATATTGATAGGAGAGCATCTTGCAGTTGATGGAGATTTGTGGGATGCACATCCAGGGCACGAAGCTCCCGTTCCACCACATCCCAAAGATGCTCTATTGAGTTGAAATCTGGTGACTGTGGGGGCCATTTTAGTCCAGTGAACTCATTGTCATGTTCAAGAAACCAATTTGAAATGATTCGAGCTTTGTGACGGTGCATTATCCTGCTGGAAGTAGCCATCAGAGGATGGGGACATGGTGGTCATAAAGGGATGGACATGGTCAGAAACAATGCTCAGGTAGGCTGTGGCATTTAAACGATGCCCAATTGGCACTAAGGGGCCTAAAGTGTGCCAAGAAAACATCCCCCACACCATTACACCACCACCACCAGCCTGCACAGTGGTAACAAGGCATGATGGATCCATGTTCTCATTCTGTTTACGCCAAATTGTGACTCTACCATCTGAATGTCTCAACAGAAATCGAGACTCATCAGACCAGGCAACATTTTCCAGTCTTCAACTGTCCAATTTTGGTGAGTGGCCTCTTTTTCCTATTAGTAGTGGAGATGAGTGGTACCCGGTGGGGTCTTCTGCTGTTGTAGCCCATCCGCCTCAAGGTTGTGCGTGTTGTGGCTTCTCAAATGCTTTGCTGCAGACCTCGGTTGTAACGAGTGGTTATTTCAGTCAAAGTTGCTCTTCTATCAGCTTGAATCAGTCGGCCCATTCTCCTCTGACCTCTAGCATCAACAAGGCATTTTCTCCCACAGGACTGCCGCATACTGGATGTTTTTCCCTTTTCACACCATTCTTTGTAAACCCTAGAAATGGTTGTGTGTGAAAATCCCAGTAACTGAGCAGATTGTGAAATACTCAGACCCGTCTGGCACCAACAACCATGCCACACTCAAAATTGATTAAAGGGTAACTAAACCCTAAACCAACTTTTTCTAGTAAATAATCTGTAATACTGGGGCTTTATTAATGCTGTTCATTGATTCGAGTAAATGTTTTGACATTTGAGTATAAAGTGTTTTAATTCTATAAAATATGGTGTAAAACCGCCAAAGTGCTGCCCTCTTAAGGTTGAACGGTGGCTACTGCAGTTGAGTTTTCCTATTGGACGTTGTGGTACATCGTGACGTAGGATGGCACTTCCAATGGTACGGATGTTATCCGTTTCGCCTTCAGAACTGCCTTAATTCTACGTGGCATTGATTCAACAAGGTGCTGAAAGCATTCTTTAGAAATGTTGGCCCATATTGATAGGAGAGCATCTTGCAGTTGATGGAGATTTGTGGGATGCACATCCAGGGCACGAAGCTCCCGTTCCACCACATCCCAAAGATGCTCTATTGGGTTGAGATCTGGTGACTGTGGGGGCCATTTTAGTCCAGTGAACTCATTGTCATGTTCAAGAAACCAATTTGAAATGATTCATTTATTCGCCTCATTCGCGTCTGGTGTGAACGCAGCGTAAGGGATGCAGTGCGAATTCCCACTCGAAAGGGAATGTCTCAGGTTAACCATGGTTCCCTGAGAAGGGAAACGAGACACTACGTATCTTTGCCGTGCTTGTGCACGTCTCCTTCCGACAAAGAAGTGAATGATGTGTTCTATAAAAGGTGCCCTTTTATACTCACGCTCGCACCAGTAGTACATCATAGGCTGTCGCCGACCAATGTCAAGTGCATTGTAGTGTTTTAACACGTGCTTCAGAGACCGGTCATGCTGGAGGCATTCCCCAAAATGTCCTCTAGGGGATACAGTGTCTCGCACCCCATCTCAGGGAACCATGGTTACAGACATCGCAAAATAAACCCTGACAGATGAACAAACATGTTAAAACAGACAGATATGGCTACTGGGCAGTCATAATACTTATTACACAGTTTTTCACCACATAAATAATAACAGGGACATGAAATATTGATTTGAGAAGAAAAACTTACCTGTTTATTATCTTGTAATACATAACCGTGTACAAAACAATCATTCTAGCAACAAGACAGACACTTCAACAATATTACTGTAGGCCTACTGTTAATTTTGAAATCCTCCAGTTTATTTTATCTGTTATATAGGATTGCAATTGATGGCGGTCATTATCAGAGAATAACCGTAATTACAACCAATGACATTCTACTCTGAGCTGTTTTTATTGCAATATTATCAAGAGAAATATTAATTGGTACAGTGGGAGCTCTCAGAATGCTTTTTGCAAGTAGGAATCTGGGTAACACTTTAGAGTAATGGTCCATCATTAAAGGGTAACTTGACTTCAGTGATTTAGCATTAGGCTTTGTATCAGTAGAAACCCGATAGTATATTCTAATTACGGTACTTTTCCCCCTCATATCCCCCTGAGACGAGAGAATTATGCAATTTCTGGAAAAAATCCTCCGATGACGCAAATATCGTCATTTTGCGTCATCGGAGGATTTTTTGGCCATAGGCTAAAGACTACAGCCACTAGATGGAGCTGTTCCGCATGTTATCAACCCGCCCATAGGGGAGAGATCTCACGCACAGAATGTAAGACACAGACGGCCGCACGGACATTCATAACAGAGCGGTGCAGAGTAAAGTGAGTGTTTCAACTTTTCAATGAATTCCTGTGATAGTTTAGCTTCTATGTGCGATCAGAAAACGTGCCAGACTGGCGCTTAACGTTACCTCAGCTCTGCTCAGCTCTTCGTGATGAATGAAATCTGACACTGCTGCGTCTGTGCCGTGACTTTTGTTCGGCTTACTCACACTTTATTGAAAAGACACGTTCAGTTTTTAATTATAATGTTTATTCTCAAACTGAACGAAATGATTGTATTACTATGAAGATCAAAACGACGGTGTACGGAGTGGCCTCGTAGGGCAGCGAACCAAGTGCATTCTGGGAGTTGTTGTCTTTCATCCACATGAGACAAAAATACATTTTCTGTCTTTTCTCAGTCTAGAAGGCACCAAATTCAAAAATAATTTCACATTTCTACTACATAAATGACCCAGTTTAAATACAAAGCTTAATGCTAAATCACTGAAGTAACCCTTTAATGGGTAACTATGCGGAAAGCAATGCAGGACTAATGAGTATTACTACATTAACACTTCAGCTACTACTATTAACTAATATAGAAACAAGCTTAACTAATCAGTGAGTAATATCAAATTTAGGACTAAGATATTTCCTTATTAGGTAATCAATAATTACTGAAGGAGATTGGCATCCCTAAGAACTAATAGGTAACTATGACAAATGATAAAGAATTACTAATTAATTACTGATCACAACATTAACGTGTCTGAGATGTGAGAAATTGTCTTTTTTTACTCTCAATGTGGTCATGAAATGCATCTCTAATTACTCAAGTGTTACCTATGGCGCTTTTCCATTACCAGTACCAGTACCAGTACCAGCTCAACTCGCCTCGTCTCGGCTCGCTTTTCGCTCTGTTTTCCATTGCAGATAGTACCTCCACAATAGTACCTGGTCGTCATAGCGACGCCGCAGGAAACTTTTTCATTCCTCGTTGCCCCATCAAGCTCTTGCTGGATCCTCTCTTCGGCAACCAAACAAAGGAAACCTCCTCGTTTGACTACGGCGTATTCTTCCGAGTTGCCATAATAGTAATGGGTATATCACGCAATCTCTGGCCAAACTATTTAAAAATGGCGGGGTTATTCCATAGACTGTAAAAAAATATTCAGGATTCTCCGTCTGGTGCGTGCAATGATGACGCAGTGAATAGTGACGATTCTCTCTGACCAATCAGGAGTCGGCCGCGTGTTCACGTCACATTTTAGTATCGCCTCAGCTTGCTCAGAACCTCGCCGGAGGTGATACGAAAAAAAGTACCTGGAAGCAGGTACAGGTACAACTTTTACACAGTGGAAAACCCAACAAAGGCGAGTCGAGTCGAGGCGAGCTGGTAATGTGTAGTGGAAAAGCGCCACTAGTCACTATGCAGGAACTACTAGTGACCTGGGGCCTCATTTATAAAACTTTGCATAGGATTTGCGTCAGAAATGGCGTACGGATGAAACATAGGACATGCGTACGCACAGAAATATTTGGATTTATAAAACCGTGCGCACGCACATCCTACGCAGTTTTTTCTGCCAATGTTAAGCTTTTTTCTATATTAGTTAATAGTAGTAGCTGAAGTGTTAATGTAGTAATACTCATTAGTCCTGCATTACTTCCCGCATAGTTACCTATTAATGACAGACCATTATTCTAAAGTGTTACCGGAATCTGATTATTACAGTAAATTCGCCATGGCATGAATGCACCTTAACTGAACTAAGAATCAGGCATTTCAGAAAGCCATGTAATACATGTTAAAGTCACTATTGTCACAATTACAACAAAACTGGTCTTTAATAAACCCGACAGAAACTCATAACAGGAATAATGCAGCAACTTAGTAATAACCATAAACTAACAATTAAAGAAACTACACTGGGTTAAAAACAACCCAAGTTGGGTTGAAAATGGACTAACCCAGCAATTGGGTTGTTTTAATCCAATGAATGGGTCGTTTTAACCCAGCGGTTGGGTTAAATGTTTGCTTAAAACAACCCAATTGCTGGGTTAGTCCATTTTCAACCCAAGTTGGGTTGTTTTTAACCAGCATTTTTTAGAGTGTAATAATGACCAGGAGCACAGGCAAAACGGGAACATGGAAAACAAAAACAAAACACAATGAAACTAATCAGACTCAAACAAAACCCTGACAACCATGAGATCAAAATATAATTTTTTATGGAATTTTGCTGTATTTATTATACATATTTTTTTCTGTGCGTAGCTGCGTACATCATTAAAAAAAATTTTTTTTAAAAACATCTCTTCTCTGATGACATGTTTGTGATGGCGGGGCAACCTGTCACTCACATGAGATCAACCAATAGCAAACCACAATTATCCAATCAATTCCCCATAGACAAAATCAAGTTCCGCCCTACTTTTTTTTTTTTTTTTTTCTCATTCAAGCTGTTTCCCTTGAATTAGTGATGGGGAGTCGACTCCAAAAAAGAGGACTCTGTTGCTGTGTCCGAAATCGCTCACTTGTCTACTGATTCTTTAACTTTAGTATCTTTAACTCACCTTTTAACCCTTAATCGTCCCTCAAGTAGGGTTTACGTTTGAGTCCCTTGGGGTCAGATAGACCCCAAACTTTTACAGAGCGATTGCATAAGGAAATATAAAAAAATTTACGTGGAAAACTATATATAATTTTTTTTATTTACTTCTCAACTATACATTAATGCTGTGTTTTTGTGGGTATTTGGTAGTTTTTTTACCTATTTACTGCACAAATACTTAACTATGTCATAAATTGGCTCATTAAAAAATTATTTTTTTATGAAAAAATCACTTGAATGATGATCTTAAATAAATATAAATAGTTTTTGGACATTGCTCTATGTGTTAGGGATAGAATACCGCCATCTGTAGGTTTGTGGAAAAACTTAAGGAATTATAGTTAAAGAGAGAGAGAGAGAGTGCAATGACCACATTATCCACTAGAGGTCCATAGGGAAGTTTTGCAAGAGTTAAGCTGCCTTTCATCTTTCTTTTATTTGCCCTTTTCCCTCTCTTTCTCATGATTGTTCCATATTGCATTTGTGGTCTAGTATTAGTCCTTCATTTATGTATGGAATTTTTTCAGATTTATGCCAGTTTTGTTGATTTTATTTGCCAGTTTCTATAAAAATGCTCTCTGTTGCAGTCACACACGTGTGTGTGTGTGTTTGTGTGTGTGTGTGTGTGTGTGTGTGTGTGTGTGTGTGTATGAGACAGAAAGTTCGTTCCACTTTGTGTTTATGCTCTAGGACCATAGCTTGATATAAATGTAGACATTTTCAGATTTATACTGGATTTAGTTAATTTTTTTTGACAAAAAAAGTGAAAAGAAAAATTTATTTTTTACACTTTCCCATTCATTTTCAATGGGGGGTCAATCTGACCCCGAGGGACTTAAACGGTAATTTTTTTTTTACACACCTTTGGACAACCAAATCAAGGCCAGATTTTTTTGTGCATGTTTAGACAGATTATTTAGGAAAAGTCACAGAGTCTCATGACCCTGAGATGAAGGGAACACTTTTAAAAAATTGAGGAAAAGTCCAGTGGGGTCAGCTGGACCCCAAGGGACGATTGAGGGTTAAGACAATGATCATGTGCGTTTAGCGCCATCACTCGACAACAGCTTTTTTTCCGTGAGTTTTTCCTCTGTAAAATTAGGCATGGGCAACAGCTAGGTAGAAACGTTGACAGCCACTCATCAAGTCATCGCTAAATTGGACTAATTTGGACGTTTAATAAGGGAATTTTAAAGCTTTGTGTCGGGGGAAAATAATTTAAGTGTGTAAAACAACTACAATTTTGTCTTATTTCTGACCCTGTTTTGATGTAAAGTAAATGTAGTCGAGGAATCGATTCCACTCCTACAGTGGGAGTCGGGAATCGGAGTCGACTCCAAAAAACCTGGACTCGAACACCTTGAATATATGTCTCAACTGAAACACTTCTCCGCTGGTAATATAGATATGTTAATTTATTTCACTTTACATTTGCGCTCTTCTCTCAAGGCTATTCATCTCTTCATAGTGTTTTGATGGGAAGATAACGCTATACATCATCCTCCTGTCATTTTTTGAAGCCAAATATTAATCAGTTTTCCTGGCATGAACTGTGTGTCCCAAAATGGTCCGGCTATGATATTTTCTGTGACCTGCGCCAGCCGGACCCATAAACACATACAGCTATTTATTTTCAGGGACATATATGTCTATCCCTGAAGCAGACAGCACATGTTAATGCGACAAAGCATCAAAATTCATTAATGCTGTGAAGAAAAATCGTATCACCGTGACACATTGGCATATAGTCATGTATATCAGCTCAGGAGATCATAAATTAGCTGTAGTCTCACGGTCATTTAACCTTGAAGAGACTTTTTTTTATGGCCATGCAATCATTTTTTGTAAACATTGGCTAAGTTAAAGCCAAAAATGAGTTTATTATAAATACACTGATCATTTGTAATTCAGTAAAATGAAACTATTGTTGACTAGCATGAAAACTGTACATTTGAAATGACACGTCTGATTAACATCCCATCTCCAGTGAACCTCCGAGAACCACAATGAGGCAGTCTAACTTCTCCCAGCTGGACCGCGCTGATCCCAGACCACCCCGGACGAACAAAACAGGAATTATGCTGCGAACAATAGAATATGTATGTATCAAAACTAATAAATAGATACCAAGGCTCAGCCTGGCACGTCAGACACAATGGGGTGTATTAAAATAACTGGCTTGATGTCATTGTTCTCTGAGCAATGTGGGGTTTATGTGTTTATGCCTGTATAAATGAGATGGGCCGGAGATCACAGAGCTGTCCTTGTCCCATACAGTGATGAGCCTTTCAGACGCTCATTCAGCCTCACAATCTGCCCTGTATCGCACACCCTCATCGAGATACAACCCTGATCTGATGGCAAAGAAACTTTCAAAAACACCCATCAAGCAAACCGAAAAAACACAGCTCACAAATAACAATACAAAATGATCTACTAGAGTATGTCTTGACTTTTTGGTGACTTCTGGTAGTTTCATTCCTACACAAAGATGTGCGCGCGCAGTTCACACCAAGCACCATAGCTATAATGGTAAAGTTGTAAAAATCATTTTATCTCTAAAGATAAGAACGATAACTGTAACGGCATCTATATTTATTAGTGTCCACACTAAGAGACGATGACGTTCTGTTTACTATAACACGTTTTTTTAGGTAAAATGTGGTTGTTTTTCACAGCAACCAGAATGTACAGGGGATAATACGGCAAGAACAACACAACAGTTTGTAACTTTTTCGATTTTTAAAAAAAATCATAACCTCATTTGTGCGTTTTTCATACTATCTGCTGTCGTCCACTGAGGGCTATAGGTTTAGGGGAGCTTTATGCTTACTTTTTTCATAAAAATTGTACATCTTCATTAGCCTGACAAGCCACATCAAGATGTTGGTCTGGGAACACACCATTGGCAGGGCTCAATCCGAGGGGCGGGATAAACGGTTGTAGCGCTACAACCAACCAGAGCAACGAAGAAGGTGAAGCGGAGCTAGTTGATAGATTAAAGTTTCGCCGTATTCGGTCGGCAAAACTCTGAACACATCTTCCTTTCTTAAGAATGACTTCAGTGCCGTTCTTTGTTCTTTTCTCAAAGAAAAGCTTTAAGGGTTAGTTCACCCAAAAATAAAAATTCTGTCATTAATTACTTACCCTCATGTCGTTCGACACCCGTCAGACCTCCGTTCATCTTCAGACACAAATGAAGATATTTTAGTTGAAATCTGATGGCTCTGAAAGGCCTCCATTGGCACAATGCACGGTTCACTCTCAAGACCCTTAAAAGGCACTAAAGACGTCGTTACAAAGTCCATCTCACTACAGTGGTTCTACAATAACTTTATGAATCAGCGAGAATAGTTTTTGTGCGCAAAAAAAACCTAAATAACGACTTATATAGTGATGACGATTTCAAAACACGGCCTCATGAAGCTTCGAAGCGTTATGAATCAGTGAGTCGAATCATGATTCGGATCGCGTGTCAAACTGCTGAAATTTGGCGATTCAAACCGCTGATTCGACTCAGTGATTCATAACGCTTCGAAGCTTCATGATGCCGTGTTTTGAAATCGTCATCACTATGTAAGTCGTTATTTAGGTTTTTTTTGCGCACAAATATTCTTGTCGCTTCATAAAGTTATTGTAGAACCACTGTAGTGAGATGGACTTTGTAACGACGTCTTTAGTGTCTTTTAAGGGTCTTGAGAGTGAACCGTGCATTGTGCCAATGGAGGCCTTTCAGAGCCATCAGATTTACACTAAAATATCTTCATTTGTGTCTGAAGATGAACGGAGGTCTTACGGGTGTCGAACGACATGAGGGTAAGTCATTAATGACAGAATTTTGATTTTTGGGTGAACTAACCCTTTAACTCAAGTCTTCCAGAGTCGCGGCCAAAGCCGATTCGAAAGACCGCTGTTTGTCAGCTTCTGTGTTTACGAGTAGCACACGGAACCGCCGCAACTCTGCCGTCATTATGTTAAGCCCCGCCCACCGACTCTATACACGCTGTGATTGGCCTGACCAGAGTTTGTTTTTTCCAGCTCACAAGCTATCGGAGAGTTGCTAGACGGTCTGGCTGCAAATTAGATTTGCTGCCGCTAGGGAGCGTCTAGATTCTAGGCTACATCTTCATAGGAATCATACAAAAATGTGTACACTCGCTAAAGCTACCTTTTCTCAAGAGATCGGGTTGGCAAGAACTTTGGATCATGGTAACACTGACAAATTCATTCTCATGTGCTTGTTTTTTTATTGATCAAATTGCATTTCATTAGCCTACACTGTAAAAAATGATTGTGATTTGAACGTTATTTTACTGTAAAAATGCTACGGTGAAAAACAGTTAATTGGTTTACAGAAAGTTTCTGTACTATATATGGTGAATAGCTGTAATAGATCTAACCTTACATTTCATTGAATTTTACAGTAAAATACCGTTAAATTTACAGTTTTTGGAAGTGAAAAAGAACAAGTCATTGTGTAATTTACAATGAAAACCCGTAAATTGACATTCCCAGAATGACACTTCGCATTTGATGTATTTTCATTGCAATAACTATGTTTCTTCTTTGTTTTTTTCTAATCAGTTATGTACATTAGGGTTTTATGTTACATCTGATGTTGTTAAATGAATGTTTATTGCATTTTTTTTTATTTCATGTGTTTTACCATGATGGTGTTTAGTGTTTGTGTGAATGACACTGAGCACCTTCTATATATTAATATTGTCCTCATTAAAGCTGCTTGTGATGAGCTTTGATTCATCACGTGATTCTCATCACCACTGTGATTGGTGGTTGTCCGTATATATCAAAGGTACATAACAGATATTAGTACTTCAATAGGTTGGTAATTTAACATTATTTCAGTGAATGAAATGTGTTTTTTTACCGTAAATTGTTTACAGTGTAAACATAATCATTACAATATAAACCTTTGAATTATACGGTTTTGAACTGTAAAATAAAATAAAATATTTTTTTTTACCGTAATTATTACATTATAAACCTTTTAATTATATTTTGTTGTCAGAAAATGTATTTTGCCGCAAGTGTAGTCTAGCAACTCTCGGTAGACCTGAGAGCTGGAAAAACCAAACTCTGGTCAGGCCAATCACAGCGTGTGTAGAGTCGGTGGGCGGGGCTTAACATAATGACGTCAGAGTTGCGGAGGTTCTGCGTGCTACTCGTAAACAAAGCTGGCGAACAGCGGTCTTTTCGGCTTTGGCCGCGACTCTGGAAGACTTGAGTTAAGCTTTTCTTTGAGAAAAGAACAAAGAACGGCACTGAAGTCATTCTTAAAAAAAGAAGATGTGTTCAAAGTTTTGCCGATCGGATACAGCGAAAGTCTATCAACTAACGTTAGCTCGGCTTCACCTTCTTCTTCGCTCTGGTTGGTTGTGGCGCTCATGGCGCTATCCAATTGCGTGCAGAGGGAATTTGAAAGACAACAGTTTATCTCGCCCCTCATTGAGCCCTGGCTTGTCAGGCTAGCATTTCATACTAATTTGATCTCTATACATAATCCTACACAATGCATGCTAAGATAATAAGAATAACAAGAATGATAATAAGAAATGAATGTGTGAAATACAAATTGTATTATATATTTTGTATGTTTATATTGAGTTCTCGTAATTCTGTTCATTTTGTCATTTTAATTTCCGCGTTAGGTTTAGTCATTTTAGTACCTTCAAGCTTGTTTTATTTCAGCTTTAAGGCAACATTTCTATTTGTGTTAAATGTAAAGTTTTTCATCTAATATTTATATTGGATCTCATGTCAGCTTTGTCAATTGACCAAAAAAACTATTTGTGTTTAAAATAGATTTATTAGGGAATCCAACTATTTGAATTTCATTGTACATGGCTTTTATGATTCCTCATTATAACACAAGGAAGAAACAAACTAAAAATATCAATACAATAAAAAAAAAACTAAGCAAAAACATACCCACCCACCCCACCCTAGGGACTTAATCATGCCACATTAATGCTACAGTTACTGAAGCTACGCTATCAAGGCAATCGAGAAGGGGAAACCAAATCTTATCAAAGAAAAACATTTTTCAGATGTAATAACCTTACCATTCAACAGCAGGGACTTTGGTGTTCTTCCAAAGGCAAAAACAATTTGTAACAGTTTTGGTTTAAGTTAGCAGTAGTTACACTGCTGCATGGAAAGATAAGCATATCAGTTTGAGTGTTTTAGTATGAAATGGCTTTTAGACCCATAATGTTTACTGGCACAAAATAAGTATAGACCATCACAGTCCAGACCAGCCCTCCATTACTTGACCATTATTTAACTGTACAGCACCATCTATTGGACAAATACATAATACAAATATAATATCAAAGATCCACTTGCTGGTGGTGTAACAGTGTGGGGAATATTTCCCATCAGGCTCTTATTTAAAACCCTTCTAGGGTCTTTGGGGTCTTTTTTGACCCCAGAGGACGTTTGCTCAAAAAAAAAAAAAATGTTTGTCCAAATGGCATGAGACTTTGTACGGTTGTCAACACTCTAAATCTACAAATAAATAAAAAAATAATTAGATTGATATCTGTTTTTATGTTTGTGTGACAAAAACAAAATCACACTCAGGGAAAATGGACAAAATTCATCCTCAAAAACAGAAACAACACAGAACACGCATACAGAAATGAAGTGGCACACTTCCAACAATGCATAAAACATCCACAATGCAAAATGATCATGCTCACACACACACACACACACACACACACACACACACACACACACACACACACACACACACACACACACACACACACACACACACACACACACACACACACACACACACACACACACACACACACACACACACACACACACACACACACACACACACACACACACACACACACACACACACACACAGGGATACATTTGTTATTGCTTGTTATTGCTGTTCAGTTCATTTTGATGTTCATGTTGTGTATTTTTTACTCAATATGTAATATAAAAGTAATATTCTGTTCATTTTTGTTCTGTTACAGTTAGTAACTGAAGTGTAGATTAAATGTGTAGAGTTATAAGAAAATCAGGTGTTTGAAATAAATGATACACTCTAAAGACTCTAATCATAATGTAACATCATTGAAAAAAAGATTTTTTCAGTACAAAAAAATGCTAAACTTTGACTAAATTAATTCATTTGAATTGTTATAATTGTGATTTCATAACATTTAGATATGAATCCAAATGAAAAATACTTGTCTTTCAGTCAGTCAAATAGCACAAAGCAAATAGTGGAGCTCTGCAGCCATTTACTGGTAAAAGTCTTTTTTTTCCTTTTTTTTAAACTGTATTTTCCAAAAGATGGGTAAAAATCTTACACTAAACCATGTCAAATTATCCATGTTATCCCCACGAATGAAAGTTTGAAGTTTGGGTCTTTTATATTTGGGAATTTTACATTTAAAAACTGATTTTGTGTGAAAATCCATAAAAAATGTTTTCTGTAAAAATTATTATAAATACTGCACAGATGTTGAGTAAAAACATTAATAAACAGAGTAAAATTACATTTGTTCTAAAAAAAACCCAAAACAATTGTTTTGTTGGAGACCCCAAAGACCCTGAGTGTAATTCCCAAACGAAGGCCGTACGAGGGTTAAACACTGCTCTCACGGACCAGCATCTCTAGAGTGTTTCCAGCAGCATATATCGAGTGTATGTCACGGTTTCACTAGACTTCTGCATGGCTGAGGGCAGATTAATTGCATGAAAACCAATGATAATGAAATGACACTCCCTCTTTCAGGTTTCACTTCCTCATGAACGAAGTTCAGCTTCAGCCTACATGGACAACAGAAACAGAAAACATGAAAATCATCACTTCTAGAAAAACAACAAAGCTGAAGTTTTCACAACAGCACGTTTAGCGTTTGCCGATTATTGGAGCTCTGTTTGCACAGGTGGGTCAATATTTTCTCTTTATTTTCAGTGTGTTGTGCTGTGGAGATGAAATGTCACATGACTAGATGTCAGATTTTCAGGCGTTACATCTTCTCTTACCTACAGCATCAAAGTCTCCTCGCCGTTTCCTTTAGAGGTGTATTTATAGTTGTATTTCCTGGGGAAGTGTGTCGTTTGCCTTCCACTGCATGCATGGGATACATCTGATGTGCAATTTTGGAATCCACTAATTTTGACATTTCTCTTTATTACAATTTGTTTCCCATCAGAAAGCGCTAGAAGCTTCTGTGCGTGTGTACGTCAAAAGCATGATGAACTGTTTTCCTTTACTCAGTGTTGCCTGCTCGTGCTGATGAAATCTGAAGAAGAAGAAGTAACAAACTTTCTACAGGAAATACTCAGTTCCACAATCAGCATTATTTAAATTTTTGGCCTCACAAGAATAGCTTTGGATGCTTAGATATGCCAGTGGGGTAAGATGAGCCACCCCCGTATTATGTTATAAGTTTAGTTATGTAATCATTTCATTACTAAAGGTTCATCATTTAGAGTCACAACTGACTTTGATTTAAAGGGTCATACAGTACAAGTTTAAGTATTTTAACGCTAAAAATGTTTTGCATATCAAAGTAAATTTAAAGGAACACTCCACTTTTTTCAACTCCCCTAGAGTTATGCTGCGTTCACACCAAACGCGAATAGAGCGTCAAAATCGTTGGATGCATGAACATTTTAAATCCATTCGCGTGTCCACAGCGAATTGGACACGCGTACAAATCAAGCGTTTGAAGCGAAGCGAAACTTAATTTTGCGTTCAGGAGAAATATGTCATAAAAACACCACTCTGCCTCTTTTCATTTTCCTTAAAAATATATATTAAACATTAATAGCCACACAAATGTGGTCCAGGCACCTCCTACATTATCTTCACTGCATGTATATTTAAATATCCTAAAAAATAAAGTTATGAAACTTCTCTTTGCCCTCAGTCAAAACGAGACAACAAATTATAGATTTCAAATGGTCAGACGGCAGAAGGACTGGCCGAGGAAAGGCTGCTCTCGCCGGGGTTAATGAGCGCTGAGCGTCCGGTGATCGCCTGGATCTCACAACTTAAAAAACGCAAGAATATTCTTTTTAAATAGGCGCTCTCTTTATAAATAAACAGATTTGAGCTTTAAACAACTACATTCTCACCTGAAAAAGTCTTAACTTAATTGTGTGACACAATAATAGTAGTATTTTCAATTATACAGGGTTTCTCATCACATCACTTCACCACGTGATAGCAGCGAGCAGGCTCCTGATTGGTTAACGCGGCGTGAATAGACGGCAAAGTTCAGATTTTTCAACTCTGGTGTCAGACGCAAATTCACTTCAAACGCGCAAATGCACAAAAAGCAACAAATAAAATAATTTGCGCGTAACGGGCAAGATGGCCAATTTGCGTCATTCGCGTCGCAGGACCTCCAGACGCACGTCAATGCGTCTTTACATTTACTTAACATGGAAATCACTCGCTCCAGACGCTCTATTCACGTTCTGTGTGAACGCTGCATTAAACCAGTGGTTCCCAACCACGTTCCTGGAGGACCCCCAACAGTGCACATTTTGCATGTCTCCTCAATCAAACACACCTGATTCAGGTCATCAGCTCATTAGTAGCTACTCCAAGACCTGATGTGGGTGTGTCAGACAAAGGACACATCCAAAATGTGCACTGTTGGGGGTCCTCCAGGAACGTGGTTGGGAACCACTGCATTAAACAATTGAGTTTTACCTTTTTCGAATCCATTCAGCCGATCTCCAGGTCTGGTGGTAGAACTTTTAGCATAGCTTAGCATAGATCATTGAATCTGATTAGACCGTTAGCATCTCGCTCAAAAATGACCAAATAATTTTGATATTTTTCCTATTTAAAACTTGACTCTTCTGTAGTTACATTGTGTACTAAGAAAAGTTGTGAATTTCTAGGCCGATATGGCTAGGAACTATACTCTCATTCCTGCATAATAATCAAGGAACTTTGTCCCGTACCATGGGTAAATATCGAAACTCGAGATGCTAACGGTCTAATCAGATTCAATGATCTAAGCTATGCTAAAAGTGTTACCGCCAGACCCGGAGTTCGGCTGAATGGATTCGAAAACGGTAAAACTCAACTGTTTGACTCTAGGGGAGTTGGAAAATGAGCCTATATAGTATATACATAAAAAAGTGGAGTGTTCCTTTAAGTATGATATATATATACATATACAGTATATATACACTCACCTAAAGGATTATTAGGAACACCATACTAATACTGGGTTTGACCCCCTTTCGCCTTCAGAACTGCCTTAATTCTACGTGGCATTGATTCAACAAGGTGCTGAAAGCATTCTTTAGAAATGTTGGCCCATATTGATAGGAGAGCATCTTGCAGTTGATGGAGATTTGTGGGATGCACATCCAGGGCACGAAGCTCCCGTTCCACCACATCCCAAAGATGCTCTATTGGGTTGAGATCTGGTGACTGTGGGGGCCATTTTAGTCCTGTGAACTCATTGTCATGTTCAAGAAACCAATTTGAAATGATTCAAGCTTTGTGACGGTGCATTATCCTGCTGGAAGTAGCCATCAGAGGATGGGGACATGGTGGTCATAAAGGGATGGACATGGTCAGAAACAATGCTCAGGTAGGCCGTGGCATTTAAACGATGCCCGATTGGCACTAAGGGGCCTAAAGTGTGCCAAGAAAACATCCCCCACACCATTACACCACCACCACCAGCCTGCACAGTGGTAACAAGGCATGATGGATCCATGTTCTCATTCTGTTTACGCCAAATTCTGACTCTACCATCTGAATGTCTCAACAGAAATCGAGACTCATCAGACCAGGCAACATTTTTCCAGCCTTCAACTGTCCAATTTTGGTGAGCTCGTGCAAATTGTAGCCTCTTTTTCCTATTTGTAGTGGAGATGAGTGGTACCCGGTGGGGTCTTCTGCTGTTGTAGCCCATCCGCCTCAAGGTTGTGCGGGTTGTGGCTTCACAAATGCTTTGCTGCATACCTTGGTTGTAACGAGTGGTTATTTCAGTCAAAGTTGCTCTTCTATCAGCTTGAATCAGTCGGCCCATTCTCCTCTGACCTCTAGCATCAACAAGGCATTTTCGCCCACAGGACTGCCGCATACTGGATGTTTTTCCCTTTTCACACCATTCTTTGTAAACCCTAGAAATGGTTGTGCGTGAAAATCCCAGTAACTGAGCAGATTGTGAAATACTCAGACCGGCCCGTCTGGCACCAACAACCATGCCACACTCAAAATTGCTTAAATCACCTTTCTTTCCCATTCTGACATTCAGTTTGGAGTTCAGGAGATTGTCTTGACCAGGACCACACCCCTAAATGCATTGAAGCAACTGCCATGTGATTGGTTGATTAGATCATTGCATTAATGAGAAATTGAACAGGTGTTACTAATAATTCTTTAGGTGAGTGTATATATATATATATACACACACACACACAGTATATATAGTTGAAAAATCATGCAAATAAATGAAAGAAATGCAATTACTTACGGTTACTCGAATGAGTATTTTCAGAGCCATATTTATTTGGAGAATCCACAGTTTAGTGCCTTTTAAGTGCCTTTGATCGAATGATTCATAATAAATGAACATTTTACATCATCCAAAAACTTGTTTGAGGTCTTCCATGCTTATGTAATCTGAAATGTTATCTGAAATGATGACTGAATGTGAGTTGTGGTAATAACCTGTTCAATTCCTTCGCAGAAGCTAAATTAGCACATTATTATGGAGGAAGAACTCGCACCACACGACACAGAGACAGTGAATGCTGAAGAAACAGTTTCGTCACCTCCTGAACTTCCCTCGCCACAGGAGGACACATTATACAATAATGGTCAGTTTGAGTCGATCTGTGTTTGGTAACTGTGGTTGTGTGTTGTGGCATTAGAAGTGTGTGTTGATTTCATGTGTCCTCCTCACAGCTGAAGAGGCTGATGTGGGCTTTAGCGCCTCCTGTCTGACCACAGCAGAACTGCAGCAGCACTGGAGAGCCGTCAAGCAGGAGTTCAGAAGCGTTAAACTGCTGTTTGACATCCCCGACGCCCGCATCAGAGAGCTAACAATGTCCAAATACGTGGTATATCAAAATATTCATAATTCCATTATTCAATAGTCTTTTTTCAAAATGTAATAACTTGCTCTGCCTCTTAAAGGGATAGCTGAACTAAATATGAAAATTAGCCCATGATTTACTCACCCTCAAGCCGTCCTTAGTGTATATGACTTTCTTCTTTCAGACGAACACAATCTGAGTTATATTAAAAACGTCCTGGCTAATCCAAGCTTTATAATGGGAGTGAATAGAGGATGATATTTTGAAGTCCTAAAAAGCACATCCATCCATCATAAACGTGCTCCACACGGCTCTGGGGGGTTAATAAAGGCCTTCTGAAGTGAATCGATTGGGTTTGTGTAAGAAAAATATCCATATTTAAAACTTTATAAACTAAAATAACTAGCTTTCAGCGGACGGCCTACGAAAGAGTGACCCCTGACTCGATGTAGGAGTAGCGTAAGTTTTGACGGCAACAAACTCAAGCCCCTCTTCTCATATATTGAAATCCTCCCACATTTCTCTGTAATAATTCTCATTTTAGACTCTAATTCATGACCAGTGTTTTGTTTTGCTCTATCCTCTGCGCTTCCGTGTTCGCCAATACGTCATGTGTCAGGTCAGGGGTTACTCTTTCAACTTAAATCATTGCGTGGGCCATCTGTCGGAAGCTAGTTATTTTAGTTTATAAAGTTTTAATTATGGATATAACACAAAAGCATCACTTCACTTCAGAAGGCCTTTATTAAGAAGCTCTTATTGAGAATTAACAGAGGTTTGGATGTTGATGTTTTATTGAAAATCACCATTATGGTGATCAGTGTTTCCTTTAGTTGGGCAGTTAGTCTGGGAGCCATGAGTTTTATACTATGGTGGCTTAATAGGGTTGGAGCTAAACTCTGCAGGACATCAGCTCAGGACCGAACTTGCCTACCCCTGACTTAGAGGTACAAAAATGTACCCTTAAGGGTCCCACCCCAGTGATGGTTACTTGTACCTTAAAAGGTACAATTTTGTACTCTTTTTTTTGAGTGTGTAAGGAAAAGAGGCCAACCAGGCATGCCAATTTTGCAAATCGAGCTTGAGGCAAGTAGTTTTGTTTCAGTGTGTATCAATACGCCATTTTTATTGGCTAGTCAGTAGATGTAGGTCGTAGCAGCAAACACGATCATGCTAAATTTATGAGACTGTCAGAAAATGATTTTTGACCGTGACAACGCCGTCTTTGAACCTCTCTCACTGTTCGACATAGGACCAACGATTAGGAGCCACGACCACAGAAATCACCACAATTGGTAATCTTTCGTCTGGGACAGCCCAAAATCGTACAAAGTGTACCTGGCATAAGGATCGAAAACTGTTAGCTGTGCATGTCTTTGCTTCCTGCCTCCTCCATATTAGGTCTAAGTTCACAGCTTATTTCTGTCCCTCAGGTGTACCAGATTGTGGTGATCCGCTCGGGCAGTTACGACTGTGAGCGTGTAGCTATCGAGAGACGCTACTCGGACTTCCTTCACCTTCATCAGGAGCTCCTGCTCGACTTCTGTGAGGAAATGGAAGACATCGTGATGCCCAGGAAGAAAATGACGGGCAACTTCTCAGAGGAGAACATCGCTGAGCGGCGCGTAGCCCTCAGAGACTATCTGACTCAGCTCTACTCCCTCCGGTTTGTCCGAAAATCACAAGCGTTCCAAGCGTTCTTCACTCATCAGGAACTAAAAGATGCATATAACCTCCTGCGTGGGGGGCGCTTTTCCCGCGCCCTTGAGGGCCTGCAGAAGGTGTTAGTACTTCAGGAGAAACTGTCTCATAACCCTACTTTGTTGATCCCAACCTTGTGCGCCATATTGGTGTGCCAGAGGGATCTAGAAGACTTTGACGCAGCATTTCAAACGGGCAGAAGAGCTCTGCCCACAGTGAGACGCTACGAGCTCCGGCAGTATCAAGGGCCCTTGCTGGAGGCTCTTGTTGATTTGGGCTACAGTCTTGAGTTGCCTGTGGCCCAGTTACAGGACGAGCTGACCAGAGTGCGAGACTCTCCATATGGGCAGGTGTCACAGGTGTCCCTTAAAGAACTGGTGGTGCAAGAGTTTGTGTAATCGTGTAACCGTACATTCAATTGTTTTTTATAAACATTATTTGAACAAATCCCCTAATTCAGAGTTGTTCTAAGTCAGGGGTGTCCAATCCTGCTCCTGGAGGGCCACTGTCCTGCATAGTTTTGCTCCAACCCCAATGAAAAACAGCTGAACCAGCTAATCAAGGTCTAACTAGGCCTACTAGAAACTTCCAGCAGGTGTGTTGAGGCAAGCTGGAGCTAAACTCTGCAGGACAGCGGCCCTCCACGACCGAGTTTGGACACCCCTGTTCTAATATTGGAGTGAAAAGTCCCACAGACTTACATTGTAGGATACGTTGTATCCAGCCTTATCTAGATACCAGAATTTGGGTTGGGCTCTTTTGAACAGCAACTGCATAGCAACATGCCCCACCCAAATCTTAGCACCAGAACATCTTAAGCCGGGTTTCCACCGCAGGAACTTTCCCCAGGAACTAGGGACTTTGGGGTGGTACTCAGTGTGTTTCGACTGCAGGAACCAGGGTCTAAATCAGGGGTCTCCAATCTCGGTCCTGGAGGGCCACTGTCTTGCAGAGTTTACCTCCAACCCCCATTAAACACACCTGAACCAGCTAATCAGTGTCTTACTAGGACCGTGTAAGACCTTGATTAGCTGGTTCGGGTGTGTTTATTTGCAGTTGGAGCTAAACTCTGTAGGACAGTGGCCCTCCAGGACCGAGTTTGGAGACCCCTGGTCTAAATTAAGTTCTGGGTAAAAAGTTCCCCCTCAAAACGGCCCTGCTCGCGAGGTAGTACTTATTCAAAGTTCAGGAACTTTCGGGGGTGGGACTTGGGCGCTGAACATGCTGATTGGTTGAGCTCATTCAGCATTTTATTTCACTCTAAAAGTCTGTTGTGGTGCGTGCAGTGAGAGTCGTTTGCTATTCAAATCAACAATGGAGTTTAAAAAATACGACCGATGGACCGACCACGAGGTTCAGGCTTTTTTTAAGTTTATTTGCGGAGGATGAAATCCAGTGGGCTCTGGAAAGATGTGCAGTCCTACGTCATGGACTAATCCTCATGGTACTTAACCGCAATGGAAATGCAGACAGCAGAAGGTCTGGGAGGGATAAAAGTTCCTGGGACAAATTGTAGCGGGTAATTTCGGTGGAAACTGGGCTATAGACATGAGGATAGGCTCCTTTGACTTGTTCAAATGTATTTCTGTTTTCATGAGCCCACACTTTATATTAGGAGCCTTTAACTACTATATACTAATATTTAAATTAATAATTTCAATCAATAAAATGCCCTTATTGTGTAAACACATGTTTTTAGCATCAAGTGTTTTGCAACACAACATGAACACAGTAAGTACATTGTACATATTTTTGATGTAAGTACATAGTAGTTGAGGAAACCTAATATAAAGTGTGACAGCCCATATTATTATTATTTTATATAAAATTTTCTCTACAAACCTTTTGCATTCCTCTTGGATGAAGGTGAAATAAGGCTGAATTAAATGGAAATATAAATATTAGATATAAAAAACTGTTTGGAAATTCTAAATGTTGCCAGTGCAACTAATTGAAATAAAACAGGTTTAATTTGAGGTACTAAAAATACTGGAAAAAAAAAAAAAAAAAAAAGGACAACTCAAATTAAAATGAATCCTGAAAATATATAATAACTAGTTCAAAATATTAATAAATACTATAATAGTATTTAAATAACACTAAAATAACACTGTTTCGAGCTGTCATATGGAAACAGACAAAACAACCTATTAATTTTTGATATTTGTACATCTCACACTGAGTGATTCACTTATGATTCTTGCTTTGGGAAAGAGAAGTCATAGGGCCAGATTTAGTAAACAGGGCCAATTAGCGTGAGAGCGCAATTCCATAAAAGCGTAGACTCGAGTGGACAGTTCGTGATCTACTGACACACAAATTAAAGAACACAGACGCAGCTGGATCATTTCCATAATGACCAACACAATCTACCAGTTAGCACTATGCTTTTTTTGGGCGGTAAATAATAGCTGTAACACCAGTAAATTGGCGAGCGCAAACCTTAGTAAATCCTCTTGCATGAAAGGGGAACTCCTACAAATGCATGCAATAAAAAAATGTGTGTCTTTAGCGAATCCTGAGAGTAGTCTAAAGAGGGTTTGTTCTAGTGAAAGCTGTTAGTAAATCTAGGTATACAAATCCCGAATGAGCCCCCAAATAATGATTTGTACGTCAATATAGGATGATTTTATGCCTGAGTCTTTCATGAAAGCATCAGATACTTTGCTTGGGCACAATAAGTCTTGTCTACTACTTACCGTAATTGTCATAAAGCTTTGAGAAGAGTACAAACTTCAACTCTGTGATAGAGGTTTTCCTATAAAAAACAGAATATTGTTTATACACCATAAAATGACCACATCTAGGGAGAGTGGGGTGATTTGTGCCAGGGGGGGAAGTAGTTCCACCCATTGTTTCTGGAAAACCATAGAAGAAATTTGTCATGTGACCACATAATTTTGAAAAGCCATCCATTTTACTCATCCTCTAAAGAAGGGTGTGAGAGGTTAGCACATTTTAGCTCAAAAAACTGTTTTTTTCCTTTCAAAGTAAAATTTCTATGATCAAGGTGTTTTGATTGTAGTGTCTGAACGATTAGAGACAAGTTGTAAAACATTTCACACATGTTTTAGCGCTTTAGGCTACACAATGAGTCTAGTTAACATGATGTTAGCTCTTAGCTGCTGGATCATGCTAGTTTTTCAAACTTGTGGGACTGGGGTGATTTGTGCCAAAGGGCCTGGGTTAAGTTGTGCCAAAGTTGAAAGAGGTCTGTGGATGGAAAGCCCATCTTTACATTTGAAGAAAACGATTTATTTCAGATCCAAAGTTATTGTTCTCAGGGATGCACCACATCCTGAAATATGTACATTCTTAAGTTGAAGATATTACTGTCATGGCCTCACTTTAAAGTCACTTTGAGTAAAAACTGGCACAACTCACCCCACTTTCCCCCACTACCAATTATTACACGGTACTCAAAGGTACTAGAACTCCATGGTATTACCTACATGTCAAAAATATGGCGGCACTATGGTACTTTTGATAGTGAGATAAATAAAACAGCGCTGTGGTAGATGTGATAATGAGATTAGACCGTCATTATTATATCAGTATATCAATATTTTAATATATTATGATAGCAATAACTGTGTTATTTATGTGAAGAAGAAAAAAAAATTACTATAAGTACAAAATAATATAATTGATGCCTCTAATGGAAAACCCCATTAAGAAAATGCATTGCAATTCTGTTGTTGTACCTGTATGGGATTCAATTCTGTTGCCCATGACCACAATCAATGTTTGCTATTCTGCTAATTGTGAATTATATGTTTTCAGTTATTGCAATATATTTTTATATGTGTGTTTACAATTTCGCTTTTTGGTCTGTGATCTTTATTCCTGTCATATGTCAACATTTAACTGTAGGCTACAGCTGTTACACAAAGGCGATATGTAAACAACAACATCTATTTAACTTACCAAAACCACAGAAATAAATCATCACTGTGGTGAAATATACAAAAATGTGTTTAGTGATGCATTTTGAGAAGGAAAATCATGAGTTGCCAACTTGCCATAGAGCTCCTCAGACATGAATAATCGATAATGATAGATTAATTAAAAGTATCTGTAGTAAATTTTAAACTAAACCACATCATAAGCAAGTGAACTATAGTTAAATAAAAAAAATATTATATTATTATATTTGTAATAAAAATCATACGACTGTAAGTATTGTCGGTCGATCTGTTTGGTGCGACTGATCGAGCCTTGCACATTTCGCTACAGCGCATGCGCAGACCTCATGCGGACTAGTATTTATTTTAGCGTCTTGCTCCAGTCATGCCGCCCATGTAACACATCATTATTGAAAGAAACGCGCTTTTTATCAATTCATTCACATTAAAAAGTGCAGTTTAGCTCTTGTCTGAAATGGCGAACGATGGAGCGAAGTTGTCTAAAAATCTCCTGCGAATGAAGGTAAGAAGCATCAGAATCAGCGCTAATATCCGGAGTCATTCAGTGACGAGCCTTTGATTGACATTGTAATAAAATGTCTTCATGTTGGAGAGATGTTTTGGGTCTCGTGGTGTTGCTGAACGCAGTGTTGTAGGTCAGTCACGTGCTCTGCAGTGACCTGTGTGTGTGTGTGTGTGTGTGTGTGTGTGTGTGTGTGTGTGTGTGTGTGAGAGTGAGAGAGAGAGAGAGAGAGAGTGTGTTTTATATTTTATAAGGACACAGATTTGTATAATGACACTGGTATTACGACGTAAACATGAAGTGTGTGTGTGTGTGTGTGTGTGTGTGTGTGTGTGTGTGTGTGTGTGTGTGTGTGTGTGTGTGTGTGTGTGTGTGTGTGATTGATGGTAGGGCTAGTGTGTGTGTGTGTGTGTGTGTGTGTGTGTGTGTGTGTGTGAGTGATGGGTAGGACTAGTGTGTGTGTGTGTGTGTGATGGGTAGGTTTAGGGGTAGGGGGATAGAATGTACAGTATAAAAACCATTAGGCCTATGGTATGTCTTCACTTAGATGGCAAAACAAACCTGTGTGTGTGTGTGTGTGTGTGTGTGTGTGTGTGTGTGTGTGTAGTTCATGCAGAGAGGGTTAGATGCTGAGGCGAAGAAGCTGCTGGAGGAGGAGGAGAAGAGGATCATCAGCGACGATCACTGGTTCCTGGATCTGCCTGAGCTCAAGGCCAAAGAGTGAGACTTGACACACACACACACACACACACACACACACTCACACACACACCGACCGTCCTCCTCAGAAAAGGGTTTGGACTCTTAAAGGGACAGTTCACCCAAAAATGAAAATGCTGTCCCTGTTTCTTTCATCTGCTGAACACAACAGTTGTGTGGCTCTCCATTGACTTGCGTAGTATTTTTTTTGTTTCCTGCTATGGAGGTCAATGGATATGTTGACGGCACAACTGTCTGGTTACCATCATTCGCAAACATATCATCATTTGTGTTCAACAGACGAAAGATACTCATACAGGTTTGGAAAAACTTCAGGGTGAGTAAATGACAGCATTTTCATTTTAGGGTGAACCATCCCTTTAAGTCACAAAATCTATGGAAGCCCATTTCTACCCCATAAGAAGAGAAACACAATTGCTTTAAGTCATAATTACGATAAAAGTCTTAAAGGAACATGTCACTATTTTTGAATATTTTCATTTTCCGGCTCCACTAGAGTTAAACCGCTGAGTTTGGCCGTTTCGAATCCATTCGGCCGATCTCTGGGTCTGGCGGGAGAACTTTTAGCTTAGCTTAGCATAGATCATTGAATCTGATTAGACCGTTAGCATCTCGCTCAAAAGTGACCAAAGAGTTTCGATATTTTTATAATTTAAAACTTGACTCTTCTGTAGTTGCATCGTGTACTAAGACCGACAGAAAATGAAAAGTAGAACATTCAAGTGATTTTACACCATTCAATAACATCAATATGGAAAACATGGCACTTCAGTGCTCGCGAGCTGTTTTCTGTGACGCAGCGAGCCGATCCGCGTCTCTGACGAGCCCTGGAGCCAGATCACTTTCATTTGCGTCTTCATTTAAACTTTGTCAATTGTATGCGTTTTAAAGCTACACTGTGTGATATTTTCCCCCATCTAGTGGTGAACTTGTATATGACCATCCAGTGAATATTAGTTTCTCTTCCTCTCAATTCCGATTTCGTTTCAACTCCTACGGTGGGCGATTTAGTCCAAGATTAACATGGCTTCCAGTTTGACCTCGTCCACATTCGACACGGTGCCTGTGGGATATTCTGTGCGCAGTGGGATGGTTGGAACTCAACTGGCCTAATTATTCGGCTAGAAAGAACTGCAGCTAATCCAGAGTGAACTTTGATGATAGTAATGTTTATTCAGTCATCCAATTGCAAAGCATAAACAGGTTTGCGTGGATATGTACATAAATGCGGTTTCTGTGAGAGAACAAATAAGGATGGTAAATATATATGATAATGACATGACAGAAGATACACAGTTAAGAACTGTATAACTATACTTATAAGTTACATTTGTATAATGTAACCGTAAACCAGAGCTTATTGTACCATATATAGGCGCTAAATGCAGCTGCATTAAAAGGAGCTGAGCTGCCGCTGCTGCTAACAAGCGGTGTCGGGTTATCAAAGTGTGTGCGCAGCTTTAGCACTGCAATATGCCGATCAGACCTGATACATATTTCCATCAACATACATTACAAGCAAATATTTTCTATAAACGAATAAACATTGTTGATAACAAAATAACTGAATGATTATTCAAATAGGTGAGCATTACGCTATTGTATGTTGACACAAAAATACTTCTGAGGTGACATCAACTGAATTACGCGATGACACACTCTGAAACACATCTACAATGACAATAACTATTATTACTCACGGAGTTATTAACGCACAGAAATACCACACAAGGAAAAACAGACTTTTGAGGAATAAACAAGCCAGGAAAACTCCGTATAACTCTGTTACTGGAGCTGCTGAGATGAAAACTCTCTGCACATGCACCAGACAAGTCTGAACAAGTTGACGCGCACATGCGCGAGGCAGAGAATTTTGTACAGTGCCATCGAGTGTTAAAACCGGTTAAAACGTGAAAGGCGAAGCTTGAATTTACGGGTATGTCCCTCTTTGGCTAATGTACTTTCAAGATGGAGGGGCAACATGGCGACCACCGTTAGATCCCATTACCTTATGTATTTTCAATGGCATATTATAAACTTACGAGAATACTTTATTACTTAAAAGAAGTAAATATACATTAATGAGCACATATATTTTTGAAAGAACTAAGTGTTTTTAGCTAAGAATAGACTAAAAAAGTTACACAGTGTAGCTTTAACTAGTGGTGGGCATAGATACATTTTTAAAAAAAATCTATATTAATCTCACTGTAATCTTGGATTTAATCTAGATTAAAATGGCTCATTTGAATTCTGCCGAAGGCATTCAGAATATATGTGCTCGTAAGTGCTTGTTTGTCTTTTTGTAGTTTGAATAATAAATAACTTCTGTCCCTTTAAGACCTGACGCACGCATGGATCCCAAACACTGTTCCTGTGAGCTGGTTATGACTGCGTTTACGTTAAAACTCACCAAGATGGGCATTGAGACATTTTTGAGTGTATTTGACCTAGGGATGCACGGTATACCGGTACTGGGAAAATACCGGTATATATTTTATTTCAATCGGTACGATATCATGATTTTGCTAATTTCGGTATATGCTGCTGTTCTGAAGTTCACCGCTAGATGGCAGCGCGCTACCCAAAATGACGTGAAACCAGCAAATTTGCCAACAGAACAAAATTAAAGCAGCAGTTGACTTGTAAGAGATCGACAGGTGAGTGCATAATTCAAACGGTCTAATTTAGACATTTATTTTCTTTCAACACTGATCAACACATACATAAGATCGTATCGTTTAAATATCATGAAATCTCCAGCGTTCGTTTCAACCAGTGATGTTTAGATTTCATAATATTTGCACGCATACTATTGCACTATTTACATTCGCGAAAGACATAACCAACTGTGTTTATGTGACTACTCACTAAAGATGGACATTTTTGACATAATTGGGTGTGTATTTGAAAGTAAAAACAACTTAATTTGGAATGCGCGAGCACTTTAGGCTTGTCTGTTTGTTGTTGGTGTGAGCGCAAAGAAAACTCTCCCTCTCAAAGAGCTCCCATATGTATTACGAAATGCTATAAAATCGCTTGCATGTTCAAATTGGCGAGGTTTAAAAAGACGTGGGCAGTGATTTCCGTCAGCTCTCCCGCAACGGAAGCGAAAGTGTTGAATCTGAGCGCGCAGATTGCTTTTATAGTGCATGTGTGATGTCTTTTGAAGCCAGAAGCAAATTGCTGATTTTGAGAGAATGGAGACGCGCAGTATTGCTGAAATGACTTACAAGAAAGTTTCCAAATGCCTGATTTGATGTGATTTAATCTTTGTTGATTGATTTAATAATAAACATTTGCGGAAATTTCCCGCTTCATAAACCCAAAACTTGCGAGAGTGAGTAAAATTATGCGCAATACCCGCATCAAAATTCAGACCCTGTATGGTATCGATTTAATATCGGTACTTCGGTATTAGACTGTGGTACCGTACCGAAGACAAAATTGTGTTATCGAGCCATCCCTAGTTTGACCATTAATAAACTGGAAAAAGGAGCTCATTTTTGCACTTGTATGTCAGAGGCGGCTTTATTACGGTATGTGTGTGTGTGTGTGTGCGCTTCAGATGCAAGCGTGAAATCTGTGGGAATTGGTAGAATTAACGTTATGTGCCACCCCGCGTGAAATTCAGACAGGTCACTCCAACACTAACAGGCTGTCATGAGGAAAAGTCCAGCAGAACACGCGTTCGCCGAGAGGGTTAACCGACTGAATGAGAGGAGGCGGGTGTGTGTCAGCTCGCTGTCGGTCAGAGAGGAGAGCGCAGCTGATATCAATACTGTAGAAAATGAGTATCCTTTCAGATATTTCAGTATCGATACATATCGAAATATGGATATTTTTGACAACACTAGTAGGCACACACACAGGTTTGAAGACTCGTTCTCTCGCCCCTACAGTGCACTTCGGCTAGGTGTACATCCGCACTAAACTATCAAGGTGAAAGTCATCATAGCTTGCGTAGTATAGACTAGGGATGAAACGATTACCGGTTTCACGATAAACCACGATCAAATTTAGTGACTGTTAGTAATATTGTATAAAATTTAATTAGCATTAAATCCGCGTGTGATTATCACGATTGTGAAAACTCGCGGTAAATCTTGTCCAGTCAGCGTCAGTCTGGCGCAGCGCATCGCTGTTTTCTGAATGAGAAGAAATGGCAGTGACAGCGCCGGGAGATTTTTCAGCCTCTAAAAGGACCAAATCTGAGGCGTGGTCATATTTTGGCTTTTACAAAAGTCCTGAGGGAAACTTAATCGAAGATGGTCACCCTGTCTGCAGAACATGCCAGAAGAAAGTCACTGTAATGGGGAAAACACTTCAAAACTACGAACGCAAGGCAAGTGGACTTTGACCTCAATACCAAAACTACGTCTGAGAAATAATAACGTGAAGCGAACAAATTCAGACAAGACTAGGGGGACATTTAAGGGATAATCAGGGTTTGACATTAACAACCACCATTTGCGGGTGTAACGTTATTTCGGCTGCACACTATAGCCACTCTGGCGGTTGAACTTATTATAGTCTTCTCAAAAGCCATCTGTTATAATCGCGTTGCGCATTATAACCACTCACACGTGTTTATATTGAGTTTATGAATGCAATGTTTCATAATCAGAGGCGTTCAGATTAGCCGGAGTTTTGTTCACAGCGCGCGCCGCTCACACGCTGAAATATACACTCAGATCAGAGATTCTGGAATCAGGAGATTCACTCATCATACAGTGGATGACTGTTTTTGTTCTATTTCAGCAGCGAAAATAGTTTCAAACAAACACAGCAGAACCACAGTTTTATGGGACCGAATTTAGGGACCGTCTCTAAAGTTACACACAACATTGGTAATGTTATACACGTTTCAAACTTCAATATCATTTGAAGAGAATGACAGTCATAAAACTGACTGTAAAGTGATCATCTAGGTGTCAGGTATGATGCACACATTTTGATATTTAATAAAATAAACTGTCAAATCATATGGAAATATGGATATGCATTATTTCACTAGGATACTGTTTGAGCTCTTACACAAAACATGCTAGATTGAAATGCATCATTGCTGAACACTGATGAGAATATTGCTTGAGAATATATTTTACAGAGATAATATTAGAGATTATATTTTCGTCAAATTATTATTATTTATGCGTTATGCGTTGCTATTGACGACAGCCATTATAAGGAAGGCAATCCCACAGAATAGAATCTATCTTAAAAAAAAGTGCATAGAGCTGCTTGATTTATTTGTTGTTTGTTGATTTTCAAATCTAAAGGTGTGCAATAAAATCATTTAATGCACAGGCAGTTCCAAGTCAGATGAATCCTTGTTCTATATTAATGCGCTGTTTTCATTTCAGGTGTGTTTACACAGAGCACTGTAGTCGGTTTAAAAGTCTGAATGAAAATGCTGCATATAAACACTGCTTTCATAAGGATACACACACTTTTCTGAAGTGTTAAACTTTTTATTTTGTAACAAGTTAGGAAGATAATGTTGGAATAATGACACAGACATAGCCTGGCTACGCCATCTCATCTGACAGCGTTTTTTTCCCAGGCACTTTCTACTGCGCCTGACAGAAGAATTTATTTTTCTGAGGTGTTTCTTAAAGTAGTGATGCACCGATCATGATTTTACATGGCCGATACCGATTATTTTTTTTATTTAAAAAAAAAAAATTTTGTACACAATAAAATAATGAAAGTATACATGAACAAGATGTTTGTTTGGTATTTAACAGGCTAAATTGGCTTTTGGCTAATGAAAACAAATTCGCAATCTGAAATTAACAGGAAATTGAATTGGAAATGAAAAGGCTGAAAGGTGAAATTAAAGGCAACAACTGCATATTCTGCAATCCAAACAAAGATGTTACTTAAATCAGCATTTGTTTTTAAATTCAGTGTAAGGAAAAAAAGTATTTTCCAGTGAAATTCAATAAAACCAAAGTATATAATGGTTTCAAAATGTTAAATCAAATAATGTTTAGTGCAACGAAAAAAACTAAGATGCCACAGCAGGTGCTTTTTAAATCAAATTAAGTACCAATTAAGTATTAATGTAATTAAGGTAAAATAAAAGGTAACACTTTAGAATAATGGTCATTAGTTAACATTAGTTAATGTATTAACTAACATGAACTAACTATGAGCAATACATTTGTTACTGTATTTACTCACACGCGTCACTCGCATTCAGAGAGCATGGATCGCGCTACACATTCATGAGCACAGAAACTTGTTATTAACGCCACCCGCGACTTTTAGCAATAAAATAGCTAAGTTACTGGATCACTATATTTCTCAGCAACGATGGGGTTACAGCGCTATTTTTCAGTAATAAACCCACATCTTCGTTAAGAGAGACGCTGAACAGACGCAGTCACACAGGTACGACTCATATTAATCCAAATAAATGCTATAATCCATTCATTCAAATAAATGTAATCTTACGCACTACTTTATCTCTGTGTCTGATTCAAAGAAGGCAGAAAGCTAGATCTAACGAGCCGTAACTGACGAAACTAACTGACAAATATTGCTCTGCAAACATCAATAGTAGCTTTAAGTTGTCAATGTTTAGTCAGTTGTCAAGAGGCTGACCTCTTGTAACCAAGTAGCTCCTTTTTAGGGACTAAGTGGTTATCGGAGGCTGACATGCTGCTCTTCGTGTATACTCTGACAGGTGTTGTTGTTGTGCGCGCTAGGGAACGTAAATGCGCCATCGCGTCGCTATATCATTGATATCGCGATATGACACTTTTTTTTTTTTTTTTTTTTTTTAAATCATGTAAAAATGTATACCGGTATTATCGTGGACGGTATGCTTTGGCACATCCCTATTGTCCAGCCCTAATACAACGCACCGCTTCACAACTAATAGAGAGACGGGATGACTAATTCACACTCGCAGTCTCTCTCATTAATGCATTCAAATAACTGTGCTCTCTCACGGTGCTAATTTATTAACCCTTAATCGTCCCTCAAGTAGGGTTTACGTTTGAGTCCCTTGGGGTCAGATAGACCCCAAACTTTTACAGAGCGATTGCATAAGGAAATATACATTTTTTACATGGAAAACTATATATCATTTTTTTTTATTTACTTCTCAACTATACATTTATGCTGTGTTTTTGTGGGTATTTGGTAGTTTTTGACCTATTTACTGCACAAATACTTAACTATGTCATAAATTGGCTCATTAAAAATTATTTTTTAATGAAAAAATCACTTGAATGATGATCTTAAATAAATATAAATAGTTTTTGGACATTGCTCTATGTGTTAGGGATAGAATACCGCCATCTGTAGGTTTGTGGAAAAACTTTAGGAATTATAGTTAAAGAGAAAGAGAGTGCAATGACCACATTATCCATTAGAGATCCATAGGGAAGTTTTGCAAGAGTTAAGCTGCCTTTCATCTTTCTTTTATTTGCCCTTTTCCCTCTCTTTCTCATGATTGTTCCATGTTGCATTTGTGCTCTAGTATTTGTCCTTCATTTATGTATGAAAATCTTTCAGATTTATGCCAGTTTTGTTGATTTTATTAGCCAATTTCAATAAAAATACTCTGTTGCAGTCGCACACGTGTGTGTGTGTGTGTATGAGAGTTCGTTCTACTTTGTGTTTATGCTCTAGGACCAGACCTTAATATAAATGTAGAAATTTGCAGATCTATACTGGATTTAGTTTAAAAAATTTGACAAAAAAAGTGAAAAGTTTTTTTTTACACTTTCCCATTCATTTTCAATGTGGGGTCAATCTGACCCCGAGGGACTTAAACGGTAAAACATTTTTTACACACCTTTAGAACAACCAAATCAAGCCCAGATTTTTTGTGCATGTTTAGATAGATTATTTAGGAAAAGTCACAGAGTCTCATGACCCTGAGATGAAGGGAACACTTTTTAAAAATGGAGGAAAAGTCCAGTGGGGTCAGCTGGACCCCAAGGGCCGATTAAGGGTTAAAGAAATATCCCACATTTTTAATAGTTAAGCATATTTACAGTATATACCTTGTCAGTGAACTAATGAGGGCAAAAAATAAATAATCGCTCCTTAATCGTAATCGAGGTTTTGATTTCAGGTCATATCGTCCAGCCCTACAAAATTCCTTGTCCTACATATTTTTGTGTGTTAATGCCATCTTTTGTCATGCATGATTTATTAAACTCTCCCTCTGTAATTGAATGAATCATATCATCAAGCGTATCAGAATACAAAATAACTGGGAGATTTTATTCCGACCAGAAACCACATCATTGAGGAGAGAAGTTACGTTCCCTGCGAGGATTTGGTTTATGGCCGAATGTCGTTCAAAGGCTTCAATCCTGACGTTGAGGTACAGATTCTCTAATCTTTTATAGAAGTGAGACCACAAGTTTGCTTCCATTTTTTATGTACTTGCTCGAATGGAATTTCGTTAATTTAACTAATAAATGCCTTGGTTATATTTGAGTTACCTGGAATCTGACATATTTATTCATTGTATGTGATGATGCATGTAAAATATGATCTTCTCTAAATACCATTGAACGTTTATTTACCACAACATTGAATCCCTTGTAGAAATTAATGCTGCTAATGAACGCACCCAAAGAGGAAGAGGAGGATGAAGATGAGGACGAAACTGTGAGCAGAATGGAAACCGATATTACAGACGAAGAGATGGCCAGAAGGTGAGAGAGGAAATGATGTCATACTAAAGGAGATGTCTATAATGTACTGTGAGCGAAAGACATTGATTCATTTATTTATTTATTTTCTTTCAGATATGAAAGTTTGGTTGGGAGCATGAGAAAAAAGTTTGCCAAAAAACGAGATCGCTCCGCTATTACTAAGAAAGAAGAGGATGTCAACTGCAACGTTGTTGATTATCAACCCAAAAGGGCGTTCATGAAGCCTCAGGACTGAGACCTTTTGTACAAAACTATTTTTTTATTCAATGGACATTTTATTCAAGGGACAAGTTTTAAAAAAAAAAAAAGGTTTAGTGTCAACAAATGCATTGTTAAAAGATCATATTTTTATGGAAAAGGTACTAATGTATGGATTTTTTTTTTGAATATCCTAAGATGTGATATCTAAGTTTCTTCACAATTAAATGAACCATCCTAAAAATTTTACAAACCTGACCTGGATGTGACGACCAATTCTTTGAAAACTGCTGAGATCTCAGTGGTGCCATTTATAGTAGTAAATAACCATTAAAGGCCCTGAAATACTCACGGCCAAGTTCTTTTTCCTTCTTCACTTAGGGGTAAAAAGACATTTGAAATGGGCGAGGGTGAACACCCAGCACCACCCGTCTCCAGCGTGATGACTCCGATCTTTCGAATATTCTTATCTAATAATTGCCTCATCGACACGGCAATCCTCAATAAACCCGTCTCCGGTGTGATGACTCCGATCTTTCGAATATTCCAATCTAATAAATTAGGGATGGCGAAAACTAAACATTTTCTTGACCGACCACCGAGCCTCATTAGCCGGTTGAAACCGATTAGTTTAAAATATGCTGCGCTATTTGAAAAAACAGCTGCGAGCCGCGCCAGCAATTTCGCAACTCTGTCGCATCTCTCTGCCGCTCTGCCTCCCGCTCTCACGCCGCATTCACACAGGGTGTCGCGTCAACGCTTCTCGTTTACTTTGAATGGGTGACGTCATGCGTTGCCGAACTGAATTGCGGGACACACACACTGTCCCGGCGCCGCCGCCTGCCTTCCACTCACGTCACTTTTTTTAAAATCCCCTACAGCGCGAAACATGAGTCCCGCAAACACGCCGCCGAGATCGGAATATTCAAGGTGATCGCGTTGAAAATAAAGGCATTTGTGTAGCGTTAGAAGCTCATTTGAAACATTGCCGCGGCTCATTTAAGAAAATGACAGCTCCGAAGAGACGCCACTTTAGTTCGAGGAAGTGCTAACAATAATAATGAAAGACGATGATCAACACCTTATGCGTTACCACTGAAATGTAGATGTAATATATTTCCAAATGTAAGCCCATCTTATGCGGAATGTTGTCTAATAGACTGCAACACGATAAAACCAATGGATAAAACAGAACCTTCAGAAAGCGTAAAAGACGCACCGGCCAAGGCAGGTCTAACTCACTGTGTGCCTTCTAATTAAGCACTGTATCACACAAGTTGCGACTTACATCTGTGTCGTTCTTTTTTGTGAAATGGTCCCACACACTACTTTTCTTTGCACGCTTCATACTGTCGTCTGCCCTGGCTCTAACCTCAAACCTTGTGAGTGCGCAAACCCAAACGCTGTGACCTCACGCCAAATGTTTTTATTGGTTTATTAAGTACAAACAGTCGAGTTATGAAATATTGAGTGTGAGGGATTTGTTCACTTCACACAAAAAGATTTTGGAATGAGATGGCTAACTGTAGTAGCGTTTAGTCCACTGTCTATAATAGCCTAATTTAGAGATCACTTCTTTTTTTTTAACCGACAACTTTGATCGGTTAACGTTGATACGGTCAACCATTGGTCAAACGGTCATCGGTTAACATCCCTATAATAAATACCTCATCGACACTGCATCCTCAATAAACCCGTCTCCGGTGTGATGACTCCGATCCTTCGAATATTCTTATCTAATAATTGCCTCATCGATACGGCATCCTCAATAAACCCGTCTCCGGTGTGATGACTCCGATCCTTCGAATATTCTTATCTAATAAATGCCTCATCGATACGGCATCCTCAATAAACCCGTCTCCGGTGTGATGACTCCGATCTTTCGAATATTCCGATCTAATAAATGCCTCATCGATACGACATCCTCAATAAACCCGTCTCCGGTGTGATGACTCCGATCCTTCGAATATTCTTATCTAATAATTGCCTCACTGACACGACATCCTCAATAAACCGTCTCCGGCGTGATGACTCCGATCATTCGAATATTCCGATCTAATAATTGCCTCATCGACACGGCATCCTCAATAAACCCGTCTCCAGCGTGATGACCCCGATCCTTCAAATATTCTGATCTAATAATTGCCTCATCGATACGGCATCCTCAATAAACCCGTCTCCAGAGTGATGACTCCGATCTTTTGAATATTCCGATCTAATAATTGCCTCATCGATACGGCATCCTCAATAAACCCGTCTCCAGTGTGATGACCCCGATCCTTCAAATATTCTGATCTAATAAATGCCTCATCGATACGGCATCCTCAATAAACCCGTCTCCGGTGTGATGACTCCGATCCTTCGAATATTCTTATCTAATAATTGCCTCATCGATACGGCATCCTCAATAAACCCGTCTCCGGCGTGATGACTCCGATCTTTAGAATATTCCGATCTAATAAATGCCTCATCGATACAGCATCCTCAATAAACCCGTCTCCAGCGTGATGACTCAGATCTTTCGAATATTCCGATCTAATAATTGCCTCACCGATACGGCATCCTCAATAAACCCGTCTCCAGTGTGATGACTCCGATCTTTTGAATATTCCGATCTAATAAATGCCTCATCGATACGGCATCCTCAATAAACCCGTCTCCAGTGTGATGACTCAGATCTTTCGAATATTCCGATCTAATAATTGCCTCATCGATACGGCATCCTCAATAAACCCGTCTCCAGTGTGATGACTCCGATCTTTAGAATATTCCGATCTAATAAATGCCTCATCGATACAGCATCCTCAATAAACCCGTCTCCAGCGTGATGACTCAGATCTTTCGAATATTCCGATCTAATAATTGCCTCACCGATACGGCATCCTCAATAAACCCGTCTCCAGTGTGATGACTCCGATCTTTTGAATATTCCGATCTAATAAATGCCTCATCGATACGGCATCCTCAATAAACCCGTCTCCAGTGTGATGACTCAGATCTTTCGAATATTCCGATCTAATAATTGCCTCATCGATACGGCATCCTCAATAAACCCGTCTCCAGTGTGATGACTCCGATCTTTAGAATATTCCGATCTAATAAATGCCTCATCGATACGGCATCCTCAATAAACCCGTCTCCAGTGTGATGACTCCGATCTTTTGAATATTCCGATCTAATAAATGCCTCATCGATACGGCATCCTCAATAAACCCGTCTCCGGTGTGATGACTCCGATCTTTTGAATATTCCGATCTAATAATTGCCTCATCGATACGGCATCCTCAATAAACCCGTCTCCAGAGTGATGACTCCGATCTTTAGAATATTCCGATCTAATAAATGCCTCATCGATACGGCATCCTCAATAAACCCGTCTCCAGTGTGATGACTCCGATCTTTTGAATATTCCGATCTAATAAATGCCTCATCGATACGGCATCCTCAATAAACCCGTCTCCAGTGTGATGACTCCGATCTTTTGAATATTCCGATCTAATAATTGCCTCATCGATACGGCATCCTCAATAAACCCGTCTCCAGAGTGATGACTCCAATCTTTAGAATATTCCGATCTAATAAATGCCTCATCGATACGGCATCCTCAATAAACCCGTCTCCAGTGTGATGACTCCGATCTTTTGAATATTCCGATCTAATAATTGCCTCATCGATACGGCATCCTCAATAAACCCGTCTCCAGTGTGATGACTCCGATCTTTCGAATATTCCGATCTAATAATTGCCTCATCGATACGGCATCCTCAATAAACCCGTCTCCAGTGTGATGACTCCGATCTTTTGAATATTCAGATCTAATAAATGCCTCATCGATACGGCATCCTCAATAAACCCGTCTCCAGTGTGATGACACTGATCTTTCGAATATTCCGATCTAATAAATGCATCATGGATACGGCATCCTCAATAAACCCGTCTCCGGTGTGATGACTCCGATCTTTCGAATATTCCGATCTAATAATTGCCTCATCGATACGGCATCCTCAATAAACCCGTCTCCAGCGTGATGACTCCGATCTTTCGAATATTCTTATCTAATAATTGCCTCATCGATACGGCATCCTCAATAAACCCGTCTCCAGTGTGATGACTCCGATCTTTCGAATATTCCGATCTAATAATTGCCTCATCGATACGGCATCCTCAATAAACCCGTCTCCAGCGTGATGACTCCGATCTTTCGAATATTCTTATCTAATAATTGCCTCATCGATACGGCATCCTCAATAAACCCGTCTCCGGTGTGATGACTCCGATCTTTTGAATATTCCGATCTAATAATTGCCTCATCGATACGGCATCCTCAATAAACCCGTCTCCAGTGTGATGACACTGATCTTTCGAATATTCCGATCTAATAAATGCATCATGGATACGGCATGCTCAATAAACCCGTCTCCAGTGTGATGACACTGATCTTTCGAATATTCCGATCTAATAATTGCCTCATCGATACGACATCCTCAATAAACCCGTCTCCAGCGTGATGACTCCGATCTTTCGAATATTCTTATCTAATAATTGCCTCATCGATACGGCATCCTCAATAAACCCGTCTCCGGTGTGATGACTCCGATCTTTCAAATATTGCGATCTAATAATTGACTCATCGATACGGCATCCTCAATAAACCCGTCTCCAGTGTGATGACACTGATCTTTCGAATATTCCGATCTAATAAATGCCTCATCGATACGGCATCCTCAATAAACCCGTCTCCGGTGTGATGACTCCGATCTTTCAAATATTGCGATCTAATAAATGCCTCATCGATACGGCATCCTCAATAAACCCGTCTCCGGTGTGATGACTCCGATCTTTCGAATATTCCGATCTAATAAATGCCTCATCGATGCGGCATCCTCAATAAACCCGTCTCCAGTGTGATGACTCCGATCTTTAGAATATTCCGATCTAATAATTGCCTCATCAATACGGCATCCTCAATAAACCCGTTTCCGGCGTGATGACTCCGATCTTTCGTATGTTCTTATCTAATAATTGTTTACTTGACACGGCATCCTCAATAAACCCGTCTCCAGCGTGATGACTCCGATCTTTCAAATATTCCGATCTTATATGACCCCTGACCTGTAATTTTGCCAGAATCATAATCATACACTGTTTGTTCATTGGCCAGAGGAAAACTGGCCCCCCGACTGAGCCTGGTTTCTCCCAAGGTTTTTTCCTCCATTCTGTCACTGATGGAGTTTGGGTTCCTTGCCTCTTGCCTCTCTGTTGGCTTTTGGCTTGCTCATTTGGGGACACTAAATATTCAACTATTTTACTGATCAGCTCATTTCAATTATCATAAAGTCATAATTAAGAGATGTTGGCTCGTTTTGTTGAAAATATGACTTTAAATGTCATAATAGTTAAATTAAAAGATATTAAGTCGAAAATACCACATGTTAAGTCATTGTGAGATGAACAGTTGCAATTGGGACTAGGACAACATTTGATTAAAAGTCCAAATAATGAGATGGAAAAGCTGAAATTAGAAAAAAAAAAAAAATTCAATTTTTTTTTTTTAAAGTCTAAATTATGACCAAAACACACACTAACACATTTAAGAGATGAAATCATGTTTATTTGTTAAAAAAATTCGTTTTACATTTTTTGATTTGCACTTCTAATAATATTTATATTATTATTTTCATTTTGTGCAATGTATTTTTACATGCTTTTTTACATTTTGAAATTTTTACAACAGATATTAATCAATCAAAAGCTTACTTTAGCTTTTCATCTAAAACAAAATTAATTTCCTATCATCACTGTAAAGCTGCTTTGAAGCATCGGTGTTGTGAAAAGCGCTATAGAAATAAAGCTAAGCTGACTTGACTATGTGCGTAGCTACATATGATGGTATTTTGACCAGCTGAGAACTTGTGAAGAGCTTATAAAATGTGTGAAGGAGTCAAAACAGCGGTTCTGATGCCTGTCCTGAACTGTGATGGGCAACATTGTGACTATGACAAGAAAAAAACAGCTATGCTTGAGCATTCTGTCCTTTTTAGGGTCGCATCTTTTGACATCCTGTTTTTGGTTCGTTTGCATGTCTTTGGTCTGTGTTGCATTCATATTTCATTCAAACCGCACCAGAGTTGGTTAGGAAGCGGAGCGAGACCCATCTTTTCAGTAGTCTCGGTCCATTGTTTGGTGTGCACCAGGGTTCAGATGGCAGTGTTCACACTTATTCAAATGAACCGCACTAACAGAGCAATCACACCAGGGTTTGTTTTAATCCAACCAAACATGCCAAGTGTGGACACTAAATGTGGGCAAAAGTGGACAATTCACGTGCATCACCAAACAGAAATCACAATTCTCCAAATTCTGCTGGTTGGGCATCACCAGTCATAAAGATTCGTGAGAGGATTCTGTCAGACAGGGAGGTGGGACAGTGTCTGTGGAGAAAGGGAAGAGCCCATGCTGCGGCCCCCGGGTAATAGAAGTGTTTTGGTCTCGGGGACAGTATTGCATGCTTTAAATCCTCCAGAAACGGCCCTGTGTCTGAGCTTGATGCTGAGGACATGTTGGCCAGCCGCTGCTGCATTGAGCGGATGTATTCCTCTCCGTAAGACGTCATCACTTCCTTAGGCAGACCATTGAGGATGTCCTCCTGAGCACAATTCCACTGCTCTCTGCTGCCGAAAATATCTGGAAAATGTGTTGACAAAGGTAGAACTGTATTAAAACTGCTTACAAAACCTGTCAATATATAAGTGGGTCAAATTTAACCCCAAAATCAAAACAAAAAGAAACTATATTTTTATATTTAAAGTTCCCCAGGAAAAAATGGCATTGAAGGTAAATAAATAGTGACAGAAGATTAATTTATGGGTAAACTATTCGTTTAAAGGTGTATACAGTGTTTTTGTGACGAGTCCTTTGAGTGGTGTACACTCGCATGAGATGAGGCTGTACTCAGTGGTTTTACATAAAATATGTTTTAATTATATATGGTGCCGGGGTAATGATATCGGAGTAAAGAGGTTAGGGGAACGTTCTAGGAATGTTAAAATAACATTAGGGGAACATTAAAATGACATTAGAATAATGTTCGGTTACACTTTATTTTGATAGTCCACTTTAGACATTCTACTAACTATAAGTAACTTTGCAACTACATGTCAGCTAACTGTCATTAGAGTGTTTGTAGACTGTCTGATTAATATTTACTAAAACTTTCTTTTGTTGGTCCCCCAACAGACATTCTGCTGACTATAAGTAACTTGGCAACTACAATTCAACTTATTCTACTAACCCGAACCCGAACCATAACCTACCAGTCTACTGACAGTCAACTAATACTCTAATGACAGTTAGTTGACATGTAGTTGCAAAGTTACATATAGTTAGTAGAATGTTTAAAGTGGACTCTCGAAATAAAGTGTAACCTAATGTTCTACAAAACCAAAAACTAACGTTCTATTTCCGTTAAAGGAACACGCCGACTTTTTGTGACTTTATCTTATTCACCGTATCCCCCAGAGTTAGATGAGTCCATACACACCATTCTCATCTCTCTGTGTGCCATAACTCTGTCTGACGCTCCCACCGCTAGCCTAGCTTAGCATAAAGACTTGAGGTAAATGGCTCCAGCTAGCCTACTGCTCAATAAGTGACAAAATAACGCCAACATTTTCCTATTTACATGTTGTGATGTGTACACACTCCCAGGTGGCTTCATACAGTCTCTTCACGCCCATTACTCACTTACGCCGCACTTGTCTCCCAACTCTCTCTCTCCTGTCACAGACCTCGCTAAACCACGCTCCCGCCACACTAATATAGTTATCATTATAGTTATTGTTCTTTGTGTGATTGTGCCTTTTAAGGGCTGTTCAAACCACGGACAATAACTTTAACAAAAGCTATAACTACACTGATGAGCCATTACAATATGACCACCTTCCTAACTGGTAGGACCTCCTTTAGCCACCTTCTTCCATTGCTCCATGGTCCAGTTCTGATGCTCACGTGCCACTGTTGGTGCTTTGGGTGGTGGTCAGGGGTCAGCATGGGCATCCTGACTGGTCTGCGGCTGTGCCGCCCCATACACAACAAACTGAGATGCACTGTGTATTCTGACACCTTTCTATCAGAACCAGCATTAACTTCTTGAGCAGTTTGAGCTCCAGTAGCTCGTCTGTTTGATCGGACCACACGGGCCAGCCTTCGCTCCACACGTGCATCAATGAGCCTCGGCCGCCCATGACCCTGTCGCCGGTTCTCCACTGTTCCTTCCTTGGAGCACTTTTGATAGAGACTGACCACTGCAGACCGGGAACACCCCACAAGAGCTGCAGTTTTGGAGATGCTCTGACCCAGTCGTCTAGCCATCACAATCTGGCCCTTGTCAAACTCGCTCAAATCCTTACGCTTGCCCATTTTTCCTGCTTCCAACACATCAAGTTTGAGGACAAAATGTTCACTTGCTGCCTAATATATCCCACCCACTAACAGGTGCCGTGAGGAATCAGTGTAATTCACTTCACCTGTCATAATGTTATGCCTGATCGGTGTATATACTGCTCTGTGGCACCGTTCGGTTGTCAGGTGTGCTCTAGGCTGGAGGTGGTCATAATTGAATGTCTTATCGGTGTAAAGTTTTAATGTTCTAATTCAACACCACGGCTAGAACGGATGGTTGGAATCCATCCACAATTTTGTTCCGTCTGATGAATGATAAAAAACACTGACAGCCAATCAGAATCAAGTTCAACTCCAGCTCAAGCATTTAAAGCAACAGATGACATACAAATATCACTTACAATAAACAGAATGTGCTTGATCATTGGCGTGGAGGCTAATAGTTATGGTTCCTGGTGTGAACAGGCCTTAATTCTCACTTGTTTTGAAAGCTCCAGGTTGAATGATGATGACTCTGACTCCCCAGCGTGAGAGCTCTTGTCTAATCGCTCCATTGTACATGCTCATCGCTGCCTTAGACGCCCCATAGCCTGCAAACCCAGCAAGTGGAACTTCTCCTGAAGGAAACCAATGATGGGATTGATTTCAAAGCTTTTAGAGCTTATTGGTATTTTTGACAACTTGAATTGGTTTAGGCCAGGAATGCCCAATCCTATTCCTGGACATCTACCTTCCTGCAATGTCCTGATCCAATACACCTGAAGCAGCTAATTAAGATCTTCAGGAGCACTTGATCATTACAGACAGGTGTGTTGGATCTTGGATCTGCGGGAGGGTAGATGTCCGGGAACAGGATTGGGCACCCCTGGTTTAGGCTGTATGAACTTGAGTTGAGTATTACAAAAACCTTGCATGCTTATGAAAATGCTTACCTGCCATACTGGATATGCTGATTATTCTTCCTTTTGATTGTCGTATCAGAGGCAGAAAGACTTGCGTTATCTCCACACTACCAATGAAATTCACATCTAAGTATTTTTTATACATTTTAATCGGCAGAATTTCTCCATCGCACACGTATCCCAGCACTCCTGCATTGTTCACTAGTGCCCAGAGTCCTGCCCACAAGAAATGAGTAATACACAATAACAATGCACTTGTATCTGTACATATACTAAACTTTAAACAGTAACATTTCTTTGTGAGTGTTAGTAAAACATATTGCCATTATGCTAGGGTGATGCCAGGGCATTGCTAACTTGAGTGGTTTGTACTGGATATTTTGGTTTTGGTTGCTTTGTGGCTTGTTTAAGGTATTGTGATCTACTAGGTGGTTGCTAGGGTCTCTGAGGTGTTTTAGGGGGTTGCTATGCAATCACTATGGTGTTTTAAGTCTTATGGCCTGTGCACACTGGGACGATTACCGCGTGCGCTTATCACCAGCGTTTTTCGAGACGTTTTTCGGCACGTCTTGAGTGTTCACACCCAATCGATTTTCACTGGCGATTTGCAGAGTGAACATGCAAATTCAGTAGATGGCGCTCCCGGTACACAAGGTGCACTTTACGCTTCTTACGCTCGCTTGTCACGCAGAAGAAGAAGAGAGACAGTATTTACGTGCTTGCCAAAACCATTCACACACTTTTTGCTAACTGGCAAGCAGCATTAGCATCTTCTTTGTCTACTTACTTCCTCTTCGTCGTATCAATGTGTGCTCGGCAAGACCGTTTTGTGCTTGAGCGCCACCAAGTCGTGTTTTACTGTAACTTCAGCAGCTCCAGGCACGTGAACCAAAGCGCCGATCTCATTGGTCGGCCAGTTAATACACCGCGTCAAAACAAGAAAATTAACCCAATGCGTCTTTTTTAAATGACGCTTTTACGCCTGGCGTTTTGCGCATCAGTGTGCACACTCACATTGGTGCTCTTTGTTTAGTCACGAAGTGTTAAACGTCGGCGATAAACGTGCGTGAAAATCGTCCCGGTGTAAACAGGCCTTTATTATGTCATTGTTAAGTGGTTACTAGTGTGTTCTAGGTTGTTGCTAAGTGGTTGCTAGGTTGTTATGGATAGTTTCTAGAATGTAGTAAAGTGGTTGTTCTGGGTAGATAGGGTGTTGCTAAAATGTCGCTTGGGTGTTCTGGGTGGTTGTTATGCAGTCGCTAGGGTGTTCTTTGTGTTTTTTAGGATTTCTGAGTGGCTGCTATGCAGTTACTATGTTGTTCCAGGTGGTTTTAGGATGTTAAGTGGTTAATAGGGTGTTCTGGGTGATTGCTAGGATGTCGCTAAGTGGTTGCATAGGGTTTTCTGTGTTGATGCTATGCTGTTGCTTGAGTGTTCTGAGGTTACTAGGTGGTTACTATAATTACTAGTGGGTAGTTACTATGTGATTGCCAGCTCTGGCCCTCGAGGTCCACTTTCCTCCAACCCTGGTCAATCTCACCTGCCTGTACACTCTAAAAAAAAAAGGTTCTATATGGCACCAAAAATGGTTATTGACTGGTAATCATAGAGGAACCTTTTAAAGTGCTGTATAGCACCAATTTTGGTGCTTCAGTGGTTCTTCAGGGGTTCTTTGACTAAGGTGCTATATAGCACCGCTACCATATACAGAACATGTTAAGATATGGTGCTATATAGTGGTTCCAAAAGTGGTTCCTCTATGATTACGACGAATAACCATTTTTGGTGCCATACAGAACCTTTTTTTTTTTTAGAGTGTAGCTTTCTAGTAATCCTGAAGATTTTGATTAGCTTGTTCGGGTGTGTTTGATTATAGTTAGAGCTAATGCCATTTACCTCGAAGGAGGGATGTAGAAGCTGGGAATGACGTCACACCCGAGTCGACCGCATTTCAGTACACAGGTTAAAGAACTAAGATGGACGCATCCAGGCAAACATTTGCTGTGCTTGCTCTTTCAGAATACAAACGCATAACATCCGAGGACAAACGACACACTATAAACTCAGCAGGAAAATGGATCTTAAGGGCCAGAGCTGCCCACCCCTGTTCTGAATGCTTTCTTTGTGGTGCCTATGGTGTTCTATGTTAGGGCTTCTCAACTCTGGCCCTTGAGGTACACTTGACTGCAGATCACTTTTGATCGCCCCCTGGTGGCTGGCTGCAGTATAGGACATATGTTGCACATGCTACAAAAAAAAAACGGTCTTGTGTGATGAATACATTTTCTGCAGTCAGGGCTGGACTGGTAATCTGGCGTACTGGGCATTTTCCCGGTGGGCCGATGCACTTTGGGGCCAATACAAGGTTATTTATAAATGTTTTGCATCGGACTGGCCCATCATGGAGGGACAGCGGCCCATTTTGGTTTGTCTTCTGAATTGACAGGTCAAAGCGAGAGAGACCTTCCCTCCTTCATATTAGGCGCTTGTTTGTTTTTTGAGCGCATGGGAAACTGCTGCTCTATGAAGTGATGAACGGCACTTTGACTCTGAATTTAGTTTTATACAGCCGTGTGATATGTGAACATTACAGGTTCTGTGGTGAAGCTGAAAAGAGCCGCGACCATGTAAAATACATGACGGGGTAAACTGGAAAACGCCAGTACACACAACTACAAACTTGTCAATCCAGCACCACCACACCTTTTTAATAATTTACCTTTCAGCTACTAACAGTGAAGAAATATGGTGTTTTGGCAGAAATGTATTTATTAAAAATTTAGCTATTATTACTTACTTTAAATATTGTAGAATATACATCACTTTTTCGTATTTTCTACATGTGTTTACAATATTTTTTTATGACAAATTCAATAGTTTGTTGTTATTTGTTTATTTTAGAAACCATATACCCATGGTAATAAGAAGCTTGGTTTTACCTGTGGCTACCATGATCCTACAGTTAACCCATGGTAAATTTCATTAGGGCAATTAAAGGATAATTAAACAAAACAGCTCTAAAGCCTGGATCCCATGAATTAAGGACAAAGCTTTTTTCTCTTTAAATGATTTATGAACTTTTTAATAGTTCTAATGAAATTTAATTAAATGCCAATTTCAATGAGAGCCTCGTGAAAGATAGATATCAGTGTCTTACATAAATTAGGCGTTAACTCTAAAATATTATTGTTTTTAAAGGGGGTAGTTCATGCCAAAATGTGATCATTTACTCACTCTAATGTCATTACAACCCTGAATGAAGTCTGTTTTGTTTTTTTTGTCCATACAATATTCAATGGTTGCCAAACCAAAATTGTTTGGCTGCCGACAGTCTTTAAAATATCATCTTTTGTGTTTCACAGAAGACAGTAAGTCAAACAGGTTTGGAACAACTGAAGGGGAAGTAAATGATGACAGACTTGAATAGCAGTAAATTCACTTTAATGCACCCTAGCTCAAAATCAGTTCTTTACTGTCAAGTGCATTTCTGTGTGAATATCCATCATTATTTGTCCCTGTCCTAGTTTTATTTATTGACTCGAATTTAAGGCCCTAACATTCACGAGGAACTCATGGGCCGGATGGGCTGGGTTTGTCCAGGGAAAAATGTTGTTTGAGTTGAAATATTTTCATCGTACACTTGAAATGAACATTAAGGGCTTCCGCCAAGAAAAGTTTGCAGCAAGGCTTTGAGCCAAAGATGAACAAACAAGTTCAGACTAAGGGTGACATTCAAGGGATAATAATGTATATTCATCGTACACTTATTACTAAGATTTTTTTTTTACCACATACCTGTAAATAACTTCTGGGACATATTGAATTGATAATGTTTTAATTATTACCTGTTTTTGAATCCATTTTGTACAGCGCACAAAACAATTGTCGAGATTAGATTATCAAAACAATATTATAGTAGTATTAATAGTAAACTCCTCTGATTTGACTTTCAATACAATCAAAAACAGAGACGTAAGACGCTAGTTGCATTAATGAAACGAGAGCGAGTCCGTTGCGATACATGTGTGCTGTGTTATAATGCGTTGCTATTGACGACGGAAAGAAATGCCACAGAATAGAATCTAGCTTAAAAAAGTGCATAGAGCTGCTTGTTTTTTGTTGATTTTCACATATAAAATGCATATTGTTGAAATGTTGTCAGTGTGCGCATCAGCTCTTTGTGAACACTTTCATCAAATTTTAGTGATAATATTGATAACCGTGATAATTTGGCATGATATGAAATTTTCATACTGTCCCATCCCTATATTGTATCATTGCATTCGGACCATTGCATGAATAACAAGTGTTTATGAAAAAAATTGCCTACCCTACCTTTAATTTTTTCGACAGTGGAGACTTGCTGTCCATCTTTGATACTGTCTATGGTCATGTGTGTGTTTGATTAGGGTTGGAGCTAAACTCTGCAGGAAAGTGGACGTCGACGACCAGAGTTGAGATGATCTAGGTGTTTGCTTACTGGCCCAAATCAGTGACTATGAGTATTAGTAATAATGATGCTTGCTTTCGAAAACACCACGTTCTTACCTGCTTTGCCTGTTTGGCTCTTGACGTACTGATGTGCCTGTGTGATCTGGCTGCTGTTGGTGATGTCTAACTGTAGGACGGTGAGGTTTGGAGATGCCTCTTTCTTCAGCTTCAGAGCTCCAGGACTGAGTTCATTCAGAACCCCTGCAAACACCCTCACCCCTGCACTGTCCAGAAACCTGGCCAGGTCATGACCAAAACCCGAATCACAACCTGTGCAACACACACAATCTCAGTTCCTCACGCAATCACACCGCCCTATAGACCAACATTCCATTGCATTGTGGGTAATAGTCGTCAGCTGCCACATAGTCATGTGGCAATTCATGTTTGTTTATCTCTCTAATCTAAATGGAAAGCAATCTGAGTTTAGTGACATCACAGGAATGCAGCAGTGATTTATGGTCTTCTGGGAACCAGTGAAGTTAACCATGAGTTTAAAGTTTAAAGTGCAACGGTCACTATAGGATGACAGAGAAACACAGTTCAGATTTTAAAGAAAAGAAAGATAAAAATTTTACATGGAACATTTTAGGACCATTAAGAGTTATTTTCATGATTTTCCCCCACATTTTCATTACTGTACTGCAAAAATCACAATCTGGGAACTACATTTTACTGTACTACAGTATCATTTTATTCTTTTAATGTTTTGTTTTTATTATGAGCCTAAAGGGAGAAAAACAAATACTACCATGTATAGATGTTTTAAATAAAATTCTAAATAATTTACATTTTCTTCTCAAATTACAGTTTTTAATTTAAAAAGTACTGAATTACAGTAATCTTTTACTCTATTACAGCACTGATAGTAACAGTAATGTGTATATTACATTATATATACAGTGGGGAGAACAAGTATTTGAAACACTGCCGATTTTGCAGGTTTGCCCACTTACAAAGCACGTAGAGGTCTGTAATTTTTATCATAGGTACTCTTCAACTGTGACGGAATCTAAAACAAAAATCCAGAAAATCACATTGTATGATTTTTAAATAATTGCATGACATAAGTATTTGATCACCTACCAGTAAGAATTACGTCTCTCACAGACCTGTTAGTTTTTCTTTAAGAAGCCCTCCTGTTCTCCACTCATTACCTGTATTAACTGCACCTGTTTGAACTCATTACCTGTATAAAAGACACCTGTCCACACACTCAATCAAACAGACTCCAACCTCTCCACAATGGCCAAGACCAGAGAGCTGTGTAAGGACATCAGGGATGAAATTGTAGACTTGCACAAGGCTGGGAAGGGCTACAGGACAATAGGCAAGCAGCTTGGTGAAAAGGCAACAACTGTTGGCGCAATTATTAGAAAATGGAAGAAGTTCAAGATGACGGTCAATCTCCCTCGGTCTGTGGCACCATGCAAGATCTCACCTCGTGGGGCGTCAATGATCATGAGGAAGGTGAGGGATCAGCCCAGAACTACACGGCAGGACCTGGTCAATGACCTGAAGAGAGCTGGGACCACAGTCTCAAAGAAAACCATTAGTAACACACTCCGCCGTCATGGATTAAAATCCTGCAGCGCGTGCAAGGTCCCCCTGCTCAAGCCAGCGCATGTCCAGGCCCGTCTGAAGTTTGCCAATGACCATCTGGATGATCCAGAGGAGGAATGGGAGAAGGTCATGTGGTCTGATGAGACAAAAATAGAGCTTTTTGGTCTAAACTCCACTCGCCGTGTTTGGAGGAAGAAGAAGGACGAGTACAACCCCAAGAACACCATCCCAACCGTGAAGCATGGAGGTGGAAACATCATTCTTTGGGGATGTTTTTCTACAAAGGGGACGGGACGACTGCACCGTATTGAGGGGAGGATGGATGGGGCCATGTATCGTGAGATCTTGGCCAACAACCTCCTTCCCTCAGTAAGAGCATTGAAGATCCGAAACACACAGCCAGGGCAACTAAGGAGCGGCTCCGTAAGAAGCATCTCAAGGTCCTGGAGTGGCCTAGCCAGTCTCCAGACCTGAACCCAATAGAAAATCTTTGGAGGGAGCTGAAAGTCCATATTGCCCAGCGACAGCCCCGAAACCTGAAGGGTCTGGAGAAGATCTGTATGGAGGAGTGGGCCAAAATCCCTGCTGCAGTGTGTGCAAACCTGCTCAAGAACTACAGGAAACGTATGATCTCTGAATTGCAAACAAAGGTTTCTCTACCAAATATTAAGTTCTGCTTTTCTGTTGTATCAAATACTTATGTCATGCAATAAAATGCAAAATAATTACTTAAAAATCATACAAGGTGATTTTCTGGATTTTTGTTTTAGATTCCGTCTCTCACAGTTGAAGTATGATAAAAATGACAGACTTCTACGTGCTTTGTAAGTGGGCAAACCTGCACAATCGGCAATGTATCAAATATTTGTTCTCCCCACTGTATATATACAGTATATATAATCACTGATTCTTGAGATAAGGGACAACATTTTTTTTTTAAATGTTACAAAATAAAACAAATAAAAATGAGTCCATCAGACACTAAAAAGCATCTATCCAAAAACAACGTGAAGTCTTCAGTTATGTAATACTTGTGTTCAGTAAAGGATCTAAATCATAAAATTCTCTGTTTATTTTTTCACACGATGATGAACAATCCAATTTCTAAATCCCTCCTTTTAATATTACACATATATCACCTATGTTTGATAAAATTGTTTGACATCTTAAAGATCTCCGATCTCTGTGTATTTAATTTGTTTGGCAGTTTTTCATTGTGACCTCATGCTGAGAACAGGTTAGATTACATGTGTTTCCAAGTGTAGAGTGTGCTTTTAAAGTAATACTAAAGAAATTATTTAAAATAATAAGCAATAAATGTCCTGAGTATACAAATTTCTCTTAGATGTAACTTTTTGAGTATTTTTATTGTGTTGACATTCTTACTTTTTAACATAAATAGGGCTTTTGTGTGTAATCTCAAGAATCAGTGATAGATTATTATATTATATGTATATATCTATATTATACAGATTATATTACGGTTTTATATATATATAATCAGAATCTACATAATGAATAATATTTGTATTCATTTTTAATATTTTAAAAATGATCTAAATTTACTTTGGGATTAAAAAAATATTTATATCCATTATGAGAATGAGATTTATATATTTTACTGTATTGTTTTATTACGATAATGGGAATTTGGGAGGAAATGTGCTTAATCATAAGCGTTAAACTGTCATAAAAACAATGTCACAATTCAAAAACGCCTTAATGGCCGTAAAATTGGCTTCATTTCTTAGTGCGTAGTGTTTTAATGTCTTATTTCTAACATTTGATTTGGTGGTGAAATGACTTGTTCTTGAAATGTTTCATAAGACATAATCTACTAAACTCAGTTTTGAATACCTTAATGAATGCTGACCTTCAGAACATATACAAATGTACAGAATTTAGGAGCAAACAGGGTGGTGTCTTACCTGTGATCAGTACCGCCTTGTCCAGGGTAGGCAACATGACCTCTTCTCTCCCTACATAGTGGGTCACACTACACAGCACACTCACAAGCCCCACTTTAAGAACACTTGAATGGACCAAACAGCTCAGCATCATACCAGAAACCACTAGCAGCCCCAACCACCTCGCTGACCGGCCTTCAGCAACGCGCAGGATCAGCAGCCCAACACATATTACCATGAGCAGATCATATAGAAAGCCCAGGCAGCCTTCTACAATTCCCTCCATTTCTACACAACGCACAGGAATGAAGCAGCCAATGCTATCAGGAGATCTAGAAAGGCGCCTGTGAGATTACGACCTGTCTATTGTGCTCAGCTGGTTTGATGAGTGTGTGGATCTTGTAAACCTTCACACAGAAATTAATCACACCCCTAACCAGTGCATAGCATGTTTTAGGCATGTCTGAACGTGCTTATGGCTGAAGAGTAATGCCACTGGAGGTGAATTAAATCATTGGATTATATAAGACTCTAAATTAAAGATATAAATAAAAAAAAAACTTGGATGGAAACTAACAAACTTTCAAATAAAATAATATGGGTGACAACTTAATATGTGCTTTTAACGACATAATTGAATGCATTTACGGATGAATTGCGAGATTGTACTTGCACGGCTCAAAGGTCTTCTGGCCTGGCATTTAAGGAAACGTTTGCATCTAATTTCACAACCGTCGAGCTTTAGTATCCTGTTTATGTAATTCTAGATGAATTTTGCAATGCAAATACATTTCTACTGAGCAAACTAACAGTAACGTGAGACTTTGTTTACTTGTCTGGAGCAACATTCCCACGCTAGCATTGTTCAATCACATAGACTGGTGGTGCAGGTATGACATAAATTTGTAGGCCAAAAACGCAGAAGCGAGTTGGCACTTCTGGTTCCATCGTCCTGAAGTCAAAGTGTTTTTGAATGGGATTTTTGGTGAAAAGGCTGAAATTATTATAACCTTTATTTTACCAGGAAAAGAAAGCACATTGAGATTAAGAATCTCTTTTACATGAGCGTCCTGGCCAAAGGGGGGCAAAAACCGATCAAAACATCTACAAACCGATGTTTCTGTCTCCAAATCATTTAACATCACTTTAAAAATGTCCAATGAAATGTCCAGCTCCCTAAGTTTCAATGTCAATTGCAAGTTATTCCAAGCAGAGGGAGCAGCAAATTGAAATGCCTTTTCCCCTAATTCAGTACGTACCACTGGAACAGACAGTAGGAAAGATTCCTGGGACCGAAGGCTATAGCTACCAACATGTTTTTTACAGATGTATGTATGAAGATGTGAAGGAAGTAGACCCAGGATAGATTTATAATTAAAGACATGCCGGTGTTTTAGTCTACGGATGGACAAAGCAGACCGTCCAACCCGAGCATACAACACACAACGATGAGTGAGGGATTTAAGATTTGTTATAAACCTCAGTGCACCATGATAAACGGTGTCTAAAGCATGTAAACACTGAGGAGATGCATGCATATAACATCCCCATAGTCCAGTACAGACATAAAAGTGGCAGCGACAAGCCTCTTTTTAGCCTGGAAGGAAAGGCAGGACTTATTTCTAAAATAGAAACCCAATTTCACTTTCAATCTTTTCACCAGTTGCTGAACACGAGGGCCAAAGGAGAGAGCATCACAAACTCAATCTCTGAACCTTCGGAAGTAGTAATAGAAAGAAGATTATGAGGGATTGATTTTGTTTTATCAACATTTAAACTAGTTTCCGTTCAAGTAAGTTATGCAGAAATAAGGTCTGCGGTGAACACGAGCTCAAGACACTTTCACCTTTTATTCTACAACATAAAATAAACGTTTACAGCTGTTACGTGTCTTGAAAAAGGTGGTCTCTTACAAGTGGCTAAATGTACTTTAATAAGAGTACTAAATTGTACCTTTTAAGGTACAAGTGACCGTCACTGGGGTGGTACCCTTAAGGGTACATTTTTGTATCTCTAAGTCAGGGGTAGGCAAGTTCGGTCCTAGAGAGCTGATGTCCTGCAGAGTTTAGCTCCAACCCTACTAAGCCACCACAGTATAAAACTCATGGCACCCAGCATGCATTTCAGCATTAAGTATGTCGCCATTGTTGAGAATCATATGCTGATTCTTGATATCTGTGTGCGTCTAAAAAAAATTCTCCCTAGAATGTATTTAAAAATAAAAATTCAGAATGTCTGATGTGTGGCAAGAAAGATATATTATTTATTAATAGTTTTAGTCAGTGATGAGTTTAGTCAAACGTTTTTCTTCATGACATTTTTTTTTATGGCTTCTTTTAGTTTGAACAGATTTTGTTTTGTTTTTACTGTAACTAAAACCACAAACTCACATAAAAAGCCAAGAGTCAAACTGCCCAACTAAAGCAGACACTGATCACCATAATGGCGACCAAACATTTTCAATAAAACATCAACAACTAAACCTCTGTTAATTCTCAATAAGAGCTTCTATAGATGTCTTTCAGGGTTGGAGCCAAACTCTGCAGGACAGCGACTCTCTAGGACCGAACTTGCCTGCCCCTGCTCTAAGTAGAAGAACACAATGGTTTAATTGTACCCTAAGGACCAATTGTGTGCCTTTAACCCTCTGGGGTACTTCGGGTCAAAAATGACCCGAAGCGTTTTATAAAAAAAAATATATATATATTGTAGCTTCATCGGAATGGTCCGAAACTTGGTGACTTTATTGGTACTTGGTATATGAACACACAAAAAACAGGATTTGAAAAGTCTAAGTGGTCGTAAAAAAAATAGTCACACTCAGGACCTTCGGGTCAAAAATGACCCCCATAGGAAGTAAATGGGATATTGGCAAAAATATGAAAATACAGAGTTTTTTTGTGCATACAATCTACAAATCAGCCAGGATGCAGAAAAAAGGACTCAACAGTGAAGGGCTGAATCTCTAAAACATCAAGAGTGCAACATTTTTTTAATTTAGTGCACCACCAAAACTTCTTCGGAAGCAGAGCCACGCGGAAAGTTACAAAAAATGCTGTGCACACCACCAAGAGAAATAAGGTCTCGCGCACTCAGCGCGCACGACGGCCACACCGCGATGACGTCATTTTTGCCACGCGCACCTTCACGCTTGTACGGACGCGGCGAGTATAAACCAAGCTTAAAGGATTTGTGTGTTGACTGGTGCTCTTTTATATGTTAATTACATTAATTAGGTGTCGTTTACAAGGCGGAGATCTGAAACTATTCAGCTTACGCATGTTTTTTTTGTTGTTGTTCGTACTATGTTCGTTCTCTCCGAATCACACGAATGCATTTGAGAGATGATCGTAAGATCATATGTTGGACAATTTCTACGCAACATTTTATAAATAAGGCAACAGGACCAAAAAAATTGTCGAATCATCCTACTTGACAACAAACATTGTATATAGAAAAAGAGAGAAAAAACACACTCCTAAAACCTAGTCTTGCATAGCCAGAGCTTCAGACTGAGCAGAAGGTCTGGACTCTATCGCAGCTTTCATTGGTGAAGGACCGCCCTAGAGGACGTTTGACTGAGATGTAACGCAACCAACCACAGTTCGTTCTGTTCCGCGTCATGTTTAGGGGAGTGAAAATGCAAAGTAGTTGTCCCTACAATAGAAGGTATGCATTGACGTCCCTTTCCCGCCGGAACACGTCCCCTCAGCCGGACTGAGTGGCAGAAGAGACCACAAGCAGTTCTGTCTTTGCAAGGTTGAGTTGCAGGTGATGCTCCTTCATCCAGGCAGAAATGTCTGTCAGGCAGGCAGCGATACGAACACCAATTGTAGGATCATCTGGTTGAAATGAGAAGTAGAGTTGAGTGTCGTCGGCATAGCAGTGATAGGAAAAGCCATGTTTCTGAATGACAGATCCTAGTGATGACATGTAGATGGAGAAGAGAAGTGGTCCAAGCACTGAGCCCTGGGGAACGCCAGTGGCTAGATTGTGAGACTTAGAAACTTCACCTCTCCATGACACCCAGAAGGACCTACCTGAGAGGTAAGACTTGAACCACTGGAGAGCAGTTCCTGAGACGCCCATCCTTGTGAGAGTTGACAGGAGGAGAGTTGACAGGAGTTAATCTCAAAGCTCTTTCCCATTTTAGATGCGTTTTGTGTGTTTTTTTGCGGCATTAATGCTGAAAACCAATGCTGCCACTCAGTGGGAGTAACCACAGTCATTCTCGCCAACGGTGACGTCACACGCACTCTCTATAACAGACGGCTTATAAATTATTTATTCAAGAATGTTGTTCAAGTTCACTGCAATAATGGAGCTTCAAACTTCACAAACTTTTGAAAAGGCAGCGGCTATTTTTATTTAAGGGAAAATAGCATATTTTCTTAGCGATAATTGCTATTTACACCAAGTGAAAATAACATTTTCTTAGCAATAGATGATATTTACACTAAGTAAAATAGTGATAGATTCTATTTACACCATACAAGTAGCAGTTCTTTGCAATATGTGTATATTGTCAAAAAGTATAAATTGCTTGTAATTACTGATACATACTATTAGCACCCCAGTATTGTTGTACATTAACAGGATGCAATAATAACATTGAGTGTAAATTATTATATTTATTAAAATTATTAAATGGATGTCGCCTTAAGGGGACAATAAAAGCCCTCCCTACACCCCTAACCCTACCCAATAAATGCTTTTATTATTATTATTACAGGGAGTGCAGAATTATTAGGCACGTAGATTTTCTGATCATATTTTTTTTCCAGGCACATTTGACCAATTCCAAACCACAGTAATCCTAATAACTACTATTGATTTAGTATTTAATAATGTATAAGTGATATATAATTGTTCATGAAGGCTGGAAAGGAAAATCTCCTTATATTCAGGTGTGCAGAATTATTAGGCATGTTTTCTTTTACAGATAAATTGAGCCAAAAAAGAGATTTAACTCAGACTGAAAAGTCAAAAAGTATTAAATGCCCATGAGAAGGATGCAATACTAATGCAATACTAGACATTGCAGTTAAGGCATGACCATTGGACAGTGAAATGCTCGTTGGGTCAGCAGGATCTGACAAAAACAGGTGGTGAAGAAAAGACACCTGTTAACTGCAAAAGAATGAAGAATTAAGGTGAAGAATTAAGGGTGAAACCATCAGGAACCCTTTAGTCTCCAGCACCACCATTTTCCAGAGCTGCAACCTACCTGGAGTCTCCAGAAGTGCAGGTGTCAGGATCTCAGAGACTTCAGTTAGGTAAAGAATCCTAAAAAATGACCCCCACTAGATAAGAATCACAAGCTGAAGTGTTGTAAAATACATGAAGAAGGTTTTGTTATAGGCTTTATAGGTTTTATAGGTTGAGAATGACTCTTGAAGGACCAGCACCACATCCTCTTGTACCACTGTTTGAAGAATTCATCTTCCAGAATCTGGCAGTTCATTTTTAGTCCATCTCTGCAAAACGGACTTCAGGATGGACTAAAATGAACTCCTAAAACGTACTGCCAGATTCTGGAAGATGAATTCTTCAAACAGTGGTACTAGAGGATGTGGTGCTGGTCCTTCAAGAGTCACTCTCAACCTATCTGTCCATAAAGCCTATAAAAAAACCTTCTTCATGTATTTTAAAACACTTCAGCTTGTGATTCTTATCTAGTGGGGGTCATTTTTTAGGATTCTTTACCTAACTGAAGTCTCTGAGATCCTGACACCTTGCACTTCTGGAGACTCCAGGTAGGTTGCAGCTCTGGAAAATGGTGGTGCTGGAGACTAAAGGGTTCCTGATGGTTTCACCCTTAATTCTTCACCTTAATTCTTCATTCTTTTGCAGTTAACAGGTGCACATCCACATCAATGGAATGGCTGTTGAGCGTGTCTCCAGTTTCAAGTTCCTGGGGATCCACATCTCGGCGGACATGTCGTGGACGACCAACACCTCCAGCCTGGTCAAGAAGGCTCACCAGCGCCTCTTCTTCCTGAGGACACTGAGGAAGAATCAGCTCTCCTCGGCCATCCTGGTGAACTTCTACCGCTGCGCAATAGAAAGCATCCTGACCAATTGTGTGGCAGTGTGGTATGGGAGCTGCTCTGTTGCGGAGCGCAAGGCACTGCAGCGGGTGGTGAAAACTGCCCAGCGCATCACAGGGACTCCACTGCCTGCCATCGAGCACATCCAGAGGAAACGCTGTCTGCATCGAGCTCGCAGCATCCTCAAGGACTCCTCGCACCCAGCCCACAGACTGTTTTCTCTCCTGCCCTCCGGCAGGCGTTTCAGGATCCACCGGACCAGGACCAGCAGACTAAAGAACAGTTTTTTCCCCAGAGCTGTCTCTTTATTGAACTCAAACCCCCGTTGATCCACTTCCCTCATAAACTGCGAACTCTCCTACCTCACATCTGCCTTCACTTTGTTTTTTGCACTACCGACTGTTTATCACAGTAACAACTGTTTACATATGCATCTTACACTGCCATATCTTAACTGGATTATGCTCATTTGCACTGCCGACTGTATTTATAGTACCAATGTTTACATTTGCATTTTGCACTGTACTTCTAACTGTAATATGCAACCACTTTCCACTGCACTTTACACTTTTTTTTTTTTCCGGATAGCTCTGTCCATAATTTATTGCACTACCCTAATCCACTGCTATTCCTCATATTAGCCTAACATATTATTGTATACCTCTATCTGTAAAATTCTGTTTATAGTAATAGCCATCTGTATATTGTATTCATAGTACATATTCACCTGTAAATTCTGTTTATAGTAATAGCCATCTGTATATTTATTCACTGTACATATTCACCTGTAAATTCAGTTCTGTTTATAGTAATAACGTCTCTCTATTTATACATATTTATACATATTCAGTACATATCCATGTCCTGCACTTACGCATCCATTGTATATCCTGCACTTGCTGCTATTGCACTTCTGGTTAGACCTAAACTGCATTTCGTTGCCTTGTACTTGTACTTGTGTAATGACAATAAAGTTGAATCTAATCTAATCTATTATAAAAGGTGTCTTTTCTCCGCCACATGTTTTTGTCTGACCCTGCTGACCCAACGAGCATTTCACTGTCCAATGGTCACGCCTTAACTGCAATGTCTAGTATTGCATTAGTATTGCATCCTTCTCATGGGCATTTAATACTTTTTGACTTTTCAGTCTGAGTTAAATCTCTTTTTTGGCTCAATTTATCTGTAAAAGAAAACATGCCTAATAATTCTGCACACCTGAATATAAGGTGATTTTCCTTTCCAGCCTTCATGAACAATTATATATCACTTATACATTATTAAATACTAAATCAATAGTAGTTATTAGGATTACTGTGGTTTGGAATTGGTCAAATGTGCCTGGAAAAAAAATATGATCAGAAAATCAACGTGCCTAATAATTCTGCACTCCCTGTATTAATATACATTTCGTTAGGCACTTTATTTCCACTTTTAGAACATGTTCTTAATTTTTATTGAAAGTAAATGCTTTTCTGATGTGATATGTGATGGAAAAAGGGAGAAGAGCGAGCTCTGCAAAATGCGGATTCGAACCTGGGTCGATCGTGCAAAACCTAGATAAAGCCTTATGCTTTTTATTGATTGCGCCACTGAAGTACATGTGGGTTTTTTTTATCTTGTTTGGCCCAGCCATGCACTGTTAGGCAGAGCTAGTGCGATTAGCACTTGCCAACAATTTCTACTTGGTGTGAATAGACAAATCCAGCGTTTAGTTGAGCCTGGTAAGTGCTCATTGTCACGGTTGTAAATACAAAGGCGTTCTTCTTCCACGAGGGAGTTTGGAGTCACTGCATTTTTTCCATGGACCGTTAAAGAATGCAACACATGTCTCTCGGACATCCTGTAGAAATGAAATTTTTCGACTTCGAAACTCCTGAAGCGCTTCCAGATAAGTGTGGCATATGCACAGACGTTCAGCCAACGGTCAATGGCGTCCGAGGCTGAGACTGCCTAAAACCTAAGAATGTAAGCATGTTGGTGTAGTTCCCTTACGAAAATGAACCATGGTTTTACTACAAATAAAACCAAAAAAAAAACGTGGTTATTGTAGTTAAACCACGGTAACCACAAATAAACCATGGCTTTGCTACTCTAACCATAGTTTAACCATGGTATTTGTGGTAAAACTGGGGTTATATTATGGTAATCAATTAGCCAAAAAAACATGTTTACTACACTTTTACTACAATAAAACCATGGTTACTACACTTTTACAAATAAAACTTTTACTACAATATAACCATGGTTACTACACTTTTACTACAATAAACCTTTTACTACAAAACCATGGTAACTACACTTTTACTACAATAAAACAATGGTTACTACACTTTTACTACAATAAACCTTTTACTACAAAACCATGGTTACTACACTTTTACTACAATAAACCTTTTACTATAATAAAACCATGGTTACTACACTTTTACAATACAACTTTTACACCAATAAAACCATGGTTACTACACTTTTACTACAATACAACTTTTACTACAATAAAACCATGGTTACTACACTTTTATTACAATAAAACCATGGTTACTACAATAAAACCATGGTTACTACACGGTTACTACAATAAAACCATGGTTACTACACGTTTACTACAATAAAACCAAGGTTACTACACTTTTACTGCAATAAAACCATGGCTTCTACATGTTTACTACAATAAAACCATGGTTACTACACTTTTACTACAATAAAACCATGGCTTCTACACTTTTACTACAATAAAACCATGGCTTCTACACTTTTACTACAATAAAACCATGATTACTACACTTTTACTACAATAAAACCATGGCTTCTACACGTTTACTACAATGCCCAGACCTCTGGACCTGACACCGCCCTGCCGGTTCACGTAGGACACCACTGTGGTGTTGTCCGACCGGACTAACACATGGTGTCCTCGTATAAGCGGGAGAAACTGCCTGAGCGCGTTCTCTACCGCTATCATCTCCAAACAGTTTATGTGTAGGAGTTTTTCCTCGCTCGACCAAAGGCCCGAGGCTGATCTGCCCTCGAAAACGGCGCCCCAACCCGTGGTGGAGGCGTCCGTCGAGATGACCTTGCGGTGTGAGATGGCTCCCATCGTCACTCCCCTCTGGTACCAGTCGGCTACTAACCAGGGCTGAGTCACTCTGATCCTGAAGCCACCGGACGCCCAGGCTCTGTGAGGCACTCGGGCGTTTAACCAGCATTGCAGCGGGCGCATGCGCATTAAGCCCAGCTGGAGCACAGCCGCAGCTGAGGCCATACGTCCCAGCATCCTCTGAAAAAGCTTGAGAGGTGCGATTTTGCCCGGCCGGAAGTACGCAGCCATGCGCCGAACTTGGCGCGCGCGATGGGGTGACAGGCGGGCGGACATTGCCACAGTGTCCAGATTCAAACCCAGGAATGAGGTTGATTGCGTGGGCACTAATGAGCTCTTGGTCCAATTGACCGTGAGCCCTAGGCTGTCCAGATGGCTGAGCAGCATTGCCCTGTGGGCGAGGAGCTCGGCCTCCGACTGCGCCAGGATGAGCCAATCTTCCAGATAGTTCAATACTCGCATCCCTCGATTTCTCAGAGGAGCGAGGGCCGCGTCCATGCACTTCGTAAATGTACGGGGTGCTAGGGATAGGCCGAACGGAAGGACGGTGTATTGATAAGCCTGGCCGTCGAAGGCGAATCGTAAGAATGGCCTGTGACGCGGCGTTATCTTGATTTGAAAATATGCATCTTTCAAATCTAGGGAGATTAGCCAGTCTCTCGGGCGAATATGCGCGAGGATCTGCTTGGTCGTGAGCATTTTGAACGATCTTTTCATAAGAGCTTTGTTCAGACGCCTCAGATCCAGAATTGGTCTGAGCGACCCATCCCTTTTTGGCACGAGAAAATACCGGCTGTAAAAGCCTGACTCGCTCATAGAATGGGGAACCGGTTCTATAGCCCCTTTGCACAGCAGCGTGGCTATTTCTGCTCGAAGTAGATGTGCTACTTCCTCGCTCACTCTCGTCTCTGTACGCGCACAGAAGCGCGGAGGGCGGCGAGCGAACTGCAGAGTGTAGCCGTGCTTCACTGTTTTCAGCACCCATTCTGATACACCTGGAATGGCTTCCCACGCCTCCGGGCTCGAAACGCCGCGCTTCGCGGGTTTGACGGCCTGTATAGGAGGGGCGGGCGCAGTGCGCGCGCTCTCTGTGCTGTGGGCCAGCCGATCGCTCGCGATCATCTCTGCCGCTTCGAGCGGGGAGTGGCTTGTGTGCGGCCCTACACTCATCGCTCCGGCCACCCTGGGCGGAAAACAAATGGTGTGTGGCGCGGCGCGTGGCGCCTGAGGCATAATGTTCGCGAAAATGTGTGAGCGCGTTTGAGCGGGCACAACTCTTACGCGTGGAACATGACCGGTTAAGAGTGGCTGTGTGACAGCGCGTGTGGTGGTTAGTCGTGGACGCAAACAAGCGGACACGTGACCTAACTCTAGCACTCGAGCGGCCGGTGGCCGCTTTATGTGAGTGGGGGACACGGGGTTTATAGTGCTTGTGTGCAGGGGTGAACACAGAAAAGTGGGCACATTTACTGCATTTGAAACACATACGGCGTGAGCCGTGCAACCAGAAATAATGCAACTTTTGTGATTTCTCTGGTTCGCCGTAAAAACGGCGGTTATTGACAGGCGAGAAGGCATTTTTGCCGGCTCGTTGGCTGCGTGAAATCCATCTGCAGCAGCCACAGTGGTGGGGGCTGACAGGAAAGAGAGTTTTGACGGTGGTCCGGCCGCGGCGGGACTTAACCGTCGTTTCTTGCCTCTGGCTAGGAGGACTTTTAGGCGGCTTACCGCGGCTGGAAGAGCGCGATCTGGGGCGGCCGCTCGGTCTTCGCTGAGACGAAGGGGGCCGCGCTGGGCGCTGCGTGGAGCTCGTTGCTGGCTGGTCACGGGGACGGCGAGCAGCGGAGCTATTGCTAGCGCCGGGGCGTCGAGGCAGGAAGATGGCCTGCGTCGTTTTCTGCACTTCGGAGAAACGGTCGACGATCCCCTTGACCGCTGGTCCAAAGAGCCCAGACGGGGAGAGCGGGGCATTTAGGAAGGCCGCGCGCTCTGTTTCTCGCATGTCCGTGAGCGTGAGCCAGAGGTGGCGCTCAGCTACCGTGAGGGAGGCCATAGAGCGTCCGAGGGCCTGTGCTGCGGTCTTGGTGGCGCGAAGGGAGAGATCCGTCGCGCTTCGCAAATCCGTGATTAACTCAGCGTCACAGCATTTCTCGTCCAGGTCGCGGAGGAGATTAGCTTGGAGGATTTGCAGCACGGCCAGAGAGTGCAGAGCAGACGCAGCTTGACCGGAGGCAGCGAAAGCGCGGCCGATCAGCGATGACGTCACTCTGCAGGCCTTAGACGGGAGGGCAGCCTTTGAGCGCCAACCAGAAGGCGGGCAAAGGTGCGCTGCGACCGCCTCTTCCACCGGAGGGATAGCGTTGTAGCCTTTCTCGGCCGCGCCGTCAACTTGTGAGAGCGTCGAAGAAGCCTGAGACGAGACCCTCGCGGAGAATGGCGCGTTCCAGGACTTTGCGAGCTCCTCGTGAAGCTCCGGCAGAAAGGGTGCAGTCCTGGAGGTGGGCGCACGGCGGCGACTGTTTAGGAAGCATCCGTCAAGTCGGTTCGGCGCTGCCACCTTGGGCGGGGCCCATTCGAGGCCTAGCTGCTCGACAGCCCGGGTGAGAAGGCGCAAGAGTTCGGCGTCCTCACCCGCTCGAGAGCGTCCGGAGCCCCGGACTGAAGAGGACGCGGAAGACCAGTCCTCGCTGTCGGAAGCCATGATGGAGCAGCTGTCGGCGCGTTCCGCGGCCGCATCCGCCTCATCCCCGGAGGCGGCAACAGAAATGGCGGCCTGGGGTGGGGGCGGGGAAGGCGAGAGTGAAGCGGGCGGGAAAGGTTCCGGCGAGCTTCTCTCGGCGAACTCCGGAATCCGCTGCGAGCGGCGCTTCTTTCTGCGCGGCGTGGCAGGGACTGGAGGGATATCATCATCGAACAGGACGAGTCGAGCCCGCAGGGTCGACATCGTCAGTTCTTCGCACTCTAGGCATCCGCCGGCGAGGAGTGCGGCGGCGGCGTGATCACGGCCCAGGCAGAGAGCGCAGATCACGTGGCGGTCCCCGGAGCTGAGCTGCGCGTGACACGAGCCGCAGGTGGAACGAGACATTTGTATCAACGCTCGGCTCTTTTTGTGAAAAAGTGTGACGCAGCGGCGACGACACTTTTGAGCGTAAAGGATATGGGCTGCCGGATAGCAGAGCAGGCACGGATGGCTGAAGGTGGCGCGATGCTGCCGGCTTCCTCAGGCGCTGTCCTCTGCTTGCTTGTCTGCGCGGTCACGGCGGCGGGTTCCAGATCCAGCGATGCGAAGGGCTTCGCTGAAGAAAAGAAAATCGAATATGCAGCCCGTGAGCCCTGCTTATATACACGTGGCCACGCCCCACCTGTAGGCAAATGAAGCCAGGTGGGCGCGAAGCGCCCTCATTGGTCGCCACGTCACGCGGGCTCACCGATAGGCTGCTGCAGTTGCCAGCAGAGCAGCCAATAGCACGCTGGAATAGCCTGCTATGGTCTGCCAGGCTGCCGCACTGCGTTGACAATATTACAAAATTAAGGATAATTTTGGGTTTTTCAGAAATCTCGAAGAAAGAATACTTTCCCGTAGCGTAAGGAACTTACGCAATACGAGAGAACCTCTCGTAAGAGAACCATGGTTACTACACTTTTAATACAATAAAACCAAGGTTACTACACTTTTAATACAATGAAACCATGGTTACTTTTACTACAATGAAACCATGGTTACTACACTTTTAATACAATAAAACCAAGGTTACTACACTTTTACTGCAATAAAACCATGGCTTCTACATGTTTACTACAATAAAACCATGGCTTCTACACGTTTACTACAATAAAACCATGGTTACTTTTACTACAATGAAACCATGGTTACTACACTTTTACAACAATAAAACCATGGTTACTACACTTTTACTACAATAAAACCATGGCTTCTACACGTTTACTACAATAAAACCATGGTTACTTTTACTACAATGAAACCATGGTTACTACACTTTTACTACAATAAAACCATGGTTACTTTTACTACAATGAAACCATGGTTACTACACTTTTACTACAATAAAACCATTTTTACTTTTACTACAATGAAACCATGGTTACTACACTTTTACTACATACACTTTTACTACAATAAAACCATTTTTACTTTTACTACAATGAAACCATGGTTACTACACTTTTACTACAATAAAACCATGGTTACTACACTTTTAATACAATAAAACCATGGTTACTACACTTTTACTACAATAAAACTATGGTTACTACACTTTTATTACAATAAAACCATGGTTACTACACTTTTACTACAATGAAGCCATGGTTACTTTTACTACAATGAAACCATGGTTACTACACTTTTACTACAATAAAACTATGGTTACTACACTTTTATTACAATAAAACCATGGTTACTACACTTTTATTACAATAAAACCATGGTTACTACACTTTTATTACAATAAAACCATGGTTACTACACTTTTACTACAATAAAACCATGGTTACTACACTTTTATTACAATAAAACCATGGTTACTACACTTTTACAACAATAAAACCATGGTTACTACAATAAAACCATGTTTACTACACTTTTACTACAATAAAACCATGGTTAAATTTCGTAAGGGTTTGTATACAGTAGCTGCGACGTTAGCAGGTTTGCTAATTCAGGGATAAATTTCCCTCTTCAACTCAAGACACTGAGCTTTTTAAGTAACATGTTTGCTGATGTCAAATGGACCTTTTTCACAGACTGCGATGGTGCGTTTTAAGTCATCAACATTGTAAATCCCTTTTTTAAATGTACATTTATAATACTATATTTTGTATATTACTTTTGTATCAGATTACAACAAATATTGAACGCTGCTGTGAGGGCGTTTCTAAGTGTTCTGTGGTAGTGGCGGTAAAAAGGACTGCTTTTCTCTTCTGACTGTTATCATTATCCCTATTTTTTCCTCTTCTTGAAAGTTGTGAAAAAGCTATTGTGGAGTTTTTCTTTTGCTATTTGAGCAAATGGGAACACAAAAAATATTTTTAATGTAGTGTCTCATTCACTTCTATAAAAGTTTCCCCAAATATGATAACTTCCGCAGAAATGTGAAAAGGGTCAATTGGGCCACATAGGCAGGGTAGGTTGAAAACTAAATGCATTTTAGATATTGTGTTGGAATAATATTACCAAATAATAACCTGATTTTCATGAAAAGCAAATTAAACGTGGCTGAACTTCCTCCAACTAGAGAGAAAGCAGAACTGTTCACTGAAACGGTTTACGAAAGCAATTCTATAGGTGTGCAGATCCATGTAATGGACACTTAATTGGTCATCATTCACTGAATCGATATTTCTGACCAAAAAAAGTCAGTGACAAATAATATATTTATTGTGGTTTGTTGGTCCAAAGGAGAACATGAATCCATCTAGTATGTGCAGTGCATGTACAGATACAGTCGTCTCGAACTGGTCCACAGACACATGAATACAGTCAAATCTTACACCACACACAAAGAATCTCATGGCTTATAGATGCCAGACTTAAAGTGCTCATCCTCCTGGTCTAGGCTTACCGTCTGAACTATGCCAAGCGAAATTACATAATTCACTAATCTCATTGGATTAGGGGGACAGCAGAGGCGGGGTTAAAGCAGAGGTGTCGGGAAACATTTAACAGCGGTTCTTCTTGAAGAAGCTGATGAGTCCATTGGTGGAGGAGTCGTGGGAATGGACCTCTGCGTCGTCCTGCAGCTCGGGTTCGATCTTCTTGGCCAGTTGTTTGCCGAGCTCCACACTGGTGGGACAGATAAAAAGGTGTCATTCTCTGTAATGTACAGATGCCTGAAACTCTTTAATGTTAGAAATTGCTCCACCTCTAAAAAAGGTGCTTTGCTTCACTTTTTCCTTTTCGTTTCGAATTGTTTCGTTAAAAGGTGAACATTTCAAGCTTTCTATACGCTTTCTATATGTCTGTAGCCACATTTCTATTACCCTTCAAATTGCGCAAATTGAAATTGTGAATCGAAAATACTAGAGATGCTCCGATCAGCATTTTTGGGGCCGATCACCGATTACCGATCACCAAGATCATGATCTGCCGATTGCCGATCACTGCCGATCACAGAATGGCAGGGGAATGGCAATCTTTTATCTATAATCTTGCATAGTTTGCACCATTTGTAGAAATGAAACTAACTCTAAATGAACTGAGTCAAGATCTTGAAGAACCACTAAGTGTTTATTTTAGAAAATGAGATAACTTAAGGCTACTGTGGGCCATCTTTCCCAAATAAATGTATATAATGAATGTATATTATTATCTCACTTAAATATTTGATCATGCAGTGCATTTTTGTTTTTAAAAACAATTTTTCAGGTAGGTCTAACATTAGTATTGAGGTAAGAAATACTAAAGACATTTAATAAGAAATCAAATGTAAATTAATATTGGTCTTCCCTGAATAAATTAGATTAATCCTTACACTTAAGGTTGCAAAAGTTAGTCATTCAAGAGCAGTGAGTGTCATAAAGGTTCATCAAACAACACAAGACAGAGAAACTCAGAGACTGCAGCGGTTTATTCGACAGCTGTCACTTTAAGTGCGAACACGGATACAGTCTTCACTTAAAAATATATATTTTGTTTTATTAAACGCAAAGTTTTTCATTTCAAAAGCATTTCTAAATTCAGTTTATATTTCCAAAAAACGAAATTCCGAGCCAAAATAACGAAGTGGTAAAAAAAAAAAGTTACCACCATGCAAATTCAAACATTTCGCTCGTCTCTGTATGTGGCAATGCGTCACAATAACCTGGCGTATGTAAAAGTCGATCATTCTCTACAGATGGCGCGGTATGTTTGGACAGAAGACGAGTTCTTTATTAAACTCATAAAAGACAATAGAACAAGACAAGACCTTGAAGCAGATCAGAGAGAGAAACACCTCATATGTGCCGCTCAAGTATAAGGGGCTTTCCTTAACCTCAATGCTTGGATAACACACACGTCTCCTTCCATTAAAATAATGGCTAGTGCGGTGGATGGGACATACATAAACCTAACAACATACATGGCATCATTTTTGCATAACATCAGTTAATGGAAACACTGTCATTTCACAATTGTTTTTAGCGACTTTGAGAAAATATCGCAATAGTTTTGCGCAAATCTGTAATGGAAACGCGGCTTGTGAGGCTATAGCATGCTGAGTTTGGGTTTGTTTATGAGACATGTTCAAGAGCAATGCAAGTGATCGCTCAGACGCCTCCATGTCATGATTGTTGTCTGCTATAGCCTATTTGCTTCGTATTTATTAAATCCAGGCAATTGGCTGATGTAACATTGATTAAAATTAAGATACAATTTATACGAAATTCACTTTAAAGAAAGGATTTCTACAAAACAAAACTTAATGAAGTGGTCAAAATCATTTCTGACACACTCGCATCTTTGCACTTTTCATAATCAATATAGCCTAGATGAAATAAAAAAAATAACATTATAATATTTAAACATAAATATGAAACAAAATGCATTGTTTAATGGCATTTACAGGGGCTAGTCAGTGATTTTATTGTAGTCTTAATCCAGAATATCCGTGTTTTTCTCCCAACCACCTGTGTAAAAATCCCCGGCCGATTTACCTACTGTTTGACAAACACCAAGGTCGTGTGGTGCTGTCTGAATCCACATCTCTGAGTTTTCAATAATATCCCTTCAGAATTCACTGTTTATATCCTTTTTGACCACTGCAGAGCACCGTACGGTTGCGCTTCTCTGTAATTTGGATGCATTTAAACCCTCTGGTGCTCTTCGTTTAGGGGTTGCATTGGTTGTCTTCCCGGTCATAAGTGACCGGACAGCTAAAAATTAAACTTCCTCCACCCCAGTAAAAACAATGCAATTTATTTTTCTTCAATAATATTTTTTCTTTTTAATTTTGTATTTTGAGATGATTTGATGGTATTTTGAAATATTTATGCAATAATTATGGTCTATTTTTGCCAAAAAAAATTGTACTTTCTTTTTTTTATTTGTATTATTATTGCAGTATTTCAGGTTAAAATAGAGACAAGGATTTGAATATATATTTTAAAAAAAATCTACAATTTATACAAAATGCACTTTAAAGAAAGGCTTTCTACAAAACAAAACTTAATGAAGTGGTCAAAATCATTTCTGACACACTCGCATCTTTGCACTTTTTTTATAATCAATATAGCCTAGATGAAATAAAAAAAATAACATTATAATATTTAGACATAAATATGAAACAAAATGCATTGTTTAATGGCTACAACAAGTATAGTAGGCTACAGTACAGATAAATGTCATGTCTGAGCGGGATTTGAGTGAACATCATTTTACCGGTGAGCGTTTCATGAGTGGAGGGCTGGCATAGAGCGTCACACACCGCTCCGCTCATTACAGGCTCGTTCTCGTCAGAACGCCCATGTATTATAAAATGGTCGGATTTAAATCGGGCTCATAATTACAGTTAATGTGTCGGGCCGTGCCAGGCTCGGACACAATGTGCACAGGCTCGGGCTTGTTTTTTGAGCCCGATCTAAGCTCTAATTGCTCCATTCCGGTAAAGAGCGGCAAAATGTCACAAACCAATGGATTTTATCCTGATGGATAAAGTCCCATCCTACATTTTTCATAGTTGATCATTCTGTTTTACTCAGAAACACAAATAACATTGTGGAAGTAAATTTGGTTGCAAGCACTCCAAGCACTCAAACAGTCATGTTGACTGTAAAAGCCACATTTTGTCAAAGCTCTGATTGGCTAATTTGTGGCATCTATCAATTTTCATTAAATCAACTGGAGTTGCAAAATACTTTGAATTGGACTCACCCCCACTGATCATAGCTGTTGATATCCCACATCACACCTTGCACAAAGATCTTGTGTTCATACATGGCTGAAACACAAGAACAAATGAGTGTAGGGTCTACAAAACACACATCTACTAAAGGAAGCACTGCTAGAAGAGGTTTTGATACTCACCAACCAGCGCGCCAAGCATGAAGGGTGAAAGTTTCTTAAAGATGATCGAGTTGCTTGGCTTGTTTCCTTGGAAAACCTACAAAAACAAATGTGCCATTACACAAAAACCAATCATATGTACAGGAGTAAAATCTAATTGTACTCATGAAATGCCACAAATAACAAGGCTTCAAACAGTTAGGCTGCATTCGAACATGCCTACTTTCCTACTATATAGTAGGCAAAAAATATACAAGGAAAGAGTAGTCTGCCCGATTGTCACAGTTTGCAAAACAGTAGGCGAAAACATTCTGAAGTGTGCATAAAAAGGATACTTTACTGTTCAATAAGGCCACAGGAGAAGATTTGTAGGTGACACTTTAGAATAATGGTCATTAGTTAACATTAATGTATTAACTAACATGAACTAACCATGAGCAGTACATTTGTTTCTGTATTTGTTCATCTTTGTTAACGTTAGTTAACAGTGCATTAACTAATGTTAACGAGATTTTAATAATGCATTAGTAGATGTTGAAATTAACATTAACAAAGATAAATAAATGCTTTATAAGTGCAGTTCATTATTAGTTAATGTTAACTAATGTAGTTAACTAATGTTAACTAATGACCATTATTCTAAAGTGTTTGTTAATGATGGGTAAGCGAAACAACTTATGTCACATGACAGTAAAGTAAGTACTTCTTCAAAAGAAGCATCTACGATTACAGATGCAGCTTTAACAGACAGGACACTATGAATCTTTATTGTGTAAGTGAGAGGAGTAAATGCTCACATTTAGTCTACAACTATAACATGTTTACACACAACGTCTCACCATGGGGACAAGAGAGCTGTCAGTCAAATAAATGTGAAAAAGTAACTCCGATATTTTGTTGTAAATTTTAAAAGTAATGCGTTACTTTACTAGTTACTTGAAAAAGTAATCGGATTACATAACTTGTAAGTTACTTGTGATTAGTGTTGCTTTCGTCAACGAAAAGTATGACTAAATATCGTCGTCAACGAACCTTTATCACGTGACGAAAACGAGACGAGACACAACGTAAATGCTGGTCATGTGACGATGACTATAATTAAATGTATAATGCAAAATTGTTGACGAATAAAACGAGACTAAATGTGGTTCACAAAATAAAAAGTATGCTAAAATGTCTCTTCATTTTCGTTGACAAAAATTAGACGAGACAAAATGTTATAACGTTATTTAATCTTGTTTAGTCGCGTTATTATTATTATTTTGCAGTATTTCTGTGCGTCGTATTTCTGTGAGTTAACGACAACAAACAAAGTTAAGTCTGACACAGAGAAAGGGGCCAATGGCCGGCCAGACGGGGTTCGTAAGCCCTATTCGGACGGTAATTGTTTCTCCTGCGGTCATAAGGTGGTGTTTTCATCATTTACAGGGGCTAGTCAGTGATTTTATTGTCGTCTTAATCCAGAATATCCGTGTTTTTCTCCCAACCACCCGTGTAAAAATCCCCGGCCGATTTACCAACTGTTTGACAAACACCAAGGTCGTGTGGTGCCGTCTGAATCCACATCTCTGAGTTTTCAATAATATCCCTTCAGAATTCACTGTTTATATCCTTTTAGGGGTTGCATTGGTTGTCTTCCCGGTCATAAGTGACCGGACAGCTAAAAATTAAACTTCCTCCACCCCAGTAAAACCAATGCAATTTATTTTTTTTCAATAATAATTTTTTTCTTTTTAATTTTGTATTTTGAGATGATTTGATGGTATTTTTAAATATTTATGCAATAATCATGGTCTATTTTTGCCATTGAAAATTATTATTTTTTTAAATTATAATTTCTTTTTTCTATTTTTATTATTATTGCAGTATTTCAGGTTAAAATAGAGACTGGGATTTGAATATATATTTTTAAAAAAATCTCAGACTATTTATTATAAAGTTTTAGATATTTTTGTGTGTTAGAAATAGATTTTTCTTTCTGTGAATGTGTTTTTGCAGATTTTCCCATTAATTTCCTATGGGGGTCATTTTTGACCGAAGAGTCACAAGTGGGAGTATTTTTTTATTACCACTTAGCATGCTCGAATCATGCCCTCAATTTTTGTGTGTTTACATACCTAATGCTAGAAAAGTCACCAAGTTTCATATCATTCTGATGAAGCTGTGATTTAAAAAAATTCCAAATGTGGTTCATTTGTTCAGTTTTTCATAGGTGTGTGTGTGTATAAGTGTGTGAGTGGATGTGTCATTATATCACACTCTTGATGTTTTAGAGTGTCTCCCCTTGACTGCTGTGTACTTTTTTTCAGCATTGTGGCCGATTTGTAGATTGTACACACAAATACTCTGTGAATTTTTGTGTTTTTGCCGATTTCCCATTCATTTCCTATGGTCGGTCATTTATGACCGAAGACAATCAATGCTACTTTTTTTTTACGACCAATTAGCATGCTCGAATCATGACCCCAATTTTTTTGTGTGTTTACATACCTAATGCAAGAAAAGTCACCAAGTTTCATATCATTCCGATAAAGCTGTGATTTTTAACATTTCAAAACAGAACATTTTCCGGTCAGAAATGACCGAAGAGCACCAGAGGGGTAAAGATCTAACATTAGACTTGTATTACTGAAATGCTGGCAAGTATTTACAAGAGCAAGATATTTCATCACCGCTCAAAAAAAGAAAAAAGCATGTAAACATTTGAAATGTGCCATTATAACGGCAGCGATTATATATGTTAAAATAACCACAGCATTATGTTTACCTCATAAGCGAATAAGAGGCTGTATTCTCTTATTTCCGCTCATTTCCATGTGGAATAAAATTACATCCTTTATTTTTAGATAAAATATTTTTAATTATAAAATAATAGTGTGTGTGTGTGTGTATTTCTAACATGTTTGGTTGGTAAAATAAATATATGTTGTAAATTCAAATCAGAGTGTATTCCGTGTCTGGAATGGATTTATTCTTGAGTCTATAAGGAAACAAAAATATAATAAGATAACCTTGTTTGAAATGGGTTTGGCTAAAAGAAGATTTTGGTTTTATACTACTAGGTACTTATACTATATTGACTGGGTTAAATAGAATTGCATTACTAAAAAGAGACTAAAATACAATTTTCATTGACTAAAACTAGACGAAAATAGTCATGGATAATTCTGACTAAAATGCTCAAACTTTTAGTCGACTGAAACTTGACTAGACAAAAAAAAGAGTATGAACGTGACTAAAACTAATACAAACTAAAATGACAGCTTGACACAAAGACTAGACTAAAACTAAAATTAAAACAGGCCGCCAAAAACAACACTACTTGAAATGTGTTCGCCCCAACAACACTGATTGTGTCTGTCATTGTATTTCTGTGAATGGCATTTTATACAATTGTGACTACTTGTCTGCAGCTTCATATTCAGAAAACAGGTTTGTGACTATTTTTTGCGAGTGCAAATCTCAACATTCAACTTCAGATTTTCACATTAGAGCTCGGAGTGTAAATTTGAGCGAATATTTATTGTACAAGTTCTTGAATTCTCGAGTTTTGCTACTCTTTTACCTTCATAGTTAACTGTCTGAAAAGTTATATTAGGTGTGTTTGAGTTTGAAGAGTTCAAAAATGTGTACTGCTGGAGTGCCTCCAGGAACACGGTTGGGAAAGGCAAATTAAAGCAGTCTTGGCAAGCATTGTTTATTCAAATGAAAATGTACTGTATGACCTTTGGACCAGAACACAGTGGTGGAAGCGCATTTGTAACGGCATGTCCACGAAGCACCAGACCGCAGCTCAAACACTAAACCAGAGGTCTCTAGTGGGATGAAGATAAACTTTGCAGGACAATGGCTCTCCAGGAGCAAGGTTGAAGACCTCTGCTCTAAACAGATACCGTCCAAAGAGTTATGTATCCACACATGGTTTTCAACTAAAGAATCACTCACTTTATGGGGCAAAAGTTTCTCCAGAGCATCCCCGGACATCCCAGCACCCTGGAGCTCTTTCTTGGCCTCCTCAGTGGTCTTTCCCCTCATCAGAGCCTCCGTCTGCGCCAGGAAGTTTGCCAACAGGATCTACCAGATTCATAAAACGACAGAGAGTGTAATGTAATGCTTATGTGGCGTTCACACCGGACACGATTCGCGCGCGCGCTAATCGCGCGAAGGTGGACGCTTGAACATTTTGAGTTTACTCGCTTCAATCGTGCGTGAAATTTGCGCGAATCACGCGTGACATTCACTGCACAACAGACATAAATTCACGTCAAGGGCGGGGCTTCCGCCAGCCGGCTCGTCGAGAAATGGCTGACATGGGCTGTGTTTACATGTCTTTTTTTTGTTAAAATCTACTGTTAATGTGTGACAAAACGTAGTTTTAAGACTTTTTCAGTCGATAATGTAGTTGTTTAAAGCTCAAATCTGTGGTTTATTTATATAAACAGTGCCTATTTGAACATTTTATCTGCCGTTTTCAGAGTTGTGAGCTCCAGCGGATCAGCGGCGCTCAGCGCTCGTCAAAGCCGGCGAGAGCAACCTTTCCTCGGCCAGTCCTTCTGCCGTCTGCCGCTGGCTCTGATGTCTCTGAGGTATCTCGAGCTATAATTCGTCTTGTAACGGCCGATCTTTGGTCTCATGGATCTATAATTTGTTCCCTGGCAAATCGTTTAGGCTGAGGGCAAAGAGAAGTTTCACTACTTTATATTTTTAGGCTATAACTGTACGTTGCAGTTGTAACGCTAGCCTACTAGCACTGACTTTGAATGTTTGACTGAATTGTTTGCTTTATTTCATGTATAGCTTGTTATATATTACTTATACTTTTGTATTATTGATCATACATAAACGTGCATTTAACAAAAAGAGACTGGGTTGTGTTTCATGTAATTTAATGTTATCACATTGATAATCATATTGTCTGAACCAGATATTAATATATAGATTTTCTCCTCATTGTTGTCACTACTAGAGCAAGCTCCTGATTGGTTAACGCGGCGCGTAATATCCGCCAAAGTTCAGATTTTTCAACTTGAGCGATATGCTCAATTCGCGTCCTTCGCGCCGCCTCATTCGCGCGAATCGCGCCGCAGAATGCCATTTCGCGTCTCTGCATTGACTTAACATGTAAATCACTCGCGCGAATCGCGTACGGTGTGAACGCACCATTAGACAAACACCAACTCAAATAACATGAAATAACATCTGGGGCATCAGATGCCCAAGAGAACCAGAAAACAACGAAACTCGGCGCACCTTATGATGCAGATTATCTCTGATAGGATGCTGACTCTGCGCAGGAATGAGGAAGTCTGCAGGAATCAAGCGGGTGCCTGCGGAGAGAAAGATCTAGCATTATAAACGCATCTCAAATGGACATTAGCATGTCAATTAAAGAAGGAACTAGTCCACAGGGGAGGTTTAGGGTCACAGACCCTGGTGAATGAGCTGGTAGAAGGCGTGCTGTCCGTTGGTTCCTGGTTCTCCCCACACGATGGGTCCAGTGTGGTAATTCACACGAGTGCCAGACTTGGTGATGTACTTCCCGTTGGACTCCATGTCTCCCTGAAAGAACATCAACAACTCAACAGAGTGCCCTACTATCAGAAACAATGATATCACGTAATATACATAAGACCTACCTGTTGGAAGTACGCAGCGAAGCGGTGCATGTACTGGTCATAGGGCAGCAGGGCGTGTGTTTCGGCCTGGAAGAAGTTGACGTACCAGATGCCGAGCAGGGCGAGCAAGACTGGAGCGTTTTGCTCCAGAGGGGCCGAGCGGAAGTGGTTATCCTAAAAGAAAAATACCAGAGAGGTTACTTCCAGAAACGAAAGGGTTTAGAGAGACAGAATCCTTGATCGAACCTTTTCAGACATTGTGAGAAAGGAGGTGATGCTGCAACGTATATTATGAGAACAGTAAAGAGATTTTTCGACTGGGGCACTTTAACACAGTGTGGAGTGTAGAGTTATTCTCCTCTTGTGTACTGGCATAATATATTGTGCTTACCATCCAGTGAGCACCAGCTAGAAGTTGCTCAAAATTGTCGAAACCTACAAGACAACAACAAAAAATAGTTACTGGAACATTCATTAGCGCAAGATGCTGCATTAGGGGTCTTTCACATTAGATTCAGGCAGAAGTTAGGCCAGAAACATACACTACACAAGAACATAAACATGAATGTTCGACCAAAACAGAGAGTGCAGCTCATATATTAATGTCTGCGCAGGGCTCCAGACTAACATTTGAGTTCTACAGATATTGGCGCCAGCACCTAATTTGGTGGCGCTGGTGATTACCTTAATCATAAAGATAATTTACTCATACGGTTATTGTTTAACATTAATAAGTGCAGTTACTAATAATATTACATGCTTACTTATTGGAAATTTGAAAGTAAAGCACATGTAAATATTCTACTCTTATTAAATGTACCATTGTTCTTCTATAGTCTCACACTGAACTGACCGACAGCTTCAGCGATTATAAAAGTTTGTTTGTCACGAAGCGTTAGTTTTCCTAAATCTTTTCACTTTTAGTTTTACAAACAGCCACATTAAAAAAATTACAATAAAATTGGACAATATTTAAAGCTTTGAAGTGTTGGAAAAAAGTGTGAAGCACTTTAAAAAGTCCTTGAATTTCACACTCAAAAGTTCGCATGAACCCTGAAATGAATAATGTCAAAACGTTCGATTATTTCTGCCAACATTTTTACAGTTGGAGTTACTACATTTAATCCATGGTGAATATTGGGGATTTTTTGTGGACTGGAGAGCCTTATATAACCTGTTCATTCATGGCACAATATTTCTCCTGGTTTATACATACTATTTGTTGTTGGATATTGATAAATGTGCCATATGTGGAATTTTAAACCTACAAGTAAGTATATTTTTATGAAAGTGCCCATTATAATGGGGTAATAGGCTTTTTTAGGACATCATTGGGCAGGATGTGAAATAAAAATTATTAAAATATTTTTTTTTTTTTCAAATATAAAAACAGAGAAAACACCGGGATATATACCGTGTATCGCCATTCAACCAAAAAATACAGAGATATTATTTTTTTGGCCATATCGCCCAGCCCTATCTGATACCTGTAGTTTATAAATGAGAATAATTCGACAAATTTAAATGAACACCAGAATGGAGTCAGGTGGTTGAAGGAGACATTTGCAAGAATAATTAGTAATGGCAGTTTAAAAAAAAAACATGATTTTGGGAATGGTGTTGATGAATCGGTCACAATAGGGCCGGTATCATGGATTAAGAAAGTAGTATCAATTATGATTTAACGTTGACTTTAAAGGGTAAGTTTACTTCCGGCGGTCAACGGTACGCAAATCGACTTACAGTAAAAGAGTAACCCTTGACCCTTGACCCTTGAAGTATGCGTATTGACAAACCCAGAAGCGCAGAGGATAGAGCAAAACAACACACCGGTCATGAATTAGAGTCTAAAACGAGAATTTTTAAAGAGAAATGGCGGAGGATTTTGATATAAGAGAAGAGGGGCTTGAGTTTGTTTCCCAGCCCGAGGCGTCAAAGCTTCAGATGCTCCTGTACATCACGTCAGGGGTCACTCTTTTTCCGTAAGTCGACTTGCGTACCGCTGACCGCCGGAAGTTAGTTATTTTAGTCTATAAAGTTTTAAATATGGATATTCTTCTTACACAAACGCATCACTTCGCTTCAGAAGGCCTTTATTAACCCCCAGAGCCATGTGGAGCAGTTATATGATGAATAGATGCAGTTTTATGATGGATAGATGCACTTTTATGGACTTCAAAAACGACCCATCAAGTCACTGCCATTATAAAGCTTGGATTAGCCAGGACATTTTTAATATAACTCTGATTTTATTCGTCTGAAAGAAGAAAGTCATATACATCTTGACTTGAGGGTGTGTAAACCATGGGCTAATTTTCATTTTCGGGTGAACTAACCCTTTAAACGAGTTTAACTTGCTCAAATCTAAAAAGAACAAACTTAGTGACCATGGTTATGCTAATGCCAGTTATAGCGCCCCCCTCTGGTGATGCAGAGAATGCCACACTCTACACTTGAATTGCGTTTTTTATTTTATGTTTAACACAACAAATCAAACTAGCATAGCTATACATGTTTTTGTGTTCACACACAGCATGTTTAAGGCCTTATGGGACAGACATACCTATGTGCAGTGCAATGGACAGACCGATAGCCGACCACAGCGAGTAGCGCCCGCCAACCCACTAAAACAAGAGCATTCAGAAAATCAGTCTGGGGTTTTGAGAAGCAATATGCCAATTCAGAAATAATAAGGCATTTAAACAGAACTAGCAATCATGCATTACATTCTCGTGCAATTTTAAGAATACTCACGTCCCAAAACTCAAACATGTTGTTGGTGTCGATACCAAAGTCCTTGACTTTTGGCTGGTGTGGAGACAGGAAACGCATCAAAGCTTTGTACAGATAAATCAACTTTACTTTTAACAATGACATAACGCAGTACTTACTCCATTTGTGGAAAGAGCCACAAAATGCTTGGCCACAGTAGATGTCTGAAAATATACAAACACAGATTTAGACCAATGGAAACTTGCCATTTAGGAGAGTTGCAGCGGTTTGTAAAGGTACTAACATCTTTAGCGACTTTGAGGAACCATTCTCTGGCCGTCTCAGCGTTAGTGATGGTCTCCTGGGTGGTGAACGTCTGAAGCGCAGAACATATTAAGAAAATTAACTTCTACCGATTCTGTTTAAAGGGTTAGTTCACCCAAAAATTAAAATTCTGTCATTAATTCCTCACCCTCATGTCGTTGGACACCCGTAAGACCTCCGTTCATATTCGGAACACAAATGAAGATATTTTAGTTGAAAGCTGATGGCTGAGAGAGGCTTCAGATAGGCCTCCATTGGCATTCAGTACATTTACACTCACAAGACCTATAAAAGGCTCTTAAAACGTCGTTACAAAGTCCATCTCACCACATTGGCTCTACAATAATTTTACGATGCGACGACAATCGTTTTTGTGCGCAAAAAAAAAATCAAAATAACACCTTTATCCAGCTTGTTCTTGTCTTCCGTGTGTGCCTCCACGACGCATGCGCGAGAATATGACGTAGCGCCGGCGTTCGGGAATCCATGAAATGCACTTTAACCCCATTTTGAGAACTACGCCGAGACCTAAAGCACGATCAATGTAGAATCCAACAGCTTAGACACGCGCGTCTTCATCTGCTTGTGAACAAATCGCTTCTGGGTCATGTGTCCGAACGCCGGATCTGCGTCATATTCTCGCGCATGCGTCGTGGAGGCACACACGGAAGACAAGAACAAGTTGGATAAAGGTGTTATTTAGATTTTTTTTTGCGCACAAAAACTATTGTCGTCGCATCGTAAGATTATTGTAGAGTCACTGTGGTGAGATGGACTTTGTAACGACGTTTTAAGTGCCTTTCATGGGTCTTGGGAGTGTCAATGTACTGAATGCCAATGGAGGCCTATCTGAAGCCTTTCTCAGCATCAGCTTTACACTAAAATATCTTCATTTGTGTTCCGAATATGAACAGAGGTCTTACGGGTGTCCAACGACATGAGGGTGAGGAATTAATGACAGAATTTTCATTTTTGGGTGAACTAACCCTTTAACACAAATGCACTGTATCCTTTACTGTGGTTTCAGAATATGGTTTATTCAGGTCGTGACCTTGGAAGCGATGATGAAGAGGGTGGTCTCAGCGTTAAGCTGGGCGAGGGTCTTGGCCATGTGCGTGCCGTCGATATTAGAGACGAACCAGACATTGGGTCCTCCTTTAGAGTACGGCTTCAGAGCTTCAGTCACCATCAGAGGACCCTGAAGAACCAGTCAAAACATGAACATTATTCCACACATTATATTGTTTATGATTAGCAGAGCTGACTCGATGAGGCCTGGCCTTTGACATTATGCACTTTCAATCCAGAATCACACAGTGGAAGAGGCGACACTTGATATGATAAACATAACCATGACTGTAACGATTATATCGTTTTATTATAAACTCTAGATTCTACTGGAGCTGCCCAACTAAGAGATAACTAAATCTCCATCATCGGTCATTTACGATGTGTGTAAACATCCATCGGCTCTCAGGAAACACGGGGTAAACTCACCAAGTCAGAACCTCCAATGCCGATGTTCACGACATCAGTGATGGCTTTACCACTGAAGCCTTTCCACTCGCCACTGCGCACTTTCTGCAGAATAACACACACATACACAATGACAATATTCAGGAGTTTTCAGTCAGCTGGCTTTGAAAATAATGATCAATTACATCAAAAATATATGCTTTAAAACGCATATGGTGAATTCTAAATACCAAGTGCACTTATGATTTTAACCTTTTAACCTTCATCCCTATTTTTGAGAATTTTCTGAAAATGACATAACCCCCAAAAAATGTCTGCAGCTCTTAACCCTCAAGCCAGCCTCGCATAACAGCCCTTAATCCCTTCTTTGTGGACACATTTGGGCATCAGATTCCCCAAAAAATTGATAAATGTTATATCACCATCTTTGATAAAATAAATTCTATCAATTTATGCCTCGTTTTGGTGATTTTTGGGGTATTAATTAATTTATTTACCTCTAAATGTACCATATATGTAAAATATGCTTATTTTTATGTTATATTTAATATTTCTTTAACTTCAGTAAAAAAAAAACTTAAAAAAAACATATCAGCAAGTTCAGAGAGCCAAAACCTAAAAATGTGGTGACTTTGGTGACATCTGGTGACCTATGATGGTATTAATTTCTTTTTAAAGCTACAATATCAATAGCCATATGGGCTGAACTCTGTAAACCAATGTTTTAACAACATTTATTTTTTATCGCCCAGTTATTGGCCCATTTAATTCCTTTGTTTGTGTATGTGTGAGTGACTGTTTTATTTGACAAAAATAAAAAAATAAACACTCACTCTGTTATAGGCTCATTCAATGGCTTTCAATCAATGCTTTTGTGGATGTGTGTGTGTGTGCGTGTGCGTGTGTGTGTGTGTGTGTGTGTGTGAGCCACATTGAGAATGTTGTATAGGTCTGCATTGTGTTGGATTTATAGATTTTTATTGGAAACTTTTTTTTTTATTTCCATTCATTCCTATGGGTGGCCATTTTTTATCCACAAAGGCGGGATTAAGGACTTTTTTTTTTCAAGCACTTAACATTGTAGAATCGAGTCAATTTTTTTGTGTGTTCAGGTGGCAAATTTAGGAAAAGTAGCCAAGTCTTGACCGCCCAGATTAAAACATTTTTTTTTTTTTTTAACTTAACGATTTTGCCGTCATTTGTCCAGAAGATGGCTTTAGGGTTAAACCCTATGGTCTATATTCATAAACCTGGTCTTATTTTAAACTAGACACTTGACATGTTGTTACCCAAGAGTCATAATAACTCAAAGTAGTATAGGAACAGAGTAAAACAAGGTCAAATATACATGTAAGGGACTCATGTTTTTTCAATTGAAATTCACATCGAGAAAAATTGATGAGACTTTAATGTTAAGAGCCTGAAAATAACCTAAATATAAAACCAAATATAATGTCTGATCATGTTTTGATTCAAATTTGAGGATGATTCTCTCAGAAATGTAGCTTCTGTAAGCTTTTATGTCAAGAAAAGACTAGGCGTCCTTTCAAAAAGGACATTTATTTCAGAACATTTGTAATTGTAAAGAGTAGTTTTTCATTCAAATAAATATGCAATAAACTGCTAATTATAATGGATATTAATGGATATAATGGATGCCTGCGATTGAAGGAGAGAGACGAGGGAGGGCTTAGTAATACTGGAAGAGTCTATGCTTGCAGGCATATCACCAGAAACGCATTAGAATCAATATTTCATTGAAAATGGACATGATTGATTCCTCCGACTCAAAACGCTCAAGCAAACAAAGGAGGATTTTTTGTTTTTTTCCCCATTGTTTTGGATTAAAAAGTGGGATGCATTTTGAAGAGTGGACCCTTACACTGACAATGTATGCTGCTGTTTTTCCGATTTGTCCGATCTGATCTGATCCTTCATGGCATGCATCAAAACGGTTTAATGCACTGGAATGCATGGATTATTCATTACTTGTTTAACAATAAATCCTCATTGGCGGAAAAAAAAGTGTAATACATAACAAGTGGGTTGTTGTGACATGCATGTTCACTCACATGGCAAAAGGCCTTCATCTGCTCCAGGACCCTGTTGACCTCCGGCATCACGTCTTTGCCGTCCACCGCGATGGGAGTGTTGGAGCGGTTCCTCAGGGCGGTGTGGAGAACAGCACGACCCTACACACCAACACACAGAGACCTCGGGTTTAACAAAGACACACAAAGCTCCTATGCTCCCTTTGCATATTGACAATTAGCCTACAATTAGTGTTAATTGATATACACAGATCAGGAATAACATTATGACCACCTTCCTAATATTGTGTTGGTCACCCTTTTGCTGCCTAAACAGCCCTGACCCGTCGAGGCGTGGACTCCACTAGACCCCTGAAGCTGTGCTGTAGAATCTGGCACCAAGATGTTAGCAGCAGATCCTTTAAGTCCTATATGTTGCGAGGTGGGGCCTCCATGGATCGGACTTGTTTGTTCAGCTCATCCCACAGATGCTCGATTGAATTGGATTGAGATCTGGGGAATTTGGAGGCCAAGTCAACGCCTCAAACTCGTGCTCCTCAAACCATTCCTGAACTATTTGTGCTTTGTGGCGGCGCATTATCTGCTGAAAGAGCCACAGCCACAGGGAATACCGTTTCCATGAAAGGGTCTACATGTAGGGCCCTAATAAATCAGTTTTAATTTTTCCCAAATTAAAATTGTTCTGGATTACGTTTTTTTTCCTTGTCTAATTTTTGGACTCCCATTTTAATGGTTAAATAAAATTTTAGTAATCAAAAAGCATGTCTAATTAATTGAAATCATGAAACTTATACAATTCAACAATCATTTTTTAAAAGTTTAAAAAAAGAAAAAAAAGAACGTTTAAGGCCCTATGAAATAACTTCTTCCCATAGTGCACCTGGTGCCATGTGTTCCCCAGGTAAGAGACGCACACACACCCGGCCATCCTCGTGATGTAAAAGAAAACGTGATTCATCAGACCAGGCCGCCTTCTTCCATTGCTCTGTGGTTCAGTTCTGATGCTCACGTGCCACTGTTGGTGCTTTGGGCGGAGGTCAGAGGTCAGCATGGACACCCTGACGGGTCTGCGGCTGTGCCGCCCCATACACAACAAACTGAGATGCTCTGTGTATTCTGACACCTTTCTATCAGAACCAGCAGTAACTTCTTGAGCAGTTTGAGCTCCAGTAGCTCGTCTGTTTGATTGGACCACACGGGCATTAGGCTTGCTACGATAGTCGGTGTTACCGGTGTCCAGACTCAACACCGGTTACATCACTTGCCCACCGTGGCACCGCCCACCGTCTTTTTGATTTTTTTATAGTAATAAAATAATTTAGTTCAGTTAGAGAACAGACAATACAAATAAAAACTGAACGTATCTGCTTAATAAAGCAGGATCCGACCGTGAGTCTCGGCAGCGGCAGGAGTCATTCATCAGATTTAAGAGTGAGGAGCTGACGGAGATGATCGCGGAAGATTTGGTTTCAAAGCGAAACGTAAAAGCGCCTATTTAAGGGAGTTTGTCATTTGTTGTGTTTTTCATTAAAAATAATAGGCTAATGAACCCACAATTCAAGCAACCCGCAGCCGAATTGGCGCTAATTCAAAACCGAAAGTAAAATGTGCACGGCCGCACAGAGCGCGCATTGTTCACTTTCGCCTGGCTCCGCAGTGTGAGCCTCCGCTACGCTGACTGCGCGCATTTATTTGTGCCGCGCGCACCCTCGCGCTCGTGCGGGCGCGTCGAGTATAAACAAGGCTTTACAGACGAACTGTTATTCATTCATGGCGTGCATCTCAATCATAGACTGATCAATGCTTGATCAGTGCCCTGACTACTGAACTAGGGAACTGATTGAGACGCACCCATGGCCTCACAGAGCGCGCATTTACAGACGAGCTGTCAGTCACGGTGTGCGCGCACTGGCGCGTTTTCAGTTCAGAGCGGTCGTGTGCATGTTACTTTCGGTTAGATAGAATTAGTGATTTAAAAGCCTCCGCCGGTGATACCGGTATTACTGGTGTTGTCACACATCAATTAACCGGTGGGAAAATTTCCTCACCGTCACATCCCTAACGGGCATCAATGAGCCTTGGCCGCCCATGACCCTGTGGCCGGTTCTCCACTGGTCCTCCATGACCCTGTGGCCGGTTCTCCACTGGTCCTCCATGACCCTGTGGCCGGTTCTCCACTGGTCCTCCATGACCCTGTGGCCGGTTCTCCACTGGTCCTCCATGACCCTGTGGCCGGTTCTCCACTGGTCCTCCATGACCCTGTGGCCGGTTCTCCACTGGTCCTCCATGACCCTGTGGCCGGTTCTCCACTGGTCCTCCATGACCCTGTGGCCGGTTCTCCACTGGTCCTCCATGACCCTGTGGCCGGTTCTCCACTGGTCCTCCATGACCCTGTGGCCGGTTCTCCACTGGTCTTTCCTTGGAGCACTTTTGATAGAGACTGACCACTGCAGACCGGGAACACCCCACAAGAGCTGCAGTTTTGGAGATGCTCTGACCCAGTCGTCTAGCCATCACAATTTTGTCAAACTCACTCAAATCCTTACGCTTGCCCATTTTTCCTGCTTCTAACACATCAACTCTGAGGACAAAATGTTCACTTGCTGCCTAATATATCCCACCCACTAACAGGTGCCATGAGGAAGAGATATTCAGCGTTATTCACTTCACCTCATAATGTCATAATGAGGTCATAATGTTATGCCTGATCGGTGTCACAAAAAAAGACAGAACAGCCAGTGAGAAAAAGAAAAATGTTTTTCCTGAGATATTATTACCTCAGTGAAGTTGATCTTTTCTCCTGCAAACATCTTCTCTCTGGCCTCTTCAACGCCCACTGATCGAGCCTAATCATGAGGAAAGAAAACGCTTCATGTGACTCAGAACTTGTGCAAACATGCATACAAAGAGCTATAAAAATACCAATTGTGTATTTCGTCTCGCTGTGATTACTAAGAGAAATCTGCTGCATCATAGTGATTTCGCTCTGCAGTCGCTACTCTGATTGGCCGAAGGCAGGAAGTACAGAATCAGGTTAAAAAGTTTACTTCCATTTCTGCACGTACAGCATCTAAGTCGGGGCTCTCCAAACTCGGTCCTGGAGGGCCACTGTCCTGCAGAGTTTAGCTCCAGACCCAATTACAACACCTGAACCAGCTAAACTGTGTCTTACTTGGGCCTAGTTAGACACTGATTAGCTGGTTCAGGTGTGTTTATTTGGGGCTGGAGCTAAACTCTCCAGGACCGAGTTTGGAGAGCCCTGACTTAAAGCTTCAAGATGCGACTAAATCAGAAATACTTGAGTTTAAAAGAGTGCAAAGACTGTTTTTTATGGAGAAACTATCAATTTAAGTGTACTTAGTTCTTTACATAACCTTTCAAACAAAACTGACGTATACTTCGGTCTCCTCACAGCATGTCAACACTGCTCACGTGTGTCCCAGTGACACCATCTATTTCCAGCAGCTTTTAGGACACATGCATTAAGCCAATTAACATCTGGAGATGGACACACACACACGAGAGGTTTAAAGATGCTTAGCTGGGCTAAGTCTAAAGAGAGATTACAGTAACGGATTTTTAATAGCAACACCCTGGACCATGACTGTGTGAGCGGTACCATGTCGAAGAGCATCTTCAGCACTTCTTCACTGATGAGGTTCTTGGAGTAATCCAGCAGAATGTCTCCGTCCTCTGTGGTCAGCTCCAAACTGCACACAAGACCAGAGCACACACGCCGTTAGCATATACAAAAGCTGTATTATTATTTGTTTGATTTTACATGGATAATCCAGGAACATCATTCAGGCGTGGTGTACATGCGAGTGGCAGGATCTTAGCGATGTTTAGACTGGGAAAGGGAAATAAACAGATGAGGAAAGATGAATGGGCCGGTTGAGAAGCGTATTGGCAGCCACACAGCGCTCGTGTTTTAAACACGGACTCTCGCATGCCACACGACTCTGGAAATGGAATTATATATTTGTATTATTCTTTTCCCCCCTCAGCACAGCTGGACAGTGAGCCGAATCAGCGGTTTGAATCGCCAAATTTCAGCAGTTTGACACGCGATTCAAACTGCTGAATCGACTCACTGATTCATAACGCTTCGAAGCTTCATGAGGCCGTGTTTTGAAATCGTCATCACTATACAAGTCGTTATTTAGGGTTTTTTTGCGCACAAAAACTATTCTCGCCGATTCATAAAGTTATTGTAGAACCACTGTAGTGAGATGGACTTTGTAACGACGTCTTTAGTAGCTTTTAAGGGTCTTGAGAGTGAACTGTGCATTGTGCCAATGGAGGCCTTTCAGAGCATCAGATTTACACTAAAATATCTTCATTTGTGTTCTGAAGATGAACGGAGGTCTGACGGGTGTCGAACGACATGAGGGTGAGGAATTAATGACAGAATTTTTGGGTGAACTAACCCTTTAACATTTACCCTTTAGCTTGTTAGATCACATTTATTTATTAAAGGGCTCTACGTTTTTTGGTTGCTTTTTAATAAAATGTAATAAAAATAAAAAATCAATTAGAATCAAGATATTAGAGGAAAGAATTTAACAAATTTACAAATGAAGCAAGGTTTTTCATAACTATTGATTTTTATTTATTTGAGCTTCATTCGAAATTTAACCCATTCAGGTATCTCACACACACACACACACACAGGGAGGACAGAGTGAAAGGGGAAAGCTCTCCTTCATTTTGGAACTAGCTGATGCTCAATCTCATCCTCTTCTTCAAAGTCACTGTCAGACTCTGAATGTTCAGAAATGTGATCCTCACACACTGAAAGCTCTTCCTCTTCGAACTCCGGTCCTGGATAGCCTCAGTCCTGCAGAGTTCAGTTCCAACCCTGATCAAACTCGCCTGCCTGTAGCTTTCGAACCCTTCAGACCTAATCAAGATGTTGTGTTTGATTAGGGTTGGAGCAAAACTATGCAGGGCCGATGTCCACCACTCCTGCTCTCCATCATCAAACGCTTCACTCGCTTCCAGAATAATCGCAAGGCCCTCAGAGCATCACATCTTGATCAGTTGTGATAAGGAACCACACTGGGAAAGCTATGTTTATTGTGTCCCGCCCCCAATTTGCAGCCGGGATAGAGTGTGAGAAAATAAAGCTTGGTTCCCGCAAGTCAGAGGGTAAGATGTGCGGGACAGTGAGAGCAGACCGTGCTGGTGTTTGAACAACCTTGTGCGGGACACAAAACACACACACGTCTGGTTCACTATCTTTGTGGGGACTCTTCATAGACATCATGGTTTTTATACTGTACAAACTGTATATTCGCTCTCCTTGCACTAACCCTACCCATCACACACACACAAACCCAAAACTACAAGCTTTTTTTTTTTTTTTAACTCATTCTGTATAATTTATAAGCTTTTTTCCTCATGGGGACCTCAATTTATGTCCTCACGGTGACACGAGTGCCCATGAGTCAGTGTGCATTCAAGGTGAAGTCCCCACCAGGATAGAAAAACATGAACACACACACACACACACACACACACACTAACAGCAGGCCCATATTATGTGAAGGTACAGGACGGAATGAATGTACACAGGACCTACAATTTCCACACTTTTATTAGTCCCGGGTCCAGTGGACCCGAACATCCTGTGTGTAATATAAATGTGTGTGTGTGTGTATGGGTACAGTGTGTGGTCAGTGAAAATGTGTTCTGATGTTCTTCACATAAAATGAGGCAATGAGTTTGAAAAAATAATTAATCGTATCATTTTTCTTTTGATAAAAAACGAAAACGGGTCCCACAGACCCGAACACCATACAAGGGTTAAACAGATTAATAACAGTAATGGTTTTAAATGGTTTAAGATTATACACTCACTACACGTTCAGCACATCATTCACAGCACTGCAGTGTGTGTGTGTGTGTGTGTGTGTGTGAGAGAGGGAGTGTGTGTGCAGAGAGGCACGTACTCCATGCTGCTATAGCGCCCTCTGTTGACCAACACCTATAAACCCTCTACTCGGAGAATAACTGAGTACTAACACACACACACACACACCCCCCTTCATGGACCCTCAATACATGAGCATTACATCCAGAACAGCTCAGAACATCCAACAGGAAAAGAGTTGTGTGAACATGCAACATAACACACAGAAGCATCGCAGTAGAGGATGTGATACTAATACTTTGTGGGATTGCATAAGCAGTGAAAGCGCTTGAGAAATGCCTGATCATGCGCATTTAATGAAACGGTCCTACCAGAAACTGGTACACACACATCCACATGAGAGCTGTGTAATGAGTGTGTGTACAGCTAACACACACATCAACAATGACCAGTGACCTTGTTATGTGTGTTGCTGCTAAAATGGATATGTTTACACTGATTTAAAGCAAAGGCAATAGTTAACTGCTATCAGGGCATTAATATGAAGGTTATAAAGCAGGTGCAACAGTTCTGAGGGCGGAAGCTGGAGCTCCAGGCGATTGGCCTGATGTGGCAATAATAACCTTGCGACGTCTATGTGGAAATCAAGGGTAACATAACGCGCACTCTCGTGATATGCGCACATACACACTCATATAAGCCCTCATATTACATGACAAGAACATTAAGATGCTATCTCATTAAACTAGTACATAAATGGTGTTGCATACAAGAGATTTGCTCATTTAGGCCTTAATAAATAACCAAGACGCAAGTGCTACTTCTGCTGATGCGACGCGGGCGCGCGCTCGGTGAGATGAAACATCTTCGCACTGAATGTGTATCCGAGCTCGCGCGCGTATCGGAAGCGCGTTTGATGTGTATTTCACCTGAACTTGTTGAATCTGTCAGAGTCGGCCTCGAACATCTGCCTCATGTTGAGGTTTCCTGCGTTGGTTTTGTACCATTGCTCCAGTTTGCGGTAGGTCGGGTCGTTGTTGAGCCCCATGATGGAAAGGTGCCGCTGTTCTTCGGTCCAAAGCTGCTAAAGTGAATTACAAGCGTTCACGCACTCGTTCAGTGAAGAGAAGCGTGAGGAGGAAGTGTGCAATGACAAATCCTGACAGTCACGCCCCTCACGACTCTGACACGCCCCTCACACAGCAGCGAATCCTGCGCAGCCCCGCCCACTGGGACACGTCACCGACTACGCTTATGTAATGTAAACAGACAGTAAATAATTTGACAACTTCATTTTCAGGTGTAATCCTTTACAATGTGTTAGTATTACATTTGTAAGCTACACTTGTGTGATTTAATATTTATTATAAGGACAGCCTTAATAACTTCCCTTTTATGGAGCTACACTGTTATTATTAAATGATTATGAAATAATAAATCACCATTAGTAACATCAGTCGACAACATTGCTAGTTTGGCACCCCCACACAGACTATTATCACTATTCCTAGTACATTTAAATGTTAATATGAAATGTGTTGTTTTTTAACTTTTTAAGTTATAATGATCATAAACTTGAAATGTTACATTGTATGACATTTTCAAGTTTTTTAAGTGTGGTTATACAGGGTGTCTACAGATATGAACAAGTTAAGACTTTTTAAGACCTTTTTAATACCACTTTATGTGAAATTTAAGACCAAACCTTTGATGGAAATACACATTATATTACATACGTAATATTTCATGCATTTAATGTAAAAAGAAAACACAATATCCCCCTGAGACCCGAGCATAGCATTTTGTTAACTGTAGTGGATATTATGTTATTGTGATATTCTTGGAATGGTTTTACGGTTGTGTTAAAAAATAAAGTTGAAAGAATGTTCCAAATAAATGTTCGAATGTTTGAATGTTGTATTGTTAATCAAATTTAGGTGGAAAGAACGTTATGCTGACCTTGAGAAAACGTTCCAGGAATGTTACGCTAACCTTAAGAAAACGTTACAGGAACATAATGCTAACCTTAAGAAAATGTTAAAGGAACGTTATGCTAACCTTAAGAAAACGTTAAGAAAACGTTAAAGGAACGTTATGCTAACCTTAAGAAAACGTTACAGGAACATTATGCTAACCTTAAGAAAATGTTAAAGGAACGTTATGCTAACCTTAAGAAAACGTTAAGAAAACGTTAAAGGAACGTTATGCTAACCTTAAGAAAACGTTACAGGAACATTATGCTAACCTTAAGAAAACGTTAAAGGAACGTTATGCTAACCTTAAGAAAACGTTACAGGAATGTTATGCTGACCTTACGCAAACGTTACAGGAACATTATGCTAACCTTAAGAAAACATTAAAGGAACATTATGCTAACCTTAAGAAAACGTTACAGGAACATAATGCTAACCTTAAGAAAATGTTAAAGGAACGTTATGCTAACCTTAAGAAAACGTTAAGAAAACGTTAAAGGAACGTTATGCTAACCTTAAGAAAATGTTACAGGAATATTATGCTAACCTTAAGAAAACGTTAAAGGAACGTTATGCTAACCTTAAGAAAACGTTAAAGGACCGTTATGCTAACCTTAAGAAAACAGTAAAGGACCGTTATGCTAACCTTAAGAAAACGTTACAGGAACATTATGCTAACCTTAAGAAAACGTTAAAGGAACGTTATGCTAACCTTAAGAAAACGTTAAAGGAACGTTATGCTAACCTTAAGAAAACAGTAAAGGAACATTATGCTAACCTTAAGAAAACGTTACAGGAACGTTATGCTAACCTTAAGAAAACGTTACAGGAACATAATGCTAACCTTAAGAAAACGTTAAAGGAACATTATGCTAACCTTAAGAAAACGTTAAAGGAACATTATGCTAACCTTAAGAAAACAGTAAAGGAACATTATGCTAACCTTAAGAAAACGTTACAGCAACATTATGCTAACCTTAAGAAAACGTTACAGGAACATAATGCTAACCTTAAGAAAACGTTAAAGGAACATTATGCTAACCTTAAGAAAACGTTAAAGGAACGTTATGCTAACCTTAAGAAAACAGTAAAGGAACATTATGCTAACCTTAAGAAAACGTTACAGGAACGTTATGCTAACCTTAAGAAAACGTTACAGGAACATAATGCTAACCTTAAGAAAACGTTAAAGGAACATTATGCTAACCTTAAGAAAACGTTAAAGGAACATTATGCTAACCTTAAGAAAACGTTAAAGGAACGTTATGCTAACCTTAAGAAAACGTTACAGGAACGTTATGCTAACCTTAAGAAAACGTTACAGGAACATTATGCTAACCTTAAGAAAACGTTACAGGAACATAATGCTAACCTTAAGAAAACGTTAAAGGAACATTATGCTAACCTTAAGAAAACGTTAAAGGAACATTATGCTAACCTTAAGAAAACGTTAAAGGAACGTTATGCTAACCTTAAGAAAACGTTAAAGGAACATTATGCTAACCTTAAGAAAACGTTAAAGGACCGTTATGCTAACCTTAAGAAAACAGTAAAGGACCGTTATGCTAACCTTAAGAAAACGTTACAGGAACATTATGCTAACCTTAAGAAAACGTTAAAGGAACATTATGCTAACCTTAAGAAAACGTTAAAGGAACATTATGCTAACCTTAAGAAAACGTTACAGGAACGTTATGCTAACCTTAAGAAAACGTTAAAGGAACATTATGCTAACCTTAAGAAAACGTTAAAGGAACATTATGCTAACCTTAAGAAAACGTTAAAGGAACGTTATGCTAACCTTAAGAAAACGTTAAAGGAACATTATGCTAACCTTAAGAAAACGTTAAAGGACCGTTATGCTAACCTTAAGAAAACGTTACAGGAACGTTATGCTAACCTTAAGAAAACGTTACAGGAACATTATGCTAACCTTAAGAAAACGTTAAAGGAACGTTATGCTAACCTTAAGAAAACAGTAAAGGAACATTATGCTAACCTTAAGAAAACGTTACAGGAACGTTATGCTAACCTTAAGAAAACGTTACAGGAACATAATGCTAACCTTAAGAAAACGTTAAAGGAACATTATGCTAACCTTAAGAAAACGTTAAAGGAACATTATGCTAACCTTAAGAAAACAGTAAAGGAACATTATGCTAACCTTAAGAAAACGTTACAGCAACGTTATGCTAACCTTAAGAAAACGTTACAGGAACATAATGCTAACCTTAAGAAAACGTTAAAGGAACATTATGCTAACCTTAAGAAAACGTTAAAGGAACGTTATGCTAACCTTAAGAAAACAGTAAAGGAACATTATGCTAACCTTAAGAAAACGTTACAGGAACGTTATGCTAACCTTAAGAAAACGTTACAGGAACATAATGCTAACCTTAAGAAAACGTTAAAGGAACATTATGCTAACCTTAAGAAAACGTTAAAGGAACATTATGCTAACCTTAAGAAAACGTTAAAGGAACGTTATGCTAACCTTAAGAAAACGTTAAAGGAACATTATGCTAACCTTAAGAAAACGTTAAAGGAACATTATGCTAACCTTAAGAAAACGTTACAGGAACATAATGCTAACCTTAAGAAAACGTTAAAGGAACATTATGCTAACCTTAAGAAAACGTTAAAGGAACGTTATGCTAACCTTAAGAAAACAGTAAAGGAACATTATGCTAACCTTAAGAAAACGTTACAGGAACGTTATGCTAACCTTAAGAAAACGTTACAGGAACATAATGCTAACCTTAAGAAAACGTTAAAGGAACATTATGCTAACCTTAAGAAAACGTTAAAGGAACATTATGCTAACCTTAAGAAAACGTTAAAGGAACGTTATGCTAACCTTGAGAAAACGTTCCAGGAATGTTACGCTTACTTTAAGAAATGTTCCAGGAACGTTATACTGACCTTACGAAAACGTTACAGGAACGTTATACTAACCTTAAGAAAACGTTAAAGGAACATTATGCTAACCTTGAGAAAACGTTCCAGGAACGTTATGCTAACCTTGAGAAAACGTTACAGGAACGTTAAGCAAACTGGACATTTCCACGTTTTTAGAACATTTCAAATCACCGTTCCCACAACCAAAACAGAACGTTTGGAAAACGTTCTCAGAACATAACTTTGTTAGCTGGGTTTTGACTATTTCGAGAAAAAAGCACCTTTTTTTGATGCTGTGTGTGTTGGTTATTTTTTTCCTGTTGTTGAAAGTAACAGAAAAGTTGTGCACTGCAGCTATAAATAAGAGTTTAATATCGAGTCATTTATTTTACACAGAATATTGTGAGCTATTTTGCCATGTATGATGATATGGTATGATGGACCTGCAGAACCTAAAAGTACATTAATAAATACATGTAATAACAGAAAAATAAAAGAATAAATGACTTGATAAAATATAATAATTTTTTATGAAATTGATTATTCCTTTCTATCATTTTATTATTTTCTGTTTATTTTAGGTAGTTTTTTTTAGATTGACAGTTTGAAGATCGGAAATGAAATGTAATATTTTTGATTTTGATTTGAGGACAGCTTTATTAGGTGTCACTACAAAACCGGTCATTATTTGATAATTTAAATTCAGAATAAAATCGATTTGTATTTTCCAGGTCACCTTTATTTATATAGCATGTTATTCAATACACATCGTTTCAAAACAGCTTCACAGTAATAAACGGAATCAATGATGCAGACGTCATCAAATATGAGATGAAAATATATCTGCAAGCAGCAATACCGGGGCCAAGCACAAAAAGAAGACAAGACAATGCCAAAATGGCTGGCAGTGTCAGATCAACTGCAGCAATGAGCAATTAAACACATTTTAAGATGGTTTTAGGCAAAAAGGCTGGAAAATGCATAGTAGTCTATGGGTTTTGTTCTATTATAGCGCCACCATGAGGCACAATTCTACCATTTTTCTATGTGTCCTCGGAGTGAGCCCATACATGTGTCAATTTTGGTGAAAATATCTCATTTCGTTTTGGAGTTAAAGACATTTATATGAAAAAACTGGTAAAAAATGACACACCTGACTCTGATTCGATTTTACTCCCCCTACTATCAATATTTTGACATTTGGGCATTTAAATAAAGCTATCAACCCATGTTTCCGAACTTCTGATGCTGGTTTCGTCTCGATCGGACTAGCGGTTTTGAAGATATCAGCTAACGTTTTTTAAGCGCTAAATTACCACGCTGCACAAACCATACGCCGAAATCCGGCAAGTCTGGTATCGTTGGACTCGGCAAGGATTCAGGAGACAAAAATGTACATTTCCCATGAAAATAAGTCAACCACACCCAAAATTATAGGCGTTTAAAATAAATCTCCACTAGGTGGCGCCGTTTCGAGGGCATTGTGCTGATGACCCACACCGAGTTTAGTAACAATCCGTTCATGTGCTCATAAAATACAGTATTTTAGCACATAATTCAAAATGGCCGATATGGTAAAATTGAATATCAATCGACTCGGCATGATGTCCTGAATCTGATTTTTGGACAAACGGTTCAGAAGTTATAAGCAAAAACAGGTCTCCGGACCAGTAGGTGGTGCTGCACCGAAACGCTGCATGTCGCCTCAGGTCATGCTTGTGATGACATGTACCAAGTTTGGTTTGAATATGATAAAGCGTTGCGGAGATATAGCCTTCTGTGCATTTTTGCAACAGCTACGTACACATTTTTTGTGTTTATTGAAAACGATTTGATGAATTAACTTGATTTCCATAACTGTTTGTTGGCATGGTCTGGAGATGATCTGGTTCAATTTTCGTGAAAATCAGAGCAACGGCCTAGAAGGAGTTCGAACAAATAAGGGTTTTTCAGAAAATTCAAAATGGAAAAAAAAATTCATGATGGAAATCGAATGCAATAGAATCGGCTTGAGCCAAGGAACTTTTGTTTCTAGCCCTTATGGTTCAAAAGCTATTAGCATAAACATGAGTGAAACTTTGGACAGTTGGTGGCGCTAGAGGGAACGAGTTGGAGACTCAAATTGCAATGCTGATAGTTCAGACTGTCCTTTATCAGTGTGCAACATTTCATAACTTTACCGCAAGCGGCTCTATGGGCTGCCATAGACTCCAAGAGCGGAAGAAGAAGAAGAAGAAGAAGAAGAAGAAGAAGAAGAAGAAGAAGAAGAAGAAGAAGAAGAAGAAGAAGAAGAAGAAGAAGAAGAAGAACGGATACAATAGGTGCCTCCGCACCTTCGGTGCTTGGCCACTAATTAAATTCTGCTCTAAAGCGGCTCTAAAAAGAAAATATTGTCATTATTCAGCCCCAGTCGGTTCAGTGTTGATTCAGTTCAGTAACTGGGAAGTTTATAAACTATGAAATTCGATAAATTCAGCTATAAGCAGCTCTACAGAAGCCAAGTGTCATAAGTACAGTGTTCAGTCCAATGTTGATTCAGTTCACTTCAATAACTCGCAATGCTGCAAAATGAATCAATAATGAAATGCAGTTGATTCAGCTGTAAAGCAGCTCAGGATTGTCATCATCCAGCTCAATTCAAGTTTTGGACAAGGTCCTGGACAAGGGTAAGAATAATAAATCTATTAATCCCAGAGGCCCCGCTCTCTTCTGCTGATGACAGTCTCCGCCGCTGGCACTTCGGACGATTATGCAATGTCCACAACGGCCTCAGAGAATGACAACTGGAGTCACAGCTCTTTCCAGGAAGAAGACGCTCCCTGTAGCGAGGCGAGAGAACCGCCCGGTCGGCCTGCAGATGCTGAGCGTTTGAGGGTCCTCAAAACGATTGAGGAGTTAGGCTTGGATTGGTCAGTTTCCAAGGAGCCATCAAAGAACCGCCTGGAGTGGTTTCTGCAGCCAGAGACCAGTAACATACTTCCCAGAGGTGCATTAAGAGATCTCCCGGTCACGGCGCATCCCCCATTTGGCCCGGGAAGCCGCTCTTCTTTCATGTGTCAACGAAGCCAACCGCTGAGGCTATGCCCATGCTCTAAAAAGGTTGTTGGAGACTCAGAAACAGTCCTAGGCCATGAGACACTTCTTGCCCAGACGCACTGGAGCTGCTTAGTCTGCGCATTCAAGGTCATCGTCTGACCAGTGCCGTCTCTGTGGCATGACAGGCACACCGCCACTACTTCCCCAGCTCCTAGGAAAGAGCCTGAGCCAGTGATGAGACCCAGAACTTCACTTCCACAAGCAGATGGGACCATACCCCATACCCCATACCCGACGGAGTCCCTGCCACACTCCAGACAGGTGTGGCGTGAGGAGGAAGGTGCTGCCCAGTGTTCCCACAGGTGGCTCATCCGGCTGTGTTTGTCTGTCCTCCTGCATGTTGCGTATTGCGTTTCCCACTCGGTGAAGAAGGGGTCTTTCAACAACTGAGCGGCGAGCCTATGCATGTTCATTTGCACGCAGGCCACCCTGCTTTGCCAGTGTGATGATGACAGCGGTTTTGAACCAGGAGGCGCTATGGCATGTTCAGGTGGACCAATGCGCGGTTGGGAGGCATAAGTTAGTGAGTGGCTTTTTGAAAGGAGCGAGGTGGTTAAACCCCCCTTTTTTGAACAATCTTTTGAGCCGTTTCACTCTGCCCAGCTGTGAGTGCTTTCATTAAAGACAGCCCTCTTGCTGGCTTTAGCATGTGGGAAGCGTGTGTGAGACCTGCAAGAGCTGTCTGTTAAAGGTGCACTATGTAGGATTTTTGTAGTAAAATATAAAAAAATCACTAGGCCACAGGCCAGTGTTATATATTTTGTTCAGTTGAGTACTTACAATATCCCAAATGTTTCTATTTGTAAATCGTGAGAAATTTGCTATTTTAACCAAGGAACCGGGACGTGTGAGGGCGTGGCCTGTCGATGGCGTCATATCCGCATTACCCTCGGCTTCCACTTTTACTGCCGTAGAAACCATGGCAACAGACGTGGACAACTGTGTAACGTCTCGCGGCACGCTCAAACATCATGGACCCTGGCAAGCAGATTTTGAAGTGAAGTGTGGCCAAGTATGGTGACCCATACTTGGATTTTGTGCTCTGCATTTAACCCATCCAAGTGCACACACACATACACACATTGAGGGTGGAGGAAAGCGTTGGTTATTCACTCCCCCCACCGACAATTCCTGCCGGACCTGAGACTCGAACCCACAACCTTCGGGGTACAAGTCTGACTCTCTAACCATTAGGCTGAGACTGAGAACAAAATGAGAAATCAAAGTATCGACGTGGCGTTTTCGAGATGGCGAGAGCTTCGCAAAACAAACTTCGACTTGACGGAGATGCCGTTCTTGCATGTGCTTTATTAGACAGGTGAGCAAATGAACATAAAACGAATCAATGTTATGAAGCTCAACATGATGAAATCTTACAACATCATCAGAATGTTGACTGCTAGTTACTGCTAGTCTCATACAGCCAACAAACTAACACACAGAATAACATCATTACTTTCAACACACTCAGGCCCGGTCCACACGAACACGGGTATTTTCAAAACCGCTGCTTTTTCTACGCGGTTTGGCTGTTCGTCCACACGCAAACGCAGTATCCGGTTACTGAAACTGGACTTTTTTGTGAACTCCTGTATACAGTTACCTGTCACTGAGTCCAGTAAAGGAACTTGTAGAAGGGTTTCACTGAGCCCATGGCATCCCTCAGGGCATCGGTGCCGTGGATGGGACCCATGTGGAAATCAGGCAGCCAATCATAGCGTGGTTTTGCGTTTTTTATGTGGACGGAGATTTTTTTAAAACCGTGCTTGTGTGGACGCAATTGTTTTTTAAAGCGGAGGAGGAAAAACTCTGGTTATAAAAATACCCGTGTAAAGGCCTTTGCACACTGAGTCCGATATTCGCATGCGAAATTTTCGCACATCAAAAAATAAATTCGACCTCACGTTATGTCAGTCACGCTTGCACACTGCCTCCGAAACTTTCGTCTGTCAAAAAAAAATTCGGAACAGGTTCGATTTTCTGCGTTTTTCCCATCTACAGTGCTGATGCCCAGCCTAAAACTGCTGGCAATGCTGGTGAATGAATCGCCAGTGCTCAGATACCTACAATTATATATAGCCTACAAATATTATTGTATCAAAAATACTACTAATATTATTATATCACAGCTATAATTATAGCACACCAAGTCCCTGTAAACCGTGTGTGTGCGCGCGCGGATCCCTAGGATCAATTGATTCACGGAAATTGGTGGTCTTCTTTTTAATATGTGGCTCCAGTATCGCTAGCAAAGCATCAAACTGAGCCACTGACAGTCTAAAGTAAACTTTGAATCGGTCTGGATAATCCCGCAGCTCCTTGAGGAGGTGGAACTCTCCTTCCTCTCTACGCGATCGCAGGAGTGGATGATGGACCCATTATTTCCTCTTTCTTTTTCTCTTTTTAAGAAGAGAGAGGACAAAAAAACCATCCTCACTACTTGAAGACGGCATTTTGTATTGTTTTGCGGTTTTTTTCGTAACGCATTAATTAATACGCATCGGACTCAGTGTGCAAGGTCTCTGTGCATGACGAATTTTTCGTATCACTAATACGAAAAAACGCATGCGAAAATTTCGGACTCAGTGTGCAAAGGCCTTAAGTGTGGACTAGGCCTCAGATGTAGTTTAGATAGTGTAGACCAGGCATTCTCAACCCTGGTCCTCGAGGGCCACTGTCCTGCAGAGTTTAGCTCCAACCCAACTCAAACACACCTGAAACAGCTAATTCAGCTCTTCAGGATTACTAGAAAGCTACAGGCAGGTGTGTTTGATCAAGGTTGGAGCTAAACTCTGTTGGACAGTGGGCCTCGAGGACCAGGGTTGAGAACCCCTGGTGTAGACCAAGTGAAACAGCATTGCGTTTCCTCACAATTGTAATTCATCGAAAAAAATGACCTATATGAGTAGTAATTCAGCACTTGCGGGTAGTTCTGTAGAATGAAATGTACTAATTTCTTTTTATACTACGGGGCCGTTGAATGCTTGAATCTGATTGGTTGATGAACGTTCTGAGGTGTGCAATTATTTTCTGGGAGACGCACAGCAAACGTAGATCCAGGCAGCTCTTGACCGCATTACAGTTCCATATCACTTCGCATAGTTAACTGTAATAACGGAAATTACAGGACAAAAAAAAAACACCATGACAGACGATTTACCTAAAGTTAATTTTAATATTTACGGGAACTATAAAACATTCAACAAATGGGCGGCAGGAGTATTAGACGGTCCAGATGAAGAACAACATAAACAGAAGCGGACATCAAAGACAGCCGGCAACAACAAAAGACATAAAATGATTAGCGAAGAATGAGCGGTTTGAATCGCCAAATTTCAGCAGTTTGACACGCGATCCGAATCATGATTCGACTCACTGATTCATAACGCTTCGAAGCTTCATGATGCCTTGTTTTGAAATCGTCATCACTATATAAGTCGTTATTTAGGGTTTTTTTGCGCACAAAAACTATTCTCGTCGCTTCATAAAGTTATTGTAGAACCACTGTAGTGAGATGGACTTTGTAACGACGTCTTTAGTGCCTTTTAAGGGTCTTGAGAGTGAACCGTGCCATTGTGCCAATGGAGGCCTTTCAGAGCCATCAGATTTCAACTAAAATATCTTCATTTGTGTTCTGAAGATGAACGGAGGTCTGACGGGTGTCGAACGACATGAGGGTGAGGAATTAAAGACAGAATTTTCATTTTTGGGTGAACTAACGCTTTAAGCTTTGTATCAGTAGAAACCCGGTAGTATATTCAAATGGTGGTACTTTCCCCCCTAATATCCCCCTGAGAGCGAATTATGCATTTTATTTCTGGAAAAAATCCTCCGATGACGCAAATATCGTCATTTTCATCCTCAGGCTAAAGACTACAGCCACTAGATGGCGCTGTTCTGCATTTTATCAACCGCCCATAGGGGAGAGATCTCACACACAGAATGTAAATGCGCACGGCTGCTCAGCTCGGGCATTAATAACAGAGCGTTGCGGAGCAAAGTGAGTGTTTCAACTTTTCAATTAATTCCTATGAGAGTTTAGCTTCCATATGCACGATCTGAAAACGTGCCAAACTGGACACGCGTTGAGAATGACAGCCGCGCTTACCTCAGCTCTTACTTCCCTTTCGTGAGGTATGAAATCTGACTCCTGCTGCGTCTGTGCCGACATGTTCAGTTTTTAATTGTAGTGTTTATTCTCTAACTGAACGAAATTATTTTATTACAATGAATATCAAAACGATGGTGTAGGGACTGGGAGTGGCCTCGTAGGGCAGCGAAGCAAGTGCATTCTGGGAGTTGTTGTCTTTCATCCACATGAGACAAAAATACATTTTCTGTCTTTTCTCAGTCTAGAAGGCACCAAATTCAAAAATAATTTCACATTTCTACTGCATAAATGACCCAGTTTAAATACACATTCATCTTCCCAGCGCTGAAGTGCCCCTTTAAAGAAAAATAGAAATATCGAATCAAAAGAAACTGTAAATTTTGCATCGCCTTTAAATAAGTTTGCATTTCCCCAACCATTTAAAAAAAAATGTTTTGTTGCATTATTTTTGCATTGATGGGTGCATTTATTTATGTATTTAATTGTTTATCTCTTGGCACATTATTTATATATTTATTTATGCAGGAATATTCTAAAGGTTGGCATGAAACCATAGCAACGTTTACCATTAAGTTTCAGCTTTTAAAAATGTATTTTTTTGTATTATTATTACATCACAGTGAACGTTTTCTTGTTTATGTCACCACAAGATGGCACCAATCACCAAAAAAAAAGTAAGAAAGCTAGCTTGTTTATTATTATTAAGACTGAAAGTATTTACTTAAGAGGTATTAATCTAACATCAATTCTTATGGTCAAAACTATTCCATAAGTGCACAGAATTTTAAAATACATGGCATTGTGAAAAATAAGTGCACTTGATAGTATTGAATGTGCATTTGTAGTGTTCTTCAAATAGAAAAGTACATAATAAAAACAAACTATACTTGGGGATCATATAATATGAATGGAATAAAAGGCGATTTAACTCAAGAGGGGATATTTCCATTACTATTTTAGCACACTTAGGCACACTATTAAATGTGCACTTTGTAATGTCAAATTAACAGTTTTATAGAAGGGTTATTAACTGACACTTACAGCCATTAAAAAACACATTTGTGTTGCTTGAAATAAATGTTATCTGAAATTATTATATATAATTATTTATATTATATAGGGTGATTGGGACACTTTTTTAACACTTTTTGCCATTAAGATGACTTGGAAAAAGTGTCCCAATCACCCTGAAATCACCCTATGCTTATTTTATTTCAGCTAGTTGGCAAGGCAACATTTATTATTTTCATTTAGATAAAAATTAATAATAATAAAAAAAAACTTCCAGAGCCCATGAAAGGACATGGAAAATATATGCAATAGGAAGAAAAATTATATGTTGATGCTTTTGTCTTCTCTCGTGTGTTCCCCTAAAAAACTTTGCATTCCCTCACAAAGCTTTAATACAAACATTTTCAATCAATGTTTTCATATTTTGTCATGCTTTAAAGTAGACTTATTGTGATGCTACGAACACACTAAAGCACAAGTACTTCATTAGTAGAGGGTGTTATTTGATATTACATTTAAAGTTACTATATATTAAACATACTAAATTGCAACTTCATCATTACAAAAGTAATAAACAAATACTTGACACAAGAAGTGTTACTTTACCATTTTGTTAGTTACCATCAGTGTACTTCAAACACAACCAAATTAATTCTGCTCAACTACTCTTAACCTCTGCAGACCCTGTACAGGGTCCGGAATGACATCAAGTAAACACTCAAAAAAATTATTTGTTGAATTTACTTAAAAAAGCAGCGTCTAGTGGTTCCACACAGCTATATTGAGTCATTTTTACAAATAACAATTTAGTTATATGAACGAAAGTCAAGTAAAGCTGACAAGATTTCTTTAAGTAAATACAATCCATTTGAATTTGTCACCGTTACATAATATTTATATGTGCAGTTTACTTGATAATGTTATGTTAAATTTATAAAAGTTTATGTTAGGTGAACACATTTATTGATTTAATTTACCTGATTAAATTAACTACTTGCTCTACAAGTCTAAGTGGAAAACTATTAAATATAACAAAAAGCATATTTTTAGAAACAAAATTCAAAAATAACTTAATTGAGAACAAGAAGTCCATCCAATAACTGAATGTATGAGTGGCCACAGACTAAACACAGGCACTCTTCTACATAATAGTAACCACAAAATTACAGAAACTCCTCTAAATGTCCAACATAACTGCACATAACACGAACATCATCTTTCCCTTTACTGAAAAGGATAAAATAACACTTTCATCCCTAAATTTACTCTCCTAATGCAGTCCCTTGCAAAGCATGCTGGGAACTACAGATCCACTGCCCAGTTTGCTCGTTTCACTCAGCAATGTTAAGTTGACCGAACAAACACTTATTAAGTAAAGCTGACAATACTCATTTAAGTCAATTTAGTTACATGAGTTTCTTAAGTAATGTGAACAAGCTAACAACTAACAACAGGGAAAGTTCATTTTTTGAGTGTATGCTTTAAATTGTAAATCTCATATGTGGTACCATTTGAAAGCTTAGATCAGGGGTGTCCAAACTCGGTCCTGGAGGGTTTCTAGTATGCCTAAAAAGACCTTAATTAGCTGATTCATGTGTTTAATTAGGGTTGGCGCTAAACTTTGCAGGATCAGGATTGGACACCCCTGGCTTAGAGTCTCTACTTTCCGGAGGCATGCATCACTTTGGCATTTGTTTTACACAAAGTAACTTTTTACACCAAATTACTCAGGGACCATTTCCGCCTTGATTTGGCCGACCCAAATTGAAAAGCTTCCCATACACACACACACACACACACACACACACACACAGTGGTCTCTAAATACACAATTCTGGTGTCATTTTACAGGAAACCCTTTGAAGTTTCATAAACCACTGCTAAAAGTGATAAACATGTAAGTATATGTTGTCTGAGCTGTAATAACCCCCCCAAAAAAGAGGCGCTTTTTGATGTTTTGGTTATAACTCAGGCCCTGTGTGCTCTAGCACCCTGCACAGTTTGGGCTGTTTCCACTAGATGGCAGCAAATACTGGGAAAAAGATTGTCTGTATCATGCATGCAAGATTTATTCAAATGAATCTAAATGGTGGAATAAGACTTTTTAAAAAATGTAATTTCCACCACACAGGGCCTGTTATTGCAGCTCAGACAACACATTACATGCTTATCACCTTTAGCACTGTTTTATGAAGGGTTCATAAAGGGTTTCCCGTAAAATTACACCAAAATTGTGTATTTAGAGACCACTGTATTTAGGTATGGGAAGCTTTTCGATTTGGTTCGGCCAAATTCAGGCGGAAATCCCAAAAAGAGGGACCCAGAGCTTAAGTGGTTCAACTAACTGCATTTACCTTTCAACTTTCACAGTGAAATGAACACGCAATAAAGTGTCTGAAATCATCCCATTCGGTTCTCACTTAAGTACACTATTTCCGTCCTCATTTTAAAAATATGCAAAAGTATGGAGCGTAAAGATCGCTCAGCCCACAGAAGTACACAAATCACACAACAGATATTAAACGGTTTATTCTTGCATCTAGTAAAAACCTCTTTACATGTAGTTGTGAACAGATGCCATGCTGAGATTCAAAGGGAAAGTGTGTCGACCCTGATGGAAGGATTGTGTGTTTATCACAAGACATTTCCATAGAAGTATTTGCCTCAAGCATCGCCTAAGATTGCTGGCTTGTGACAACACCTGCATGCAGCAGTTTCCCCGTTTACACGCCAGTATTACCGTCCCGACATTGATCAAACGCACAACTGGGATTTACACAACTGTAATAGTCTCTAAATAAGGGGGGGGGGGGAGGCTTAAATGAACGGACTAATAATACTGGCTGGATCCTTTTACTTTAACGTTCCCAATTATATATATATATAAAAGTGAAATTATAGGACACGGACATTTATTGCCCCTGGGTAAAGTCATCGCTTCTTTGTTTATATTGACGAATTAATTATGCGAAGCTGCATTACTGACCATGTGCTTTAGACGATTCACAAGTCGAAATCAAATGTGCATTACTGGAACAAAGCGTCCGTTCTCTAAGAGCTTGAAAAGTGCAAGAGGATATTTGACACAGGATCCAAAACTCAGTGTTTGAGGTCTTACAGACTTGTACTTCAATATATATATAATCCGAAAACAACGTTTATTTCATTATCAACTTTCCCAAACATCCCAACAATTTAAACACAAGACAAAACATTTTTGCAGAGATGTCATAGCCATACACAACCAGATCTGAAGTGAACGGATAATCAAAACTGGCCAGTTAAAATATCAAACCTTCAAAATTTAGTGACGTAAATCCATAAAATAAAAAGTGTTATTCTGGTGCAGTCGCCGCGAGGACAACGCAAACACGCCAAAACTAATTTGACTACAAAATGAAATATCTTGAGCGATCTATAGGTGTGGATATGACATCACGATGTGCACGTCAGGTAAAGCTGCAGGAGGCTACGTGTCACGATGACATCATGCTAGTGCAGTCGGTGATTATAAAACACAGTAGCTGAACGAGGAGAGATGGGAAAAGCCAAATCTGCATAATACTCCACAACACATTCTGGCTTTCAGCGGCCCACTGGATAATAGAGCAACTTCTCAAACATCTCGTCAAATAATCGCAAGGACTCACTTCCCAGCGAGCTCTAGGCTCAGTGTAGATATGTCAGTTTCAAGACGCGTATACGATCTTAATGTTGAACGGTTAGCGGTGGGAAAAACACATCGTTTAAGTGACCGCAGCATAGATTTCTGTAGATTCACAGAGTAGCATTATTTTCCTAGTAAAGATGGGACATTCACTCATCAGTAAACATCTGCTACAAAGTGCTACATACTGCAAAGTGTACCTCAAATATAAATCCATATCATATATAAACATATCGCTGAGTCACTTTGCATTGTTTTGACCATATCGTGTCATTTTAGTTTCAATTGTGTCACTCCAAAACTAACGGTTTCCCTCAAAGTCAGCATTTCAGTGCTTTTTTTTTTTCTTTTTTTTTTTCTTTAAATCTAAAATGTCCTTTTGTGAAATACTGACACTCGCCTCCAAACGCAAATCCCGAACAATCGCACTGTAAACTTTGGAAGTCTTACAAGGGATGAATACATCCAAAGAAATCCAAGTCAAATGTACCACGTTTGTTTATATTTTTAAAAAAAGAGAGCGAGAAAAAAACCTTACTACAGGAATAGTGACGTTGGGGATCGAAGAATGAAATTACATTAGAAAAATATGGTAATATATAACTTAGTTCCAGGCGGTCTATTTCTAAGTACACTAAGATAGCAAAACAAGTCAAAAATAAAGCTCATTCAGTGATCAAAATCATCACAATGCGTTATTACAGATCATCCGTTAGCTGTAAGCAGCAGTATATCAAATTCAGGTTGAGCATGGAAGGTCAACACAACAACAAAAAGTCCCTCAGAAGCCATAATATATCCAAATCCATCTGGAAACATTATTCTCAAATTAACAATTCAAAAAAATTGCATTTGTTCCACTCCTCGGGAAGAAACGGAGTAGATGTTTTCATTAATATCCAGGTTTCAAGCAGTCGAACCCCAGTGCTGGTGACAGATTTACAAGACGTACATTAGCTCCTCGTGTGACCCGAAACGCAGTTCCCACACACATCAGGTCTGGATCCATTTCCTGTCTTCACTACGCAGCGATTTTGTTGTCCTTCTGGAGAAACAGAGGAAAAACAGTGACTGGTTATTCATAATTCAGTATATAAAAAATAAAAAGGTCATACATTTGTCAACAAATTGGGTACAAGGCGTTGGGGAAAAGTTATTTATTTGATCTATATTTAACACCTGAGTAACAATAAACATTAAATATCACAAATAAAAACATAAGACAGACATGGTTGTACACTCAGTAGAGGCCAGCTAATCTGCTACCAAACGTTAACTAATAGTGCTTATAGTGGTGGGCTATATACCGGTAGAGGCCAGCTAATCTGCTACCAAACGTTAGCTAATAGTGCTTATAGGGGTGGGCTATATACCAGTAGAGGCCAGCTAATCTGCTACCAAACCTTAGCTAATAGTGCTTATAGGGGTGGGCGATATACCAGTAGAGGCCAGCTAATCTGCTACCAAACGTTAACTAATAGTGCTTATAGGGGTGGGCTATATTCCGGTAGAGGCCAGCTAATCTGCTACCAAACGTTAGCTAATAGTGCTTATAGGGGTGGGCTATATACCGGTAGAGGCCAGCTAATCTGCTACCAAACGTTAGCTAATAGTGCTTATAGGGGTGGGCTATATACCAGTAGAGGCCAGCTAATCTGCTACCAAACGTTAGCTAATAGTGCTTATAGGGGTGGGCGATATACCGGTAGAGGCCAGCTAATCTGCTACCAAACGTTAGCTAATAGTGCTTATAGGGGTGGGCTATATACTGGTAGAGGCCAGCTAATCTGCTACCAAACGTTAGCCAATAGTGCTTATAGGGGTGGGTGATATACCAGTAGAGGCCAGCTAATCTGCTACCAAATGTTAGCCAATAGTGCTTATAGGGGTGGGCTATATACCAGTAGAGGCCAGCTAATCTGCTACCAAACGTTAGCCAATAGTGCTTATAGAGGTGGGCTATATACCAGTAGAGGCCAGCTAATCTGCTACCAAACGTTAGCTAATAGTGTTTATAGAGGTGGGCTATATACCAGTAGAGGCCAGCTAATCTGCTACCAAACCTTAGCTAATAGTGCTTATAGGGGTGGGCTATATACCGGTAGAGGCCAGCTAATCTGCTACCAAACGTTAACTAATAGTGCTTATAGGGGTGGGCGATATACCGGTAGAGGCCAGCTAATCTGCTACCAAACCTTAGCTAATAGTGCTTATAGGGGTGGGCTATATACCGGTAGAGGCCAGCTAATCTGCTACCAAACGTTAACTAATAGTGCTTATAGGGGTGGGCTATATACCAGTAGAGGCCAGCTAATCTGCTACCAAACCTTAGCTAATAGTGCTTATAGGGGTGGGCGATATACCGGTAGAGGCCAGCTAATCTGCTACCAAACGTTAGCCAATAGTGCTTATAGGGGTGGGTGATATACCGGTAGAGGCCAGCTAATCTGCTACCAAACGTTAGCTAATAGTGCTTATAGGGGTGGGCTATATACTGGTAGAGGCCAGCTAATCTGCTACCAAACCTTAGCTAATAGTGCTTATAGGGGTGGGCTATATACTGGTAGAGGCCAGCTAATCTGCTACCAAACGTTAGCCAATAGTGTTTATAGAGGTGGGCTATATACCAGTAGAGGCCAGCTAATCTGCTACCAAACGTTAGCCAATAGTGCTTATAGGGGTGGGCTATATACCGGTAGAGGCCAGCTAATCTGCTACCAAACGTTAGCCAATAGTGCTTATAGGGGTGGGCTATATACCGGTAGAGGCCAGCTAATCTGCTACCAAACGTTAGCTAATAGTGCTTATAGGGGTGGGCTATATACCGGTAGAGGCCAGCTAATCTGCTACCAAACCTTAGCTAATAGTGCTTATAGGGGTGGGCTATATACCGGTAGAGGCCAGCTAATCTGCTACCAAACGTTAGCTAATAGTGTTTATAGAGGTGGGCTATATACCAGTAGAGGCCAGCTAATCTGCTACCAAACGTTAGCCAATAGTGCTTATAGGGGTGGGCTATATACCGGTAGAGGCCAGCTAATCTGCTACCAAACGTTAGCCAATAGTGCTTATAGGGGTGGGCTATATACCAGTAGAGGCCAGCTAATCTGCTACCAAATGTTAGCCAATAGTGCTTATGGGGTGGGCTATATACCAGTAGAGGCCAGCTAATCTGCTACCAAATGTTAGCCAATAGTGCTTATGGGGTGGGCTATATACCAGTAGAGGCCAGCTAATCTGCTACCAAATGTTAGCTAATAGTGCTTATAGGGGTGGGCTATATACTGGTAGAGGCCAGCTAATCTGCTACCAAACGTTAGCTAATAGTGCTTATAGGGGTGGGCTATATACCGGTAGAGGCCAGCTAATCTGCTACCAAACGTTAGCTAATAGTGCTTATAGGGGTGGGCTATATACCGGTAGAGGCCAGCTAATCTGCTACCAAACGTTAGCTAATAGTGCTTATAGGGGTGGGCTATATACCAGTAGAGGCCAGCTAATCTGCTACCAAACGTTAGCCAATAGTGCTTATAGGGGTGGGCTATATACTGGTAGAGGCCAGCTAATCTGCTACCAAACGTTAGCCAATAGTGCTTATAGGGGTGGGTGATATACCAGTAGAGGCCAGCTAATCTGCTACCAAACGTTAGCCAATAGTGCTTATAGGGGTGGGCTATATACCGGTAGAGGCTAGCTAATCTGCTACCAAACGTTAGCCAATAGTGCTTATAGGGGTGGGCTATATACTGGTAGAGGCCAGCTAATCTGCTACCAAACGTTAGCCAATAGTGCTTATAGGGGTGGGCTATATACCAGTAGAGGCCAGCTAATCTGCTACCAAACGTTAGCCAATAGTGCTTATAGGGGTGGGCTATATACCGGTAGAGGCCAGTTAATCTGCTACCAAACGTTAACTAATAGTGCTTATAGGGGTGGGCTATATACCGGTAGAGGCCAGTTAATCTGCTACCAAACGTTAACTAATAGTGCTTATAGGGGTGGGCTATATACCGGTAGAGGCCAGCTAATCTGCTACCAAACGTTAACTAATAGTGCTTATAGGGGTGGGCTATATACCGGTAGAGGCCAGCTAATCTGCTACCAAACCTTAGCTAATAGTGCTTATAGGGGTGGGCTATATACTGGTAGAGGCCAGCTAATCTGCTACCAAACCTTAGCTAATAGTGCTTATAGGGGTGGGCTATATACCGGTAGAGGCCAGCTAATCTGCTACCAAACGTTAGCTAATAGTGCTTATAGAGGTGGGCTATATACCAGTAGAGGCCAGCTAATCTGCTACCAAACCTTAGCTAATAGTGCTTATAGGGGTGGGCGATATACCGGTAGAGGCCAGCTAATCTGCTACCAAACGTTAGCTAATAGTGCTTATAGAGGTGGGCTATATACCGGTAGAGGCCAGCTAATCTGCTACCAAACGTTAGCTAATAGTGCTTATAGGGGTGGGCTATATACTGGTAGAGGCCAGCTAATCTGCTACCAAACCTTAGCTAATAGTGCTTATAGGGGTGGGCTATATACCGGTAGAGGCCAGCTAATCTGCTACCAAACGTTAGCCAATAGTGCTTATAGGGGTGGGCTATATACCAGTAGAGGCCAGCTAATCTGCTACCAAACGTTAGCCAATAGTGCTTATAGGGGTGGGCTATATACCGGTAGAGGCCAGCTAATCTGCTACCAAACGTTAACTAATAGTGCTTATAGGGGTGGGCTATATACCGGTAGAGGCCAGCTAATCTGCTACCAAACCTTAGCTAATAGTGCTTATAGGGGTGGGCTATATACCAGTAGAGGCCAGCTAATCTGCTACCAAACGTTAGCCAATAGTGCTTATAGGGGTGGGCTATATACCGGTAGAGGCCAGCTAATCTGCTACCAAACGTTAGCCAATAGTGCTTATAGGGGTGGGCTATATACCAGTAGAGGCCAGCTAATCTGCTACCAAATGTTAGCCAATAGTGCTTATAGGGGTGGGCTATATACCGGTAGAGGCCAGCTAATCTGCTACCAAACCTTAGCCAATAGTGCTTATAGGGGTGGGCTATATACCGGTAGAGGCCAGCTAATCTGCTACCAAACGTTAGCCAATAGTGCTTATAGGGGTGGGCTATATACCAGTAGAGGCCAGCTAATCTGCTACCAAATGTTAGCCAATAGTGCTTATAGGGGTGGGCTATATACCAGTAGAGGCCAGCTAATCTGCTACCAAATGTTAGCCAATAGTGCTTATGGGGTGGGCTATATACCAGTAGAGGCCAGCTAATCTGCTACCAAATGTTAGCTAATAGTGCTTATAGGGGTGGGCTATATACTGGTAGAGGCCAGCTAATCTGCTACCAAATGTTAGCCAATAGTGCTTATGGGGTGGGCTATATACCAGTAGAGGCCAGCTAATCTGCTACCAAATGTTAGCTAATAGTGCTTATAGGGGTGGGCTATATACTGGTAGAGGCCAGCTAATCTGCTACCAAACGTTAGCTAATAGTGCTTATAGGGGTGGGCTATATACCGGTAGAGGCCAGCTAATCTGCTACCAAACGTTAGCTAATAGTGCTTATAGGGGTGGGCTATATACCAGTAGAGGCCAGCTAATCTGCTACCAAACGTTAGCCAATAGTGCTTATAGGGGTGGGCTATATACTGGTAGAGGCCAGCTAATCTGCTACCAAACGTTAGCCAATAGTGCTTATAGGGGTGGGTGATATACCAGTAGAGGCCAGCTAATCTGCTACCAAACGTTAGCCAATAGTGCTTATAGGGGTGGGCTATATACCGGTAGAGGCCAGCTAATCTGCTACCAAACCTTAGCTAATAGTGCTTATAGGGGTGGGCTATATACCAGTAGAGGCCAGCTAATCTGCTACCAAACGTTAGCCAATAGTGCTTATAGGGGTGGGCTATATACCGGTAGAGGCCAGCTAATCTGCTACCAAACGTTAGCCAATAGTGCTTATAGGGGTGGGCTATATACCAGTAGAGGCCAGCTAATCTGCTACCAAATGTTAGCCAATAGTGCTTATAGGGGTGGGCTATATACCAGTAGAGGCCAGCTAATCTGCTACCAAATGTTAGCCAATAGTGCTTATGGGGTGGGCTATATACCAGTAGAGGCCAGCTAATCTGCTACCAAATGTTAGCCAATAGTGCTTATGGGGTGGGCTATATACCAGTAGAGGCCAGCTAATCTGCTACCAAATGTTAGCTAATAGTGCTTATAGGGGTGGGCTATATACCGGTAGAGGCCAGCTAATCTGCTACCAAACGTTAGCCAATAGTGCTTATAGGGGTGGGCTATATACCAGTAGAGGCCAGCTAATCTGCTACCAAACGTTAGCCAATAGTGCTTATAGGGGTGGGCTATATACCGGTAGAGGCCAGCTAATCTGCTACCAAACGTTAACTAATAGTGCTTATAGGGGTGGGCTATATACCGGTAGAGGCCAGCTAATCTGCTACCAAACGTTAACTAATAGTGCTTATAGGGGTGGGCTATATACCGGTAGAGGCCAGCTAATCTGCTACCAAACCTTAGCTAATAGTGCTTATAGGGGTGGGCTATATACCAGTAGAGGCCAGCTAATCTGCTACCAAACGTTAGCCAATAGTGCTTATAGGGGTGGGCTATATACCGGTAGAGGCCAGCTAATCTGCTACCAAACGTTAGCCAATAGTGCTTATAGGGGTGGGCTATATACCAGTAGAGGCCAGCTAATCTGCTACCAAATGTTAGCCAATAGTGCTTATAGGGGTGGGCTATATACTGGTAGAGGCCAGCTAATCTGCTACCAAACGTTAGCTAATAGTGCTTATAGGGGTGGGCTATATACCGGTAGAGGCCAGCTAATCTGCTACCAAACGTTAGCTAATAGTGCTTATAGGGGTGGGCTATATACCAGTAGAGGCCAGCTAATCTGCTACCAAACGTTAGCCAATAGTGCTTATAGGGGTGGGCTATATACCAGTAGAGGCCAGCTAATCTGCTACCAAACGTTAGCCAATAGTGCTTATAGGGGTGGGCTATATACCAGTAGAGGCCAGCTAATCTGCTACCAAATGTTAGCCAATAGTGCTTATAGGGGTGGGCTATATACTGGTAGAGGCCAGCTAATCTGCTACCAAACGTTAGCTAATAGTGCTTATGGGGTGGGCTATATACCAGTAGAGGCCAGCTAATCTGCTACCAAACGTTAGCCAATAGTGCTTATAGGGGTGGGCTATATACTGGTAGAGGCCAGCTAATCTGCTACCAAACGTTAGCCAATAGTGCTTATGGGGTGGGCTATATACCAGTAGAGGCCAGCTAATCTGCTACCAAACGTTAGCCAATAGTGCTTATAGGGGTGGGCTATATACCAGTAGAGGCCAGCTAATCTGCTACCAAATGTTAGCCAATAGTGCTTATAGGGGTGGGCTATATACTGGTAGAGGCCAGCTAATCTGCTACCAAACGTTAGCTAATAGTGCTTATAGGGGTGGGCTATATACCGGTAGAGGCCAGCTAATCTGCTACCAAACGTTAGCTAATAGTGCTTATAGGGGTGGGCTATATACCAGTAGAGGCCAGCTAATCTGCTACCAAACGTTAGCCAATAGTGCTTATAGGGGTGGGCTATATACTGCTAGAGGCCAGCTAATCTGCTACCAAACGTTAGCCAATAGTGCTTATAGGGGTGGGTGATATACCAGTAGAGGCCAGCTAATCTGCTACCAAACGTTAGCCAATAGTGCTTATAGGGGTGGGCTATATACTGGTAGAGGCCAGCTAATCTGCTACCAAACGTTAGCCAATAGTGCTTATAGGGGTGGGTGATATACCAGTAGAGGCCAGCTAATCTGCTACCAAACGTTAGCTAATAGTGCTTATAGGGGTGGGCTATATACCAGTAGAGGCCAGCTAATCTGCTACCAAACGTTAGCTAATAGTGCTTATAGGGGTGGGCTATATACCAGTAGAGGCCAGCTAATCTGCTACCAAACGTTAGGGTTAGATTCATACTGAATCAAGATCGAAATCGATATTTGTGCCCATTGTCTCATAAGCTAATGCTGATGTTAGGCATCTACGCTGTAAATCAACCAGTTGGCTATGGTGTTGTGGCACATACATTATGCAGGTTATATGTATGTTATGTAACTTATTTTGCCACACAATATATTGAGTTTTCTTTTGACTAAAACTAGACTAAAATGACGAGACTTAGTCGACTAAATCTTGACTAACAAAAAAAAAAGATATGTGAATGACTAAATATGACTAAAACTAACAAGGACATTTGACACAAGACTAAGACTAAATTAAAAACGGGTGACAAAATTAACACTAAACCAGCAATTGTACGTTTCAAACAGAGATGGCGATAGAGTTCTGTACGACAGCTTTAAAACTGTTTTTCCCACAATTAACTGAATTTAATCGTTCTATACATTTGTGATGCTCAATGTAGGTCAAGATCCAAGTCCAAAGGCCTTTTTTGTGGATTGAAGGGAACAGACATTTGATGCATTTAAAACTAGCTAAAATAATGGGCCAACAATGCCCCATAAAGTGGAAAGTGCCATATATTTGAAAAGCATTTATGTTAACTATTTAACTATCATTCATTACCCGGTATTCAAAATCAGAGAACTCTCTTCCTCCTTGACTTCCTCTGTATCCTCCTCTAAACCCACTTCCACCAGAGTATGACCCAAACGACCCCCGGCTGAATGCCCGGCCCCGGCCCCCTCTGAAGCCCATGCCGCCGCGACCTCTGTAGCCTCCGCGACCCCGCCGTAGCGGGATGCCAAACGTCTCCGCGTTCATCCTCCGCTCTTCCGCCCAGGTATTCCTCCTTTCTCTGATGAGCGACAAAATAAGAACAAGTTCAAATACATTTGACAGAGTTTCTGAGGTTTGCATCCTCTGCCGTACTGCAGTTCGGCTTCTGTTGAACTCACCTGGGGAAACCAGATAGTCCAGACCTCTCGGCTGCCTTCCTGTTTAAAATCAGGCACAGTGATTTCACAATCAGATCATGATCGCTGCATCATGCAACAAAAGTGACATTTTACACACGGCGGTTCATATTAAAGCGGCGTGATCTGACCTTGAATCATCACAGGAGATGTTGTCAAAAAAGGACTTGGTTTTATCGTAATAGCAGGTTGTTCCGAGAGCCTCTTCCTCATCAGCGTTTCCTTCACTGTTCTGAGTGTCCACCCCCGAATCGCCCTTATCCTCGCCATTCAAAGCTTTATCGGTCTTCTCATCTGAACAAACACACAGCTGCATGTATCATTTGTTTGCAAAAAAAGCACTGTAGTTGCAGATAATATATGCATGAGATAAAAGGCCACTAAAGAGAGACTTCACGTGATTGTTTCTCAACACATTTATGTGCGCTTTCAAAAAGTACACTTTGCAATACAATATTTTTGATTTAAATTGTTTTAAATCTTTTGTTGTGCTTAAAGTCCACTTTTTCTGATGTGTTGACTAACATACTAAAGCACAAGTACTTGATTATAATTTAAAGGGGCACTTCAGCGCTGGGAAGATGAATGTGTATTTAAAATGGGTCATTTATGTAGCAGAAATGCGAGATTATTTTTGGAGCCTTCTAGACAGAGAAAAGCCAGAAAATGTGTTTTTGGCTCATGTGGATAAAAGACAGCAACTCCCAGAATGCACTTGCTTCGCTGCCCTATGAGGTCACTCCCAAGCCACGCCGACCGGTTCGAACGTTAGTTGACTAGAAGCTAAAAAGACGCCGTTATATCGCGAGTCTCCGTGACGAGCTAGTTCCTAAAATAACTTAAACAGTGTATTTTGCACAACCAGAAAAGGACAAGCAGTAAGTTCTCATTACTACGTAATGCTGGGTCGGTTACCCTAGCTGCTGATGGTTCAACTTTTGAGTCCCGCAATATTTGTCTGAGCTTTTAATCCCCTGTACTCCGACGCGTAATCTTCGTTCACCTGAAACTGGTCTTTTAGTCGTTCCAAAAACTCGTCTAAGACTAATGGGTGAAAGGGCTTTCCTCATCAGCTCCAAAATTATGGAATTCTTTACCGATTGAGATAAGGCAAGCTCAATCCCTTTGCATTTTTTAAATCTTGCCTTTTTTTTAGGGTAGCTTTTTATTGAACGATTGTATCAATTTTATATAGTTTTTAATTGTTTTTGATTTAACATTCTTCTTTTTTAATAATTTTTCTTTTTTGTTTATTTCTATTTTTGTGTACTATGTTTGGTTTGTTTCTGTAAAGCGCTTTGAGATGTACATTTAAAGGCGCTATAGACAATAAAGATTTATTATTATTATTATTATTATTATTATCATCATCATCATCATTTGCCGGTTAAGATTTGGGAGCGGTGCAGTGGCTGCGGGCTATCCACCACCCGAATTTTGGAGAGGACACTAATATGGAAAACCTGAAAACACAGAAAGAACCGAATGTGCTTGGAATGAAGAGAGCCACTCTAAGGACACAGCGATTCCTTCCTTATTCACCTTCCCAGATGACCAACAGCCTGGCCCATCTGCTACTAAACACATTCGCCTAGACGTAAGACTCTCGCTAATACTCGACACGATTTCTGATCACACAGTAGCCTATACATAGTGATATAGTTGTTAGCAGTAAAAAAGCAAAGTATCAAGCTAACTTACTTGTCGTGTTTCCACGCATATGCGCTAACTCCAAAAAATCCTCTGATGACGCAAAATGACAATAATTCGAATATACTACCGGGTTTCTACTGATACAAAGCTTAATGCCAATCGCTGAAGTAACCCTTTAAACTCTGATGTTATTCAATATTACAGTAAATACATTCATTACTTAAAAGCATGACATTCAAGTATATTTAGTCTATAATAAATGCTTGTCAGTAAACTTTATCCATAAACAGCAAAAGTAAAAATGAAATTACATATACTTAAGGACTACTTAAAAATGTCAAGAAAAGCACTATAAAGTTCAGCTTACTGTATTTAACGAACTTACACTATAATACACTTTCCTTACAATTCACAAGCATTTAAGTGTCAAACATTACAATGTTTACAACATCAGCCTTATTTCTTAAAGAAATAAAAGATTATCTTGAACATTAAGTACAAACCAATTACCTTTCAGTTTGAGTTTGCTCTGGAACTCTTTGTCAATCTCGTCTTTGTTGAACTGAGCATTGGCGCTCTCAAAGTCGAAGTCTTTCTCAAACTTCATCGGTCCTTCTCTCCGCACAGGGAATCGACCTCTACCACGATGACCTCCACCGCGACCGCGGCGAACAGCAGGAGGGCCACCAGCTGAGCAGAACAAAAACACAGGGTTATTGCTAGGGCTGCATGTTAATCAAAATTAAACTGCACGTGATTTGGCAAAGGCTGTGATTATTTTATGCGCAGCTTGTCAGTGAAGCACGGCTCTGTGATCAGTAAATGCTGCTCCATCTGAAAGCCAGAGGGCGCTCTCACGCAGAAACTCCAAATATGCCCCGCAGAAGTGCGATAACGCACCTCATTCCAGGAAATCCCTATGGCCATCATACCATCACTGCAGCTGAATAAACAGAAGACTGAAACGCTTTGATTAAACATGACTAATAAACACACGACTGCGACAATACATGGTTTATCCGAGTCCTTCAAGCCTTCTCAGGTATTTTCAGCATAATAAAGTATATTGCTAATCGACAGCCTTTATCAGTGTCTAGATTACTATGAAATGCGTTGTTTGCTTTATTCTGTGCAAGTAGGGGTGTGACGAGATTCCTCTTTGAGTGAAAAGCTGTCTCACGATATCGCCATGACAGAGCGTGAGGGTGAATTTCGCATGGAATATGCCACCGCTACGTTTACGTTACATCCTCCACTGGCGTTTTGCTTTTTTTATATATAGAAACAAAAACAATTCATTCAGTTGGATAACGGTCGCTTCAATTTTAAACTATTGTAAACGTCTGCTCTGCACGACTGCGTCTCAGCTGCAGGAATCACAGTTTCCCTGATCACGTGACGAGAGTAAAGGCCTGTACACACTGGGACAAATATCGCCCGCGCTTATCGCCAGCGTTTTTCGACGTGTCTTGAGTGTTCACACCCAAGCGATTTTCACTGGCGATGCGCCGAGTGAATGTGCACATTCAGTAGATGCGCTCCCGGTACACAAGGTGGTGCTGCGGCACTTTACGCTTCTGACACTCGCTTGTCGCAGAAGAAGAGAGACAGTTTACGTGCTTGCCAAAACCACAGATATATTATGGCCAAAACCATTCACACACTTTTTGCTAACTGGCAAGCAGCTAGCTCATCTTCTTCTTTGTCTTCTTACTACTTCTTCGTCGTATCAATGTGTGCTCGCCAAGACAGTTTTGTGCTTGAGCGCCAACAAGTCGTGTTTTACCGTCACTTCAGCAGCTCCAGGCACGAGAACAAAAGCGCTGATCTCACTGGACGGCCAGTTTTTAACGTGCTGCGTCAATAAAAAAAACTAACCAGAAGTGTTTTTTAAAAAATTACGCTTTTATGTCTGGCATTTTGCGCGTCGGTGTGCACTCACATTGGCGCCCTTTGTTTAGTTACTAGGTGTTAAACGTCGGCGAAAAAAACAGCGCGAAAATCGTCCCGGTGTGAACGCGCGAGATGATTGACAGGACCATGTGCGGAACAGAGCCTAAGGGTGATTTTACACTAGCACTTTTGGTGCGCACAGGTTCGACTGACGTCAGAGTTCGGTTCGTTTGGATGTTGTGAACGCTGTCTTCCGAACTCTGGTGCGCACCTGCAAACCGTATCAGAGTCCGCTTAATGGTGGTCTGGGGTTCGGTTCATGTGAACTCCGGTACGGGTCACTGCTGATGTGAACGCAATCGTACTAAATCACGGAAGTGAACCGCTATTAATGTATGATTTGATAAAAATGAGGGAGCAATCGAACTCTGGTTCGGTCCAGGCAATCAAACCAACCGAAACCCGCCCAATTGCTAACGTTCCTCAAAACTAGCCAAAAACAAGCCCTATAGCTTTCCAGGGGGGTTCTCCGGGAAAAAAGGCATTTGGGGGGTAAAATATGTGTTATTTTGGCAGGACTGGCAGCTTAAAAAAAATAAATAAATAAATAAATAAAAAAATCGCATTCCTGGGTCTGTATATCACATAAATTGGGGTCGCTTCAACCCTTGGACTTGGCAACACAGTGCAGTTGAGTTCTGTTGACATTTGACAACTAACGTTATGCGTCGCTCCGTTGCTCTGATTGGTTGTAGGTCTATCCAATTGAGGTCTTTCCTGGTTCGGTTGAAACATGCCCCATAATCACAGCCCAACCGAGCAGCATCAGACTCATATTCTGACTAGAATTGAGTATGACGACATCAGGCTACAAAAATCTTGTCTCATGAACCCGATCTCGGGTCTCGTGAGCCAAGCGTCCCGTCACACCCCTAGCAAGAAGCCACATCAACAGAAGGACGCTCAACTGCCGTTATAAAGCGAGTGGAGTAAAAACATGTTATTAAATGTTGTCTCTTATTGGGCAAGAGGTTCATAAATGCTTCTCATGTTTGGAAAGATGTTTGAAGCGTCTTGCTTTTTCAAAACGCACGTTAAAGAGACTCAAACTCAGTGCTTTCAGACGGAGCAGCATTTACTACTTATCTCACAGGGCCGTGCTTCACTGTCTTTGAGATTTCATAATCGCAATGAGCCAAATCCGTTAAGCGAGTTTTCAGGTTAATGGTGATTAATCGTGCAGCCCTAGTTATTGCTCTAGAAAACATTACACCATACATATATATTTTTCAGGTGGGCCATTTACAAAGTAGAAAATAAATCAAAGATCGCAAAAAAGGACACATTCTATGAGGCATGCTCTGTGACGTCCAGGTGCTAGTAAATGTAAAAGAAAGTCCATTACCACCTCATAGAGGCCTGACAGACATCAGTTACATTTAGTCATTCCATTGAAGGAGGTAAATCAAGCCGCTTCAAATGAAAGCAACACTAAACGAACAGCTCGTGTGAACACGGTTACCCAAGCATCATAAGGACACAGCAGTGCAAACACATTTTCTACTGTGTCTGGGGAGTAGAAACCCTTTAAACCAGCTGTTTTCCAGACATGTAAAGAAATAATGACATGTAAATACAGCGATTTGAGTGAATCTCATGAACACTTAGGACAGCAAAGTAAATAAATGCACATTTTGCTTCATTTTCTTTTCTTTGATGTTGGGGTGAAGCGTGTTCTCATCAGGTTGCATGAGATTCACCCTTTCACAAGTTCCTATATATGAAAGGAGCTTGCTAAAAGTCACTGTATGGGCGCATGTGATATACAGGCGGGCGAAGCTCGTGTAAGAATCATGCAGTTTTAGCATCCAACAGCACAACATGACCGCAGTGAGGGGCTTTTCAGCAGATGTGTTATAACCTGCGAGCCGTTTAGTAGCGTCCCTGTTCCCTCCTTTGGGCTGACTGGACTCTGGTACGCTTGGTTTCGGGACATCAGTACCTGGGAGAGTATAGCTCTTTAGGACTATGACACATTAAGCTTCACCGAATCCTTGTAGCAGAACCTGTTTTGACACTAGCATTGCTCAAACGGTGTCAAATATCTATTCTTAATATGGTTCCTTTTCTCTAGAAAACTAAACTACCAACCTGACAGCATTTTGAGGCATACGAGGCCCAAAAGTTATTGCAGTACTACTAAAGGCACGATCACATCAAGAATGATAACAAGAACTATATTAGCGTTCACTCACATTCTGTTCATAAGCTGTCATCAGCTGGAAATAATCGTTATGAAAGTGACTCCAATTATATCATTTCTCTGTGCCGTTATTGTAGTTGTGGACTCTGATATTCATTTATATTTAGAGTGATTTTTTTAGGAACATTATCGTTCTTGGTTTGAACGGCCTAAAGGCTTGTTCACACCGGGACGATTATCACGCACGTTTAATCGCCGACATTTAACGCCTCGAGACTAAACAAAGGGCGTCTCCGCACATCGCCAGTGAAAATTGCTTGGGTATGAACACAAAGACGCGTCGGAAAACTCATCTCTCGGAAAAACCCTGGCGATAAGCGTACGCGATAATGGTCCCGATGTAAACAAAAGTTTGGCTAGACTGACATGACAAATTAAAATTACCTTGGATGTTAAAACATGTCCTGCAAACTAGGAGTAAAACTCTTAAATACATGCTTCACTACCGCTATAATGGCAGATGAAGTCTGAGGTGGGAACACCCAAGTCAATATTTCCCACTTTCGACCTGATTGCGTTATGCTGCGTTCACAACAAACGCGAATAGAGCGTCTGGAGAGAGTGCTTTCAATGTTAAGTCAATGGAAAGGCGCAGCCGCGCGAAGGACGCAAATTGAGCGTCTTGCGCTATACGCGCGTTACACGCGAGTGGTGCTTTTTTTGCATTCACTCGTTTGAAGCGAATTCGCGTCTGATGCCAGAGTTGAAAAATTTTAACTTTGGCGTCAATTCACGCCACGTTAACCAATCAGGAGCCTGCTCGCTGCTGTCACGTGGGGAAGTGACGTGATGAGAAACCTGCATTAATTAAAAAATACTACTATTGTGTCAATAAAGTTAAGACATTTTCAGGTGAGAATGTAGTTGTTTAAAGCTCAAATCTGTGGTTTATTTATAAAGAGAGCGCCTATTTAAAAAAAATCGTGTTTTTGGAGTTGTGAGATCCAGGCGATCGCCGGGTGCTCAGCGCTCATTAACCCCGGCGAGAGCAGCCTTTCTTCGGCCAGTCCTTCTGCCGTCTGCCGCTGGCTCTGATGTCCTGTAGTGGTGCTTCTTGTGTGGATCTAACGGCCGATCTTTGGTGTCATGAATCTGTCATTTGTTGTCTGCCAAATCGTTTTGACAGAGGGCAAAGAGAAGTTTCATAACTTTATTTTTTAAGGATATTTAAATATACATGCAGTGAAGACAATGTAGGAGTTGCCTGGACCACATTTGTGTGGCTATTAACGTTTAATATATATTTGTAATGAAAATGAAAAGAGGCAGAGTGGTGTTATGACATTTCTCCTGGAGCGCCTTGAATGCGCGTCTATTTCACTTCAAACGCTCGATTTCTACGTGTGTCCAATTCGCAGCGGACACGCGAATGGATTCAAAATGTTCACGCGTCAAACTAGACGCGGTAGACACGATTTTTACGCTCTATCCGCATTTGGTGTGAACGCAGCATTACAGTCAAAATCACACCTCACGATCATGTGTACAGACCACAAGAGGGCGCCATGATTCATTTCATGTTCTGTAGGGCAGTTCACAAACCAATGAGCACATCTTGCACAGCAAATCAATGAGTCTTGGTTGACCATTTGGAAAAGTGGTAACGCCGAACTGCAACAACCCAACATTTCACAGTTCTGTCTTGAGCAGCAAGTTTGCGCCATCTAGACTTTTTCCTCACCCCTCATGTGTTCCGCGAGGTCCACAGGCATCTGCGTATTGGTGGAAACTGCACGAGTTGAGACAGGGCTCTTGCGGCCCAATGTCGTGGGAGCATTGGTGGAGACCGCAGGTGCTGATGGCTCCACTGGGGGGCTTTTTCGGGGAGGGTCCAGAGCTGGACTAGTGGGACCTGCATTAGAGAAATGGCAAAAGTTAAGACACAGAAGATGAACAGTGAAATAATCTGACTGTTCACAGCAAAAATATTAAGAACCGCAGCCACCCTGATGTGAGAAAAATCAGTGCTGGTTAGAAGAAAAAATCTTGTGAATTGTGTTAATGAAATAATTTGATTAAACAACAGAGATCACCACAAACCAGTTATAAACACAAAACTATAAATAGTAAAACAGAATTTCAAGAGACAACATGGCCATGTGTACACAGCAGCTAAATAAATACCGCCATTATTTGACGGATCGGGTATCGATCAGACAGTACCGATCCAAATCCGATATGGTGGAACAATGCGTTTTTTTAACCCCAAGGGCCCCACAAAAAAACATGATTAAGCATCAACGCTTCATGCACTATATTAAGTGTTCTGAAGCAATTCCATAGTTTAATGTGAGATACAGATTAATATTTAAGTCATTAAATAAAAAAAATTAACGTGAATGCCTCCCTCCGCTGCGGCTGTCAATCATTCTCCATTCAGCTTTCAAATTGCATTTGGTTACGACAGTCAACAGGATGAAACTCCAAGATGATTAAAATGTTCCCATTATGCATAATCTGCAGATAACGGTCTATGGTTTCGCATAACACGATTTACAGCAATAAACTCCAGCAAGATGGCCATTTAACTTTCTCCCGGGTGTCTAAGATCGCCACACTGGACTAGAGATTGTATTGTTCTTCACACACGGTAACAAATTTTAAACTGTTAAAAAGAAATGGCTCAATAAAATATTGCATAGATACACTACACATCGATATCTCTTCCCTTTGTGTTTTGAACTTTTCAATGCGGATGGAGCGGGAGCGCTGTGACTCCATGTTACTTCAAGCGCATCATCCTGTGCACGGGATGCGCATTCACGCTTTGTGATGCTCTGTATTAGAGAGTTTCGAATTATACTTTTGCGCAATGAAAGATTATTAATAGCCTTTGCTCTGCCATATCTATAACATGTTGCTGCCACACTGAAAAGCTGCGCTACACATTTAAAATAAATGTCTTAATTTCTTAGTAGGTATATAGGCCTTATTTTTATAAATCTATTTACTTGTTTGTCATGAAAGCATTTTACAACAATGTGTAACATTTTACCAGATTTAGTGCTACACTTATTCACTTCTCCCACAAAATTTTTAGTTTTTATTCAATTATTGTGCACTCATGATTTTTCTAGAGTAACTTTTGCTGCCGAATTATCCACTTATCTAATTTATAGTAGTCTTTTTTGTCATATATTGTGATTTTTTTATTTGTCGTTTTTCTTCATAATGAAGTTGTCTGGATTTAACAGATTGTGTTTAACACACAAAAGAGTGATTATCAGTTCAACACACTGAGGTATAGAAATTATAAATATCTTTTTTTTTTAACTGAACCAGTATCGGCCGATACTTTTTGGTATCGATCGGTCCTGAAAAAAATAGTATTGGTGCATCCCTAAACTTAAACAAGTTCTGTAAAAACAGAGTTCAGGAGCGACAACATAAAATGTCAGGTAATTTAAATTAAGTGTGTAGTGTGCACAGAATGAACAGAAGAACTAGTTGTAAACTACAATGCGAGTAAATCACTCGCATATGCGACTAAATCTTCACTCTGGCGACTAAATGTCTATCATTAGCTAATCAACTCTTAGATTTTACTCATCTGTGTGTTACAGGCCAAGTTTAGCATACAGTGAGTATTTCGCAGTTTCATTTTTTCCACATTTTATGTTACAACCTTATTCTAAAATGGATTATAAAATGATTTTCCTCAATTCTGCAAACAATACCCCATAATGACAACATGAAAGAAGTTTGTTTGAAATCTTTACAAATTTATTCAAAAATAAAAAACAAAACACATGTACATAAGTATTCACAGCCTTTGCCAGAGGTGGACAAAGTACACAACTCCATTACTCGAGTGAAAGTAAAAGTACTACTGGTCAAATATTACTCTGTTACAAGTGAAAGTTGTTAAAAACTATTTTTACTTAAGTAAAAGTACAGAAGTACTTGCTTTTAAAAGTACTTAAGTATCAAAAGTAAATTTCCTTTTTTATGTCAATGCATTATTTTATTATTGTTGCATTGTTGTATAAATGCACGCTATAGCCATCATGGTGGGTTAAGCCAGTCAGTGATGCTCCATCCGACATGCTAGCATACGACCACCTTGAACTCATTTAAATACTTAAAAGTTACAAAGCTTTTTACAAAGCTGCTGTCACTTTAAGGCAGAATGCACAAATCCTATACACTGATACACATCCGATATTCCCCCAACTGTTTACGTTCACTTAAGACATAATCAACTTTATTTACGTGAATACTTTCCAAAATGAAAATTGACATTGTGTGTATTGGTCTAAGTGCGAAAAAAAACACACAAAAGAAAGCTCTATTCAGTACTCGTACTCTGGCATCTCAGAGGCACAAAAAACAGACTGAACTGAGCTCTTTCATCATGCTTTTTCAGATTCATCCATATGTCTATGCTTCTCTTTCTCCCAGACATTTACATTTTGCAAAAAAAAAAAAAAAAAATCACTTTTAAAGAAGAAAAAAATTCATCCACTGACTTGGAAAGCTGCTACAGAAACTACTTTTGACTTCGAGGACCTTGATAGAAATGTAGTGGAGTAAAAAGTACAATATTTGTCTTTCAAATGTAGTGAAGTTAAAGTAAAAGTTTCCCTAAAAAATAATACTTCAGTAAAGTACAGATACTCAAAAAGTGTACTTAAGTACAGTACTCAAGTAAATGTACTTCGTTACTGTCCACCTCTGGCCTTTGCTCAATACTTTGTCGAAGCACCTTTGGCATCGTTTACAGCCTCAAGTCTTTGAGTATGATGCTACAAGCTTAGCACAACTATTTTTGGGCAGTTTCTCCCATTCTTCTTTGCAGGACCTCTCAAGCTCCATCAGGTTGGATGGGGAGCGTCAGTGCACAGCCATTTTCAGATCTCTCCAGAGATGTTCAATCGGGTTCAAGTCTGGGCTCTAGCTGGGCCACTCAAGGACATTCACAGAGTTTTCCCGTAGCCATTCCTTTGTTATCTTGGCTGTGCGCTTAGGGTCGTTGTCCTGTTGGGAGAGGAACCGTTGCCTCAATCTGAGGTCCAGAGCGCTCTGGAGCAGGTTTTTAATCAAGAATGTCTCTGTACATTGCTGCATTCATCTTTCCCTCGATCCTGACTAGTCTCCCAGTTCCTGCCGCTGATAAACACCCCCACAGCATGATGCTGCCACCACCGCTTCACTGTAGGGATGGGATTGGTCAGGTGATAAGCGGTGACTGGTTTCCTCCGGACATGACCCTTGCCATTCAGGCCAAAGAGTTAAATCTTTGTTTCTTCAGACCAGAGAATTGTGTTTCTCATGGTCTGAGAGTCCTTCAGATGCCTTTTGGCAAACTCCAAGAGGGCTGTCATGTGCTTTTTACTGAGGAGTGGCTTCCGACTGGCCACTCTACCATACATATAAATCATGTCCAAAAAACAGAATTTACCACAGGTGGACTCCAATCAAGTTATATAAACATCAAGGATAATCAGTGGAATGGCAAAGGCTGTGAATCATGTGATTTTTCGTTTTTTATTTTTAATAAATTTGCAAAGATTTCAAACAAACTTTTCATGTTGTCATTATGGGGTATTGTTTGTAGAATTGAGGAAAATTATGATTTTTATCCATTTTGGAATAAGGCTGTAAATATGTGGAAAAAGTAAAAGGCTGTGAATACTTTCTGGATTCACTGTAGATATATTTTCACTTGAACACTTGATTTTTCAAGTACGTTTGATTAGGGGTAGAGCTACACTCGGCAGCAGGACAGCGTACCTCAAGGACCACAGTTGCCCATCCCTAATTTAGCTCCGCGACAGTCTAAGCTAGGGCTGGGTATAGTTCAAAAATTTGAGATACCAATTTTATTTTTCCATTTTAACAAGATTACATTACCTCAAACATTGGTTTTATGTTATCAGTTTGACTTTCTTTTTTTCCATCATACTCATATAGGATAGCTTTCAATAGGCCCGTGAGGCAAGTAGCTTATATGCAGTTTCAGTTAATTTACGGTGACACGCTGCAGTTCTTCTTGCAGGCGAATACGGAACAACTTTCTGCTCTTAAATTGAAGTTATTCCACGCACTGTCAAGCGCTTCAGATTTATCGTGTTGCCGGTCTTGGCAGCAGTTATCTTGTAGCAAATATTGCATTGCGTGCTGTTGGCAAAGCCTGGTAAAATGTTGTCAAACTTTTGATCTTTGCCACATCTTTTACATCTATGTGGGTTGGGACGCTTGCCCTCTCATTTACACTGACCACATCTCATCACGGCATCCGATTTTGTTCCTTCCCTGTGCCTTGGCCGGCATAAACAAGCAACGACTAGAGTGGCCGCAATCAGCTCCGGTGGCCGTGTCGGAGCCATAAAATGCCACAGATGGGGTAACACACTACAGTCTTACGTGCAAGCCGCATGTCTGGGCATAGCCGTCATAAACTAGTGTTTTTACGCCACAGCCAATCATGCTGTATGCTTATTGGCTCACTGATGTTGACAAGATTAACCCCTTAGGTATCATTATTTGGTAGAAGACCTCTTATGATACTCGACAGAAGTGAGAAACCTGGGAAGGTACGATGAAAAGGAGGACTTAAGGACGCTGGGTAAGGTGGGCCCTCAAGAGGAAGTTACTCCACGAGGCTGGAGCCATTTTGAATCTTTTCTGTTGAGGGTGGTCTGTAACCCCCCTCTAATCCCTGGGGAACTGGCAGAGGTGGTTATTTCGAAAGGTCCCACTGTGTCCCACTTGGTCGAGTGACCTCAATGACACACATCCTGTCGGGCTGCAAGGCAGCAGGGTCACTGGGAAAGAACAGGTGTAGCCATGATAGTGCTCACAGGCATCTTGGAACAAGAAAGGACAAAGCACCCAGTCAGGCCATAGGCAGCATATGCAATTTCATTAATAAAGGAATAGGACAGACACTCATCCCAATTTCCCACCAGTGCCAAATGTGTTGCACTATTGCCAAGGGAGTGGACATGGACCTAGGTGGAAGGTTTCAGTATTCTGATCTCATCTTGTCCACAATCCTGGAACCAAATTTTGTGGATTGTGGAACCCAGAGGAAAAGAAAATTGTTCTGATGAAGCTGGCAGAACCCAGGAAAAAGTTGCCAGGAGGCATCAGAGAGGAAAGTGTGTTTAAGGAGTTGGATGACTGGTGTGGTTGTTGCCAATAGGGAGTTCCCCATACATTATTGTTGAGTTCTAGCTTGGGGGGTGGGGTTTGCAAGAAACATGCGGCAGCACAGTTTGGGGAATCACTAGAAAGAATCTACTATTGGCTAGGAGCCAGAAGATGAGCAGTGAATTGCCTGATACTACAGACCCAGTAGACTTGAGTCATAGGAGCTGAGGGTCGAAAGACTCAAGGAAGTTTAGGCTGGACAATCCAACCAAAAGAGTCTGGACAGCAACCAAGGAAATTGCCTTCCTCAGTGAAACAGAGGGAAGATTTACATGGATCTATTGGGCTGGTACACACTGCAAATCACAAGGAGGCCCCAAGCAAGTTAAAAGTTTAACAAGCTTGAGTCTCTTGAGAAGATGGGCAATGTTTATCGCCAGACAATTTGTCTCTGGTCGGCAAAGTTAGCTTGGTCAAGCAAATGGAATTCATATTTCCTTTTAACATTATATCAACTACTGTATTCTGTACACACAATTCACTCGCCCATTTAAATGTGATTATTATTCCCAAACGTTTGCAGTGTGTATGTGGACCATAAGTTATGGTAGTCAAAACTATTAGACCTATTTATTTTTCCTCAACATGCAGGTGCCATAAAACTGCCTCAGATAGCCCTTTTCCACCAACATGAATCGGGTGCTAGTTCAGAGTTAGTGCTATTGCCAACAGCAATGGTGGACGTTGCGTTACTATTGATGCTCATTGCTTTGCAAACCTACATCGGCATCCAAACATGGAGAACCCAAAGTGTTCATGCTAATCGGGTCAACGTTCCTGTCGAACCCCGCTGCAGCCACCTTGCTCTAAATTTACTGTAACGCCAATTTCGTCCGTGAAGTTCCCTCCAATTTATTCTGGACTTCTGCAAAGGACCAAAGTGCAAGGAAGCAGTCAGTTTCCTCCATGGACCACTGTTTTGTCTTAATCGCGTCCATCGGTTTTAACTGCAATTTCAAAAATGCCATTTCTGTTTGTCTTGTTGTCACAGTAACCCCGCCCCTAGTCCCTTGACCTTGGTTCTTACTTCTAGACCAGCAATGTTTTGGTACTTGCAAACCACTTTTCTTGGTTCAGAGCTGGTGCTTTTGTGTCAAAAGACAAAGAACTGATTTGAAACTAGGCTCTGGCTCAGAACCAGCACTCAAACTGTATTGGTGGAAAAGGGGCATGAGACTGTTACATACGAAACTTTCAGAAGACAAAGAGAGACAAGAGACCACCAAACAGTTAGGATCTTGCTGAATTCTAAACACAAGGCTTTATTTTACACTGATCAATTGTTAGTAAAATTGATTTCATTTGACAGTTAGATGAACCCAATCATTTGGTTTATAAACCTTAAATACTTTGTTTTTGGTCCCCAGGGAATGGTTTACCTTCTGCTACGAATGCACACAGAGTGTCACTGGTGAAAGCAGAGGCAAAAGCACTGCTCTGAGACAGTGCTGCAGGCAGGCCAGTGTCACTACCAAACAATCCCAATGTACTTCCTGTGAGGAAAGGAAGAGCAGGCACACACATCAGAGGTGCCACATATGGACTCAAATATCCTGTTCTGTCAATTCTGCTCAACACCTTGTAACAAATTAATGGATGTCTTGAAGTATTTTGCAGCTGTGTGTTATAAAAATGTGTTCCTCGGTTTAGTTTGAACAAACATCTCCAGTACAGAGCTGTGAGAGGACACTTACCGACTCCAACGGTCCCAAACTGTGGCGAGACCAGCGGGGCAGGGTTGAACGGGGTGTATGCTGTGACTTGTGGACGGCTGAACAGTCCGTAGGAGTTCCCTGACTGGAAAGATGGCGGGGCAGTAGAAGATCCCATAGAGGACTAAAAGAGGAGAAAAGAAAGCATGCTCAAGAACTGCACTACGAACAATGACAAACTGAAAACCAACATTATGAATTATGTACAATTAAACAAGACTATGGCCCGGTTTCACAGACAGGGTTTAGACGAAGCCAGAAAGATTAAGCCTTAGTTCCCGTCCTTCGGATAAGACGTTAAACCGAGGTCCTGACTCTCTATGGTCATTAAACATACCATCTTTTGGAAAAAGTAGGGGTGTAACCCCGGCATCCTGGCCAAATTTGCCCATCAGCCTCTGTTCATCATGACCTCATCATCCCCATACACTGATTGGCCTCATCACTGTCTCCTCTCCACCAATCAGCTGGTGTGTGATGGGCGTTCTGACACAATATGGCTGCCGTCGAATTATCCAGGTGGTGCTGCACATTGGTGGTGGTTGAGGAGTAGGGATGCGCGGTATACCGATACTGGGAAAATACCAGTATATATTTTATTTAAAATGGTACAATATGATTGTGCTCATTTTGGTATATGCTGCTGTTCCAAAGTTCAGTGCAGTGCATTACCCAAACTGACGTGAAACCGGCAAATATGGCAACATAGTACAAAATGAATACAGCAGCTGAATCTCACTCAACACATCCAAAGCTAATTAATAAAGAGAGGAGTAGATGTGAAATTTGGAATAACTTTGCTTATAAAACTGCTGAAGAAGCATCAAACCTTGCCAAGCACCCGTCACTTGCCATTCCTGTCTTGTACAAGACATTAAGAGATCGACAGGTGAGAGCATAATTCAAACGATCTAATTTAGACATTCTTTTAACACCGATCAACACACATACACAAGATCGCATCGTTAAAATATAACAATCTCCAGCGTTTGTTTTCAACCAGTGACGTAGAGATTTCATTATATTTGCACACATACTATTGCACCATTTACATTTACGAAAGACATAACCAACTGTGTGTGTGTGAACTCACTAAAGATGGACATTATTGACATTTTGTGTGCATTTGACTAAGGAAAACCAACTTTATTTGGAATGCGCAAGCTCTTTAGGCTTGTGTCTGTTGTTGGTATGAGTGATTAAAATTATGCGCAATACCCGCGCAAAAATTCAGACCCTGTATGGTATCGATTTAATATTGATACTTCTGTACCGTACTGAAGCCAAAATTGTGGTATCGAGCCATCCCTCTTGAGGGGTGTCAAAGAAAAATCCACAGGAAGTGGAGAAGTCACAGTCTGTGACGGACAACTCGTAATACAAATGCTCTGTGATTACATGAAGAAACAGAAAAACTGAGAGACTAAATCCAGAAGAACTGCAGTGTAACGTCACTAAGAAGCTCGAAGAAACCTTCCTGCAAAGCTACCTGTAAAACCATATGCAACTTAAGTGTACCTGTACAGCCGAATCAAATTCTATTCCATTATTTTCTTGTTTAACACCGTGAAGCTGATTTGAAACAATCTGCATTGTAAAAAGCGCTATATAAATAAAGTTGACTTAACAAAAGCGGTTTTGGGGTGGTGACACCAAATAAAAGTGATACCAAAAAAATTATATTTATGACATTATTTTTGAAAGCATTCTCACTTTACAAAATCAAGTGCCTAAACATTTTCGCAGTTCTGTAGCTTTGCAGGAAGGTTTCTTCAAGGGTCTTGGAGACGTTGCCGCAGTTCTTCTGGATTTAGTCCGTCTCAGTTTTCATCTCAGACTCGATGATGGTAAGATCACATCTCCTTGTGGAGTAGGGTTGGGTACCTGTAACCGGGCCGAATCAGAACGCAGCTAAAGCTAAGGCTAACCCCACATCGGCTCTCTTTACCCAGTATTTTCCTTGCCAATGTACGGTCGCTAGTGAACAAAATGGAGATTCGACTCCGCATCACACACAGCAAGAAACTTTTGAACTGTAACGTCCTAATCTTCACGGAAACCTGGCTAAACGGCGGAATACCGGACACCGCTATTGAGCTAGCGGGATGCCACACGCTCCGGGCGGATAGAACATTAGATGGCTCCGGTAAGACCAGAGGTGGTGGATTGTGCATTTACATTAACAAAGCCTGGTGCACAAACTCTGCTTGTTGGGAGTCATTGTTCAGCTAACCTCGAGTTTCTCAGGGTTAAATGTAGACCGTTTTATCTACCGCGGGAGTTCACTTCCACCATTATAACTGCAGCCTATATTCCCCCGGATGCTGATGCCAAGCTTGCTATGAAAGAACTTCATGCAGCCATCAGTAAACAACAGACTGATCACCCGGAAGCTGCTTTTATTGTTGCAGGTGACTAATCATTCAAACTTAAAGTCAGTGCTACCCAAGTTTCACCAGCATGTTTCCTGCCACACCAGAGGAAACAAAACCTTAGACCATGTTTACACCAACATGGCTGGTGCTTACGTTGCGACACCCCTCCCCCACCTGGGACAGCCAGATCACCTTTCTTTGTTCCTCATCCCCAAATATGCACCCCTCATCAACCGTGTGAAGCCAATAGTGAAGACCATCAAGGTGTGGCCTGCGGGGGTTGATTCCACACTCCAGAAAAGGTTTCTACACACAGACTGGAGTGTGTTTGCTTCTCATGCCACCAGTGGCGCTCACACGGACATTGACTTCTACGCCTCCTCTGTATTGGATCATATCAATACCACCATTGACAGTGTTACAACTAGGGTTGGGAACCGAGAACCGGTTCTTATGCAGAACCGAAACTGATTTTTGAAAAATACCAGAACCGCGCGAAATTCCTAAGTTTCGGTTCCGAAAACGGTTCTGGTGCAATGTGTGTGCGAAGCGCTGGAAGCGTATCCTTTCATAGCGAGTGACAGCCAGTGTTGCCAACTCCGTGATTTTCCCGCTTTCCCGTTTTCCACTGTTGCCGCGGGCTGTGTTTCATGTCCGCGGGTTGAAGCGATTGTGCAATTGTGCGGGTTTTGTTGTGAAAACCTGGCAACCCTGGCTCACCTCATCATGAATATTAATTACGTTGCCTGCCGCTTCCAGGAGGGCAACGCAGTTCAGCACTGAAAGCCCTCGCGCTACACATTTACGGTTTTGCGTCAGATATTTTCTCGTTGACCACCAGCATAGCGAAGAGAAAGTCACAAGTATGGATTCATTTCCAAAGAATGAATGATAATGAAGCAAAATGTAACACGTGAAAAGTTAATAACATGCAAAGGAGGCTGCACTAGCAATTTGACAAAACATTTGCTACAGCACAGAGTGCCACAGCACTATACCAGATTTATAGTGAAAGGCCTATATATATATATATTTGTCAACCGTTGAGTCACCATGGTTTAGGTAAGCGTTTAGGCACAATTAGGCTACCTTTGTAATGCTGAATTGCAATTTATTATTTACAAGTTCACTGAATAACTGAATTACTATTAAATTAATATATAACTAATTAATAAATATAACTAATAAATATAATTTATAACTTGGTTTTATTCAGAGACAGAGAGATAAAATGTAATAAGACAATTTCAGAGGTGTTCATTTGAAAAAAAATGTGTTGCAAGAATGGCTTAATTAATACTGTAATATATGTACAGTACAGGACTTTTTTGACATTGCCAACCTGTAAATAAATTTTAGAGCAAGTAATAAACACAAAATGGATTGTTTGAGTTGCGTATTGTGCCTTTTTCCTTTACCACTATTTGTTTAATAATTTTAATGGAACCGGAATCGGAACCGGAATCGTTAGGCGGAACCGGAACCGGAAAATTTCTCACGATTCCCAACCCTAGTTACAACCCAGAAACAGATCACCACATACCCAAATCAGAAGCCATGGATGAACAGGGAAGCGCGACTCCTGCTGAAGTCACGCAATACTGCCTTCAGATCAGGAGATGCACAAGCCTACAGTACGTCCAGAGCAAACCTGAAGAGGGGCATCAAAAAGGCCAAGCACTGCTACAAGCTAAAGATAGAGGGTCACTTTCCCAATTCTGACCCTCGACGCATGTGGCAGGGCATCCAGGCCATCAGTGACTACAAACCCCCCCACTCCACCCCCGCAGCCACTGATGTCAACTTCCTGAATGAGCTAAATCACTTTTATGCTCGCTTTGAAAGAGACAACAGAGAAACTGCCACCAAGCTCAAACCCTCAGCTGACCCACCAATCACACTCTCCACCACAGATGTCTGCAAGTCACTGAGCTGGATCAGCGCGCACAAGGCTGCTGGACCAGACAACATCCCTGGTCGTGTTCTCAGGGCATGTGCGAAGCAGCTCGCTGAGGTTTTTACAGACATTTTCAACCTGTCTCTTGCCCAAGCAGCTGTACCTTCATGCTTTAAACGCACGTCCATTGTGCCAGTGCCAAAACACTCTAACCCGAGGTGCCCTAATGACTACCGCCCTGTAGCACTCACACCCATCATCATGAAGTGCTTTGAGCGGCTGGTCCTGGAACACCTAAAAGACTCTCTACCATCCACATTGGACTCACACCAGTTTGCCTACCGCAGCAATAGGAGCACAGAGGATGCGGTTTCCATGGCACTGCACTCTGTGCTCACTCACCTGGACAATAAAAACACTTACGCACGCATGCTGTTTGTTGACTTCAGCTCAGCATTCAACACTGTCATCCAAACCAAGTTAATAGCCAAACTTGGAGACCTGGGCATCAATACCTCAATGTGCAACTGGATTTTGGACTTCCTAACTGACAGACCCCAGAATGTTCGTTCAGGATTCACCTGCTCCACATCCATCACTCTTAACACTGGTGTACCACAGGGCTGTGTGCCAAGCCCGTTTCTCTACTCCCTCTTCACCGCCGACTGCAAACCTGTGTATGGATCTAATTCTATCGTCAAGTTTGCGGACGACACTACGGTGATTGGTCTCATCAGCAACAACGATGAGACTGCCTATAGGGAGGAGATCCAGCACCTGGCCACACGGTGCACCGAAAATAACCTGCTCCTCAACACCATCAAAACGAAGGAGCTCATCGTGGACTTCAGGAAGGAGTCAAGAGGCACACACGACACCATCCACATCAATGGAATGGCTGTTGAACGTGTCTCCAGTTTCAAGTTCCTGTGGATCCACATCTCGGCGGACATGTCGTGGACGACCAACACCTCCAGCCTGGTCAAGAAGGCTCACCAGCGCCTCTTCTTCCTGAGGACACTGAGGAAGAATCAGCTCTCCTCGGCCATCCTGGTGAACTTCTATCGCTGCGCAATAGAAAGCATCCTGACCAACTGTGTGGCAGTGTGGTATGGGAGCTGCTCTGTTGCGGAGCGCAAGGCACTGCAGCGGGTGGTGAAAACTGCCCAACGCATCACAGGGACTCCACTGCCTGCCATCGAGCACATCCAGAGGAAACGCTGTCTGCATCGAGCTCGCAGCATCCTCAAGGACTCATCTCACCCAGCCCACAGACTGTTTTCTCTCCTGCCCTCCGGCAGGCGTTTCAGGATACACCGGACCAGGACCAGCAGACTAAAGAACAGTTTTTTCCCCAGAGCTGTCTCCTTACTGAACTCAAACCCCCGTTGATCCACTTCCCTCATATACTGATAACTCCTACCTCACATCTGCCTTCACTTTATTTGCTCTACCGACTGTTTATTACAGTAACAACTGTTTACTTATGCATTTTGCACTACCATACCGTAACTGGATTATGCTCATTTGCACTGCCGACTGTTATTTACAGTACCTACTGTTTACATTTGCATTTTGCACCGTACTTCTAAATGCAATCACTTTCCACTGCACTTTTACACTTTTTTTCGGATAGCTTCTGTCCATAATTTATTGCACTACCTTAATCCACTGCCATATTCCTCATTTTAGCCTAACATATTGTATACCTCTATCTGTAAAATTCTGTTTATAGTAATAGCCATCTGTATATTATATTATATTCATAGTACATATCCACCTGTAAATTCTGTTTATAGTATTAACCATCTGTATATTATTCACAGTACATATTCACCTGTAAATTCTGTTTATAGTAATAACCATCTCTCTATTTATAGATATATTTATATATACTCAGTACATATCCATGTCCTGCACTTATGCAAACGTTGTATATCCTGCACTTGCTGCTATTGCACTTCTGGTTAGACCTAAACTGCATTTCGTTGCCTTGTACTTGTGTAATGACAATAAAGTTGAATCTAATCTAATCTAATTTAGTGTTAAATAAGGCCTATTGTAGTTGGGTTAGGTTTTACTGTGAATTTTAGTAAATTGTGTTTATCTATTTATTTATACATTTAACTTAAGTATACTTTAAACTTAATTGTTCCATTTAAAGAATAAAACATTTCAATAAAAAGCCCTAGGAGTCTGAGCTGTTTTGGGTCCCTTTAGAAGTTGACATGCTCTGACATTTGTGCTTTTTTTCAGTTGCATAAACACATTAATGGCAAAAGTGTAATTAAACTAATCAGCACAAACTGGGCTACCATAATATGAGAGTCAGTTTGGCATCATGGCTCAACTTTGTCGCTGCAGTAAATAAAAACGGTTTTGTCTGTTGACACGAAATTAATAACTTTTTGCTGTAATAGTCTGAAGATGTTACGATTCGATTTTGGTGAAAATCAGACAAATCGTCTAGGAGGTGTTTGAAAAAGGAGGTTTCTAAAGGAAATCAAAATGGCGAACAGATTGTTTGGCCAAATATGGTAAAATTGAGATCTATGTTCTTGGCATGACCCAAGGAATCTATTAAAACCAGTTTTATGACAATAGTCAAATTTAATCAAGTTATTAGCATTATTGGAAAAATCATTATAACTTTTGTCCAAAGTGGCGCTGCCTTGAAACTTTGAGTACTTTCAGGGCTTGGTGACGAAGACACACACCGAGTTTCGTAACGATACGCCAATGCGTTTGTAAAACATAGCACTTTCTGACAAAATTCTAAATGGCCGACGCCCAAAATGGTTGATATGGGAAAATTGGGTATGGTATGGCTCAGCGTGACTCTAAAGAGACCAGTTGTGTGATATTTGGCTAAAGCATTCTTAAGTTATAATCAAAAATATCAAATTTTTGTATCTCTGGACCACTAGGTGGCACTGCGCCGAAACACTGCAGGCAGCCTCAAGTCATGGTTGGCATAACACACACCAAGTTTGGTTAGAATATGCTAAAGCGTTGTGGAGATAAAGCCTGTTTTTCATTTTTGTGAGCACTGTCAATTTAATTTGAGCGTTGTTCAATATCAGTTTGACTAATCATCTCGAGTCTGAAGATGATCTGACTAGGGATGTGACGGTGAGGAAATTTTCCCACCGGTTAATTGATGTGTGACAACACCGGTAATACCGGTATCACCGGCGGAGGCTTTTAAATCACTAATTCTATCTAACCGAAAGTAACATGCACACGACTGCTCTGAACTGAAAACGCGCCAGTGCGCACACACCGTGAATGACAGCTTGTCTGTAAATGCGCGCTCTGTGAGGCCATGGGTGCGTCTCAATCAGTTCCCTAGTTCAGTAGTCAGGGCACTGATCAAACATTGATCAGTCTATGATTGGGATGCACGCCATGAATGAATAACAGTTCGTCCGTAAAGCCTTGTTTATACTCGACGCGCCTGCACGAGCGCGAGGGTGCGCGTGGAGGCTCGCACTGCGGCCGTGCACATTTTACTTTCGGTTTTGCATTAGCGCCATTTCGGCTGCGGGTTGCTTGAATTATGGGTTCATTAGCCTCTTATTTTTAATGAAAAACACAACAACAAAACAAATGACAAACTCCCTTAAATAGGCGTTTTTACATTTCGCTTTAAAACCGAATCTTCCGCGATCATCTCAGTCAGCTCCTCACTCTTAAATCTGATGAATGACTCCTGCCGCTGCCGAGACTCACGGTCGGATCCTGCTTTATTAAGCAGATACGTTCAGTTTTTATTTGTATTGTCTGTTCTCTAACTGAACTAAATTATTTTATTACTATTAAAAAAATCAAAAAGACGGTGGGCGGTGCCACGGTGGGCAAGTGATGTAACCGGTGTTGAGTCTGGACACCGGTAACACCGGCAACACCGACTATCGTAGCAAGCCTAGATCTGACTCAATTTTCATGCAAATTGGAGCAACGGCCTAGGAGGAGTTCGCAAAAGTAGGTTTTTCGGTTAATTAAAAATGGCGGGGAAATTATTATGACGGAAAGTGACGTCATAGGGTGCAATCGAATTGGCTTTTTGTTTCTAGCCCTTATGGTTCAAAAGTTATTAGCAACTATGAGTCAAACTGGACAGGTGGTGGCGCTAGAGTGATTATTTTAGAGATTCCAAAATTGGTGTGGTTAATGCTGGGACTGTCCTCTATCTGTGTGCCAAATTTCACCACTTTCCCGCAAGCGGTTCTAAGGGCTGCCATAGACTTGCGGCGGAATAATAATAAGAAATCTAACGATTTCAATAGGTGTCTGCACCTTCGGTGCTTGGCCCCTAATAATTGTCCCCGATAAAACGATAACAGTTCAATAAATGCTCGATATAATGCTTACACGCTATGTGTAACGCTGCGCATGCGGTGTGCAGACCGGGCCTCTGGGTGCCGCACGCGGTGTTGTTGACAGTCACAGTGGCCGACAGGCTTGGAGGACTGGAGTGGAGCAAGAACAATGAGCAAATTGAAGAAAATTCAGCACCCACGACCAGCTCGTAGGACACAGATATCGTTGTCAAGAAAGGTCACTCAACTTCAGTGATTTGGAGATTTTGGCAATTTGCAATCCGACATAAAACAGAGCGACGTGCACTGCTTACAGGTTCACCACACTGACTGTAATATAATTATTCAATTATCTTGCTTCTTCGAAGTTCTTCCATATAGCATTGAGCCCAACACAGCGCTAAGTCTACATTAGCCTAATATCAGCTCACGCAGAGGCTTAACGCCTTGTTAGTTCGTTACCAAACTAATCACTAAAACACCGGACTTATGGAAAAAATACATCGGTATCATAATTTGTCTTTGGTGATTTATTAATAAATCAGCATCACCTGTATTAAAAGAGAAATAAAATCAGTTAAGCCGATGTTTTAAGTGAATAAAATAGACTTGACAGCCCTTACTGGAGTTCCACAACTACATTTGTATAAGAGAGGGGGGGGGGGACTCAATGTTTCTAAATTTAAAATGCATTTTTTGCCCATTTGGTTTTTATTGTTTTACTACTTGCACAATTATTAAGTGTGTGTGTATAAAATTATATTATTGGTACAGTGAGAAGAATAAGTATTTGAACACCCTGCTATTTTGCAAGTTCTCACACTTAGAAATCATGGAGGGGTCTGAAATTGTCATCGTTGGTGCATGTCCACTGTGAGAGATATAATTTAAAAAAAAAATCCAGAAATCACGATGTATGATTTTTTAACTATTTATTTGTATGATACAGCTGCAAATAAGTATTTGAACACCTGTCTATCAGCTAGAATTCTGACCCTCAAAGACCTGTTAGTCTGCCTTTAAAATGTCCACCTCCACTCCATTTATTATCCTAAATTAGATGCACCTGTTTGAGGTCGTTAGCTGCATAAAGACACCTGTCCACCCCATACAATCAGTAAGAATCCAACTACTAACATGGCCAAGACCAAAGAGCCGTCCAAAGACACTAGAGACAAAATTGTACACCTCCACAAGGCTGGAAAGGGCTTCGGGGAAATTGCCAAGCAGCTTGGTAAAAAAAAGTCCACTGTTGGAGCAATCATTAGAAAATGGAAGAAGCTAAACATGACTGTCAATCTCCCTCGGACTGGGGCTCCATGCAAGATCTCACCTCGTGGGGTCTCAATGATCCTAAGAAAGGTGAGAAATCAGCCCAGAACTACACGGGAGGAGCTGGTCAATGACCTGAAACGAGCTGGGACCACCGTTTCCAAGGTTACTGTTGGTAATACACTGAGACATCATGGTTTGAAATCATGCATGGCAAGGAAGGTTCCCCTGCTTAAACCAGCACATGTCCAGGCCCGTCTTAAGTTTGCCAATGACCATTTGGATGATCCAGAGGAGTCATGGGAGAAAGTCATGTCAGATCAGACCAAAATATAACTTTTTGGTCATAATTCCACTAAACGTGTTTGGAGGAAGAAGAATGATGAGTACCATCCCAAGAACACCATCCCTACTGTGAAGCATGGGGGGGGGGGGGGGGGGTAGCATCATGCTTTGGGGGTGTTTTTCTGCACATGGGACAGGACGACTGCACTGTATTAAGGAGAGGATGACCGGGGCCATGTATTGCGAGATTTTGGGGAACAACCTCCTTCCCTCAGTTAGAGCATTGAAGATGGGTCGAGGCTGGGTCTTCCAACATGACAATGACCCGAAGCACACAGCCAGGATAACCAAGGACTGGCTCTGTAAGAAGCATATCAAGGTTCTGGCGTGGCCTAGCCAGTCTCCAGACCTAAACCCAATAGAGAATCTTTGGAGAAGCTCAAACTCCGTGTTTCTCAAAATCCCTCCTGCAGTGTGTGCAAACCTAGTGAAAATCTACAGGAAACGTTTGACCTCTGTAATTGCAAACAAAGGCTACTGTACCAAATATTAACATTGATTTTCTCAGGTGTTCATATACTCCAGAAACCCACAAACCCAGTCAAGTTCGAAGCTCTAAATCAGTGCAATGTTATTCATATTTGTAATTTTGTACATTTAAATTAGAGATGCACCGATTGATCGGCCAGGGATTGGAATTGGCAGATTTTCTGCATGATCAGTCTTGCGTGTCTCTGATTTTGAGTCGATCCGTCTACATGCGGCTGTGAGCACGAGCGCAGCCGCAACGTTGATGTCATGAACGAACGAAATGACTTAAAAAAAGATTTGTTCATTTTGCTGAACGAGATTCAAAGATCCGAGTCAGTAAATTGATCCGAACTTCCCACTACTATTTTGGCCTAGCATATGGCTTACAATTGGCGCCTCCCCCATGTTGGAGATGTCAAATGATTTGACATAAAGTTTGCAAATAGCTTTCTTTGTAAATTTTAAATCTTTGGCTAACCAGGCTTTATATTTAGGATCGGCAAGCCAGCCCTCGGAAAACGTGCACTCTCATTTTGTTTGCCGTGAAGTCCACACTCAAATGTAAAAATCAAGCACAACGTTCCAGGTGTTTTTAGTCAAGCAGTTTGAGGTAGGGGCGTTGTGATGGCAACTGCCGCCTAACAACCAATCACTGCAGACCTAAACTCCAGCAGATCAAGTGTAAAAACGATCAGCGCTGGCAGACTGATCCAAACGCCATGAAAAAAAAACAATTGTATATATTATATACATTTAGAAATTCTTCATTTTATTTTTAGAAAACGAAATAGGGACAATAGTCTGGAAACAAATATTTTTCCATACTCTGATTTTTTTTTTTTTTTTCATACTTTTCCAGACCTGGAAATTACTCAAATCAAATTCCATACTTTTCCAAACCCCGTAGGAACCCTGATACTTATTTGCAGCTGTATCATACAAATTAATAGTTAAAAAAAATCATACATTGTGATTTCTGGATTTTTTTTAGATTATATCTCTCACAGTGGACATGCACCTACGATGACAATTTCAGACCCCTCCATGATTTCTAAGTGGGAGAACTTGCGAAATAGCAGGGTGTTCAAATACTTATTTTCCTCACTGTATATAGATATTGACTATCTCATTTATATATAAGGTTTGGCATGCTGACCAGAATTTTTTTGTTTTTTTGACAAACATTATCTTTAAAGCACTTTAACTTTGCATTTGCAGTCAGCAGAGCCAAAAGTTATATCATTACAGTTCTAGATTTCACTATAGAGGATATAGATATATTCTATTTATATTAATAATATTCTACTCTAAGAGTAGTAATAAAGTAATAGTATAGTAATAAATAAATCTACCTCAGTTTTGATCAATAGTTCAGCTGTTTGGGAAGTGTTTGTCATGTTTTGACAAAGGATTTTTTTCTACATTTTTCACTCAGGAGCAAAAATATGGCTTTAAACTTTAAAGAAAAAGATTTGACATTTATCGTGCCAATTATCGATATCGACTGATGTGGAAAATTACATCGTGATAACTTTTAGGCATATCGCCCAGCCCTATACTATTGTGACACTGAGCCCAATTCAGTATTCAATAAATACAAATAACTGAATAATTGGTAATGATGAATGTTATAAGTAAAATATTTGGGATTTAAAACAACACTGCAATGTAATTATGATTTCAAATAGTATAGGGTGAAATCAGGTTGATTGGGACACTTTGTTCCCAGTCATTTCAATGGCAAACATTTTCTGAATCATTTGATTTTGTAAACGGTCATACACACAATACTCAAATATGAGTGTGTTAAGGGCTATATGACGACGCTAATGAAGCGCGCATCGCCGCAGACGAGCAGCTGAGTATCTCTCTCTTCATCAAGCAAACACACAAACTACCGAAAGTTAAGTTGCAAGTGCTCAACATACAATCATATTCATTAAAAGTAAAGAAACTGAATGATCTGACCAGCGCTGTTGTCGTACTGTGCTCCTAAATTTTTGCTGGTGCTCCAAACTTTAGTTGGGAGCACTAGTGCTATCAAGTAAAAAAGAAAGTTAATTTCGAGCCCTAAATGAACCAATATTCTCTGATTATGTCATCTGTATGAAATATCAATTTCTCTCTATAGCCGACACTGACTCAGAAATCACCAGTTTATTAATTATTAAAATGTTCAGACAGCCTCCAATCATTACTTTTGCCACTGAGCTGTGCTTGAATGCTTAATTTAGATTTTAATGGTTTCCAATTATGATTTGGTATTTCTATGCAACAAAGAACAATATGCTTTACATATACCGTATTTTATCCAGATGTACCTTTTGGAAAGGCTTTTTGAAGACCATATCTTCAAATGAGATGGTTGCTGCACTCACACAACTGCCTGCTTCTCTGGCTGACAGGAAACGGTTAATCACGGTTTTGGATACCAGACAAAATTAAGTGCAAACTGGTTTTGGGTATCAGACAAAATCTGTAAATTGATTTAGGATTCGGTAAAAAGACTGGAACCACATTCTTGGCTTTCCTGAAGTATTGGGAGGATATTAAGGTGATGATACATGGGGCAACAGACTGCTTTTGGCACTTTCCCAATGAGAACAGGCAACACATTTCTATCTGGATACTTTAGATTGGTCTGGGCCCTGTGTCTCACCTGATGACGGCAACATCGCTCAAAGTTGCCCCGTGTATCATCACCTTAAAGGAAAACTCCACTTTTTTTGAAAATAGGCTCATTTTACAAGTCCCCTAGAGTTAAATAGTTGAGTTTTACCGTTTTTGAATCCATTCAGCCAATCTTTGTATCTGGCGGTAGCACTTTTAGCATAGCTTAGCATACATCATTGATTCTAATCAGTCCATTAGCATCTCATTCAAAAAATGACCAAAGACACTTTCAATATTTTTCCTATTTAAAACTTGACTCTTCTACAGTTACATCGTGTGCTAAGACCAACTGAAAATGAAAAATTGCGATTTTCTACACCTATATGGCTAGGAACTACTTTCTCATTCCTGCGTAATAGTCGCGGATCTTCGCGGTCGTACCATGGCTGCAGCGGCGCAATGATATTACAGCGCCTGAAAGTAGCCCAGCTAGGAAACTTTCAATGTGACCGGCACTAAGTTTGTGTAGTTGCAGAGAAAGATTCAGGCTTGCAGCCGACAAATTGTGTTGTGGATTTAGCTGAGATTAGCCATGGTTCTGTGTGTTGTAAAGGGCTGTGATAGTAAGTCGAAGGTGTAACTACCACCATGTTTCACAGAATACCAACCAATCATTGAGCTGCTTCAGCCATGGTACGGCCGCAAAGATCCGCGACTATTACGCAGGAATGAGAAAGTAGTTCCTAGCCATATAGGTGTAGAAAATCGCAACTTTTCATTTTCAGTTGGTCTTAGCACACGATGTAACTGTAGAAGAGTCAAGTTTTAAATAGGAAAAATATTGAAAGTGTCTTTGGTCATTTTTTGAATGAGATGCTAATGGACTGATCAGAATCAATGATGTATGCTAAGCTATGCTAAAAGTGCTACCGCCAGATACAAAGATCGGCTGAATGGATTCAAAAACGGTAAAACTCAACTATTTAACTCTAGGGGACTTGTAAAATGAGCCTGTATTCAAAAAAAGTGGAGTGTTCCTTTAACAGTAGGCAGCTCACTAGACTTTGGCCTACTTTGCACCGAAAACACATTTGTATGTCAAGCCCATTATAAATCTTAATTTGCACATGCGTGCATTCTCATCTATACCTGGACGATGGCGGGGTCCTGAGGCAGAGAGCATGTCGGTTTGGGAGGTTCACACACTGTCAGGTCTTTGATGTCACTTCCTCTGAATATAATGTACTCAAACGTCTCATCTCTGGGTGCGATGGGACGGTCCGTGGGTCGGTCCTCGGTGCCAAAGGAGCGCACTGCAACAAGAATTAAGACAAACATTAGTTTTAAATGAGCTTTCATCCAAGTAATTCGTAACAAATTAGTCGTCTCTGAGATTTGACTCTAATCTTCTTAAAATTGGAGAGCTTTTGTTGGCATGAAGCCTAATCCTGTTGAGTTTGACGTCACTGCTTCCAAAACAACAAAATGGTGCTAATATAGTTAGTGTGTGTGCTGTAGTACCACCAAAAGTCATGATCTTCACATTCATATCAACATCTCAGTTGGCCAGACAGGGATTCATCTTGAAATGTTATAGTGTCTGCGAGTAATTAAAAGTTTAGCTTAAATGTGTCCTATATTAATAACATGTTGTTGAGATAGTATCACTTGAAGCAGAGAAAAGACTGGCAATAAATTATTCTAGAGAGCCCTGTCGACTTTCTGTGAGTGTGTCAGGTATAAAGGTTGGACATCTATCATTAAACATGGCGTCCATAGTTTCAGCTAAAATATTTAAGTGACTAAAATTAATATCATAAAACTGTGGTAACTTTATATTAGCAGTTAGCACTAGCATGATTCTGATTATAGACTGATCCCAACAAAGTAACTCTTTGGCAGAAACTCGTGGTAAATGTGTGAGAGAAAGCATCACTTCGATCTAACAGCTGGTCTGGATAGAGGTGGGAAACCATACCTTAAACACACTCCTAACATACTAAAGTCCTAGCGAGCAGCCAGATTGGGTTTTTGAGACCCAACAGACGCGTTAATTTAGCCGTTATGATGCCCAAAGCACAAAACTGGCTCATAAACACGCGCTCCTGAAGCGCAGTCCCGCCGCACGAGGCTAGGGCTCGACCCTGCTGTCTGTTTAGGGAACGTGTGCACTTTGAGACACCGCCACGTTGCTAAATACAACGCGTACCCTCGAAATACCAACGCGTAACGCGAATTAAAGCGCACGAAGAGTGTGTTTGTGCTGAAAGAGTGTGTCCTGACCTTTGGCGAGCGCGACGGTGGAGTTCTCGGTGTCGATGGTGTAGAGAATGCCCTCATAGCGGATCTCCGCCTTGCTGATCAGGCTGATCTTACTGCCGATATACGGCGTGCCGCCGCTCATCCTCACTGGAGCACTTGGACTAAACCGAGAGAGCTGTGTTGAATATTTCTCCGCACTTCGCAGCGTAAACAAGCTTCTGCTTCTGCTGCTGCTGCTGCTGCGTGGATGTGTTTTGCTAAAATAATATGGCCGCCTGCATTTTCAGGCCATCGAGCGGAAATGACGTTGAACCGCCTGCATTTCGTCGACACCAGGGTTTCCCAACTTTTACATGTTTTTGGGAGTGTTTGGGAACCCAAAGCAGTTCTTTACGGTAAAAGCAGCCATACCACAATTCACTAAATTATTCATGAAATGTGTTTGTTTATATATATATATATATATATATATATATATATATATATATATATATATATATATATATATATATATATATATATATATATATATATATATATATATATATATATATATATATATATATATATATATATATATATATATATATATATATATATATAAATTTTACCATCATTGTACGTTGGGTCGACTGAGTTTTTTAGAGAAAAATGTTCTATAGTTATACTGGATGAGTTCTTTCTTTCTTTCTTTCTTTCTTTCTTTCTTTCTTTCTTTCTTTCTTTCTTTCTTTCTTTCTTTCTTTCTTTCTTTCTTTCTTTCTTTCTTTCTTTCTTTCTTTCTTTATTTTTATTTACTTATCTCTATTTATTTTTGTTTATTTTTATTATTTATATCTGTATCCTGTTTTATTTATTGTGTATCTTTATTTGTATGTATTTTTGTTTATTTTATTATTCATTTATCTTTATTTATTTGTATGTATCTTTATTTATCTTTATTTTTTTATCTTCGTTTATTTGTTTATTTATTTATTTGTATTTATTTTTTATCTTTATTTATTGGTTTATTTACTTTTTTATTTATCTATATTATTTTTTTTACTTATGATTAGTTTTATTCTTTATTATTTATGTATCTTATTTATTATTTATTTTTTAACTTTTTTATTTTTATTTATCTTTATTTATTCATCTTTATTTGTATTTATTTATTTATATTATTTAATTATCTGTATTTATTTTGTTTATTTTATTATTTATTTATTGTTGAAAAGCATAGGTGCAACCTGGGGCCTGTTTCAGAAAGGAGGTTAAGTGAAAACTCTGAGTATGTTAACCCTGAAATAAGGGAAACTCTGGGTTTTCTGTTTCAGAATGGGAGGTATGTCAAACCTGAGAAAGCAGGGTAAGCCAAGCCCGTTTCTGAAAGAGAGGTAACTTATACTCAGAGTCAGTTACCAGGGTCACTTACTCTGTGAACCTAACCTGGTCAGGAGCAGGTTTTCTTTGGTAAACCCAGAGTTTGTTTCGTTCTCCTCCCCCTTTTAAAGCACCAACAGTGTTTAAATACTTTATTCATTCATTCAAACGCCACAAATGCTTTTCTTACTGAGTATTTTGGTCGTATTTCAAGTATAAATATAACAAAAAATTCTAAATTTAGTAAGCAAAGTTTACTTAAAACAAATTAAATTATCTGCCACTTGACAAAAATACAAAGTAATAAAAGCATTCTTTGCAGGAACATTCATTGCTCATATTTTCATCATGAGGACACTGTCAAAGTGACAAAAATGGTAGTACGAGATAACCACCACCACAGCTGTTAAATACATTTATTTACATTTTTATAGTCATCTTTATTTCCTACAAATACTTTATTCTTTTTCCTGTTGGGTGTTAATATTCTTCCTCCATCTCCTCTTCATCTGTCAGTGGTGCTGGTGTTTGGCTGGCCTGAGTAGAAGTCAAATGTTAATATCATTCCCCTGATTAATAAATGTAACAGGTGGGATCAGAGAACATTTCATTATGTGAAAGAGCATAGACCCTTTTCATATTTCTGGGTTTCCGAAGCTGAAGTCGGCATAGTTGGGTTAACTCTTATAGCGGTGAATGAGAGAATACATTAAATATATATTTTGGTGTCCCCATTTGCTCAGATAGCAAAAGAAAAACTCCACAATAGTGATTTCACAACTTTCAAAAAGATGGAAAAATTAAAGTGAGATTGATAACTGCAGTGAAAAGAGAGAAAGATGTTAATTTTAACTATCACTCCCATAGACGCTGTACAGGGTTCCTACGGGGTTTGGAAAAGTATGGAAAAGTATGGAATTTGATTTGAGTAATTTCCAGGTCTGGAAAAGTATGGAAAAAATAAATCAGAGTATGGAAAAATATGACTATTGTCCCTATTTCATTTTCTAAATATAAAATGAAGAATTTCTAAATGTATATAATAAATATATACACAATCGTTTTTTTTCAATGAATGAAAAACTTGTAGCCTAGCTATGGCAGTAAAGGTCAGACCTGTGTGTTCCTTCCTTTTCACAGTTCAACAGTAGTTAACACAGCACTTTGTAGTTTGAGAAAGCAAGTTGGGTTTGAGGATAAAACAAAAACAAGTCGATAGTGGAGTTCTTAAAGGAATAGTACACCCAAAATGAAAATTTGTCATTTATTCACCCCCATGTCTTTCAAAACCATAAGACTTTATTATATTAACATTTTTAATATTTTAAACCTGAGAGATTTCAGTCCCTTTATTAAAGGACTAGTTCACCCCAAAATGAAAATGTCCTAATCATTTACTCACCTCTATGCCATCCAAGATATACATGACTTACTTTCTTCAGTGAAAGATAAATTAAGTTTTTGAGTTGGTTGCCATTTTGGATGGCATTGGGGTGAGTAACTGATTACTCACCCCCCCTCTCTCCCTCCTGTCTAGCTACTTTCCTATCCTAATCAAAGGCAAAAACGCCAATACTAAATCTTTAGAATGTAACACTTGTTAGCAGTTGAATTTGAAAACATTTTATCAGAACAAGTTAAATATGTTCGTAAAAATCTGTAGGAAGTCTGGAAATTCGAGTCTGGAAAAGTATGGAATTTTGAAATGAAAATTGTGTAGGAACCCTGGCTGTATTAGAAACACCCTCACAGCAGCGGTAACTTGATTTTTGTCATTTGATGCAAAAGTAATATACTACAAAGTATTAGTGTTATAAATGTACATACATTTAAAAAAAAATACAAAAAACGTTGCAGGATTTACGATATTGATGACCATTAAAACACGTCATCACTGTCTGTGAAAAGGGTCTATGTGGGAAAAGCTGCTGGACATTGGACACTGAATGATATTTATTTAATATGTCAAATGTTTGTAAAGTCATTAAACCTACACCCATGAACATTTTATGCTTAAAGCTTTTCCTGATTGAATTATATATATATTTTTCATTTTTTTTGCTGCTGCCACATTCTTTGTTTGCCTTTTGGATACCATGAAAATTAAACTTAATTAAAATAATTAAGAATTAAACTTGTGTATTGACCCGGAAGTATGCAAACGTCATTTGTTGGGTGCTGTTGCCATGGTGAATCGTAATTTCGTAGCTCCATTGATCGTGGCTTTTCATAGTTGGAGTGCATGAGCTTAACTCAGAGTCAGTCTACTCAGAGTTGGTTGAACTACCTCAATTCAGCTGCTCTGAAACCCAAAACTCAGAGTTTCCCATCTCAGAGTAAGTCAACTCAGAGTTCAGGTTTAAACTCAGAGTTGGTTGAACCTCCTTTCTGAAACAGAACCCTGCAATAAGGGAAACCCCAGAATGGGAGGTATGTCAAACCCGAAAAAGCAGGGTAAGTGAAGCCTGTTTCTAAAAGAGAGGTAACTTCTACTCAGAGTCAGTAACCAGGGTAACTTACTCTGTGAACCTAACCTGGTCAGGAGCAGGTTTTTCTTTCAGTCTCCTCCCCTTTTTTAAAGCGCCAGCTGTGTTTAAATAGTTTATTAATTCATTCAAACGCCACAAATGCTTTTTTTTACTGAGTATTTTTGGCCGTATTTAAAAAAATTATAAATTTAATCTAAATCTAAAGTAAGCAAAGTTTACTTAGTGAGAAAAGCATTCTTTGCAGTGCAGGTATATTCATTCATTTCTTATATTTTCATCATGAGGACACTGTCAAAGTGACAAAAATGGCATGTCCTTTTATACAGGATCCTGACGTTCACTTGATAAACCTCTAGAAGTATCCCTAACCCTAATAATTAGAATTTCCTTTAGGATTTCCAGTGGTTGGACACATATGACACTCATATTTCCATCATCACACTTTCTGAAAACGGATTATTGTATGGGATGGAGAAGGATGCTGCCAGATGGTAGTACAAGATATATGCCATAACCACCACCACAGCTGTTAAATACATTTATTTACAATTTTTATGGTCATCTTTATTTCCTACAAATACTTTATTCTTTTTCCTGTTGGATGTTAATATTCTTCTTCATCTGTCAGTGGTGCTGGTGTTTGGCTGGCCTGAGTAGAAGTCAAATGTTTAATGTCATTACCCTATTTAATAAATGTAACAGGTGGGATCAGAGAACATTTCATTATGTGAAAGAGCATAGACCCTTTTCACATTTCTGGGTTTTCCGAAGCTGAAGTCGTCATAGTTGGGTTAACTTTTATAGCTTACATATTGACCTGGAAGAATGCAAACGTCTTTTTGTTGGGTGCTGTTGCCATGGTGAATCGTAGTTTCGTAGCTCCATTGATCGTGGCTTTTCATAGTTGGAGTGCATGTGCTTGACTCAGAGTCAGTCTACTCAGAGTTGATTGAACTACCTCAATTCAGCTGTTCTGAAACCCAAAACTCAGAGTTTCCCATCTCAGAGTAAGTCAACTCAGAGTTCAGGTTTAAACTCAGAGTTGGTTGAACCTCCTTACTGAAACAGAACCCTGGGGGGTATTTTCCAGAAGCAGGTTATGTGCCATACCCGGGTATGTTTAAGGGTAAATTAACCTCAACTTTCGGTTCCAAAAACGGAGGTAACTTTCAGGATATGTAAGTAACCATAGCAACACACTCTCTGAACATAACCTGCTCCAGAGCCGCTCATGATCCAGGGTTAGTTAGTATTCAGATGCGTTTTATAATTAATGAAGTTGTTAATATAACCAAATGTGTTTCAATTATATAATATACAATATTATATATTAATTCTAAAGAATTAGAATAAAAATAAAATAAAAAAATAAGTTTAAATGTTAATTAAATTCAAATATATTTATTATTTATTTATTGTCATCTCACACATGGATCTGCATTCAATTAATTAGCATCAAACAAACAATATAATCCTTATTTTCAGTGAAGAAAGATTACTTATTAAAAGAAAAATGATTGCATACCCCCCAAATAGGTGGCGATGTGCACTAAGAAGGTTACGTAAATTAAGCAAAAGAAGAAGAGAAAGTAGAATGGCACACTTTTTCTTAGCATCTGTTTCCATGGTCAATCATTGATTCGTCGCTCTGTTGAGAATGTCTTGTGTGTTAACCGGGAACATACTCTGAGTTTTCTGAACTTACTCACAGGCTTGTTTTTGGAACCAGCATACCTTGAGTAAGCAAGGTTTGGGTTATCTATTGAGAGTTCAAGGTATATGTGACGGTAAGTTAACCTTGCTTTCTGGAATACAGGAATGAAATTCATGGCTACAGAAAAATAATTATTTCTTTGAATTTATGTAAGCGCTTAGAGCGCATAGCAAGATCGATCATTTAAGGGACAATTTGTTTGCAGGCAGGAAGTCAGGACCAAACATATATTGTGCACAAACTTTAATAACCAAATCACGGAACAAGACTAAAACTAACATGAAACATACATACACAAAACATACTGTTACATGTCGGTCTGTTTCTGTTGCGTTTCTTTTCATGTATCACATGTTCCTTTGTCTCAGTTTCCCGCCTCCTGTTTGTTACTATGGTTTCCCTTTTTAGTCTAGTTCTGTTCTGCTGTGTTTAGTTATCCTCATCTGTGTCACCTGTGCCCCTTGTTAGTCAGTCATCAGTGTTTGTATCCACCTGTTTCTGGGGGGCGCTACTGTAAATAAGAACGTGGGTACAACTTCCGGTAAGGCGGCGGAAGTAGTTTTCCAATGGTATTTTGTGTGCTAGTTAGAGGAGAGGCTAAGTGTTTTTCGGATCATTGGCAAGGTTTCAAAATTATAATTTTTTACTTTTTTTTTATCAGATGGTGCCACAAGGTTTAAGTGAAGGTTACTGTGAAGCAACATTTGCAGAATGGCACACACTAAACATTTAATTTAGTACATTTATTAGTTAATAATAATATCACAATACAATAAACAGTACAATTTCCGTGTCCTTAATTGTCCTTCCTTACTTTACTGACCTTCCACCAAAGTGCTGCTGCATGACTACAACAGCGTCCTGGCCCTAATTCATGAACAACCGCTGTCTGTACTACACCTGTCACTGATGCTAGCACCCATGCTTTGTGATGGGATACGTGTAGGCTCAGGCTCAGCTCAATGTCCGCTTTTAGATCGTTTCCGACAGATACTGATACGCCTCTGAGCTTTTCAAATTGCTCATCGCCTTACCATCACAGGTTACTGAAGCTAGAGAATAGCTTAAAATGCTACCGAACGCGATACGAGGCCACTTCTTCACGTCATCCTTCCAAGCAACAACCGCGGAGGATAAAGGTACTGTTGTTTTACCCTTTTGAAAGTTCGTTTAGGTTGTGTTCCCACATCGTTAGCAAATTTGTAGAGCTTGAATGACTGTCAACTGTTGAATGTCAATAAGCTTTGTTTCCATCCACCTATTTTTATGCGCATTTTGGGATAACGTTATTGCATCAAAAAAATGCTGAATGGAAACGCCAAGATGCGAATTAATTCTATAAATGAAGTCGCAGTCGCTTGAGTCGGATACATTGTCTATCCGATACGAAAACGTGCGCATAAACTATGATGGAAATGCCTAAAGTCCCGCTTGTTTACTTCGAACCGGAAGACGCTCCCACTTTTGACGCAAGGCTTCATGGGGCGTAGGAAACTTGTGGATAGAGGGTATGCATCGACGTCACTTTCCCGCCCGAACACGCCCCCTCAGCCGGGACTGAGTGGCAGAAGAGCTGCTGCGTGACTGGAGTTAATAGGGGAAACCGCGAGTAAAACAAACAGTTATCAGTTTTAACTAAAGGTTGGACTCGATATAGTGTTCTTTACAACTTGGCAAAGATCCAGTGATCCATGAATATTGACATGCAGCCAGGAATCGTGTTTTCCTGACATTTATATGAGCCTGATTTCGATACATAGATATCACTGTCAGTCATCACAATTTCGAGAATGCATCCCGCATGTATATGCGGATATGGGTCTATGTATTAAAGTGTGTATGTGGCCGCTTGTCAAGAATGGAAAACAAAAGTTTTATTCAAATTCTGAATATATTATAGGCCTATTAATATTTTTTTATATTGCCTAGACAGCGCACAAATAGTGCTCCCTTTATAATCACTAAAAGCTGTCACTCATTCAATGAACGCGATCTCACAAAGTTCTGTTATATTAATCAGTGAAGCTGACGGCACAATGAATCTTATTTACATGTCTACACTTTATTAGAGAGGATTAGCGATTGTGCAGAAGTGGACAACAACTCGAACGGTGAGTGGATTCTAACTTCAACACCTGTGATTGGCCATTGCGTTTTTAGAAATCAATAAACATGTCTGTGATTGGCTACATTACTTACCGAAGGGGAAACACGTTTGAAATGTAATCATTTGACAAGTGCAAATACAGAAACACACTGGCTCTTTTGCCAAATCTTTTTCGCTAATAAGATGCTATTATTACAATTTGTGGATTACAGATCCTAGATCAGCAGTGTTGGGCAGCTTTTCCCTCTAAAAGCAGTAAATCCTGAGTGGGCAGTGGTTTGAGTGCGAAAATGACATGCTATTATCAAGTCCATCTCCCTCGGTCCGGAGGGGGGCACAGGGATGTCCTCCCCCGACCCCCCTCTCTGGCGTCGGGCCTTGTTTTGTGTGTTTTTCGCGGCATTCACGCTGTAAACCAATGCTGCTTCTCAGTCGTTTTGCCACTCAATGTGGCGTAACCGCAGTCACTCCAGCTAAAGGTGACGTCATGTGCATACCCTCTATTTAGTTCCCTCTTGTTCACCCTTGCTCTGTCCGATCTACGTTATGTTTATGCTGTCTGGTGTTCTGTCTGACGTTTATTTGAATAAAGCCTGTCTTTGTGGAGAAGTGTCCAGAATCTGCTCTTCTCTGCTGCACCATACACCTGTAACAGAAGACCGGACCCAAAACAGAGCGGACTTCTAATTAAAGATAGGCTTTTCCTCATCCCCGTCTCTCCTACGCCTCCAAGGACTGAGGCATCTGCAGAGGATCGCCTGTGCGGGCTTCGGCAGGACGGTCGCCCACTGGGGAGTTATGTGGAGGAATTTTCTGAGCTTGCTTATCTGGTGAACTGGCCAGATGCACTGCTTAATGCAGTTTTTCTGATGGGCCTGGACGAGGACACTATTCGTTTCCTGGAACCTGCCTGTTCCTTTTCTGTAGTCGAGACAATCAATCTGATATTGTTCCTAAATTGTTCCGATTTCGAGATTGTAGAAGAGGTTCCTAAGAATACGTGTCTTCCTCGTCCTGTCCCCTCAGAAAAGCTGCCTGGTCAGTTCACCCTCAGCCAGTTTCCTCCACATATACCTCCAGTGGGTCTGCCGGTAAGGTCTTGCCTGCCCCTAAGCCCAGGCGGACAAGGAGGTCTGCCGCAAAGCCCTCGATTCCTGTCGTGATGGCCGCGACCACGGCAGATCCACTGGAGAGGTGGTTAATAGGCTTTGGGAGCGATCCTACCGCCCCGTGTCTCCTGGATTCCGCTCCAGACTCACCTGTGACTGCTCCGGGTTTCCTGCTGGCCCAACTGGCTGAGTAGTGGCATCTGGTTTCCTGTCCCACACACACACACACAGGTGAGGCTGTGTGTGGAGGCCTTATCTTGCCGGCTGGCCGAGATGAGGTGTTGTTTCAGACAGGAATAAGAGTAAAGAGAGGGGGAGGAGAGAGTGCATCGCTCCTTAAGAGGTCTGCAGAAGGTCACCGCCTCCTGGTAGACTTCACCATTGAGATGGTTGGGATTTCCAAGCGGGAAGTTTCTCTGGAGATTTTATGGCTCTTTGTTTCAAGCATGAAATCAAAGGGTCTGTGCCCATTTATACTCTAATTAATGCAACAAACACATATTGCCTCCTACGAGGACATGACATACCTGAAAGTGTAAGTTGTGAAGTGAGCATTAATTGGATAGGAGACACGACATGTATGAGGTTACATGAAATAGTACGTTGTTCATAAGGCATGCATAAACTAAATAACATAGAAGGGACACTTTACAAGACAGTTCTATATGTACATACAATGTCCTGGGGTGCATGTTTATATGTAGACGGTTTGTCTATAACTTGAGGCAAAAGCATGTGTTTTACAGGCTTTGTGTCTTTCCCATGTGGACTTTTCATGTTGCCACATTCTTTTGAGTCGTAAAATGTCTTATCAGTTGGAAGCTCTGGGACCGTTCTCTGTTGTTTTGGGGGAAGGTCTGTTACTAAGCACAACGTATTTAAAACATATGTGTTAAATGTAACAGGCGATTATGTGTCTGATTTTCCTCAGTCACTACAAGGATGTTGGCCTGCAACTCCTGTTTCTGCTGGTCCCGTCTAGCATGAACACTCCTGGGGTCCCGCTAGTCTTCTTCAGCATGAACTCTCCTGTCCACCCACTGGTCTAATACCACCTAAAACAGTTTTGCAAATGTATGTTTCTGTCAATGGATACGCATTCTGGCTTCCCAAAAACATGGACAAAACTCTTTGTAAACTTTGTTCAATGTGAATGCTGTATGCTCGAACATGACCAGACATTTATGCCATCATGTTGATAGCACGTTCTCAGACAGTGTGCAAATATTGAGTTCTCTTTCAAGTCTTGCACATGAACGGACAATTCACACAAAATTTGTCAACATGCCCATCTTGGTGAGTATCCTGGTATAGTTGGTTATGTCTTTAGTGAACGTAAACAGTCGAAAAAGATAACACGTGTACAGTATCAGTGTACTGGATCCGTGCATTATATTTTAAAGTGACAGCAGCCTAATATTCATATTGTCTGTGTTTTTAATGATAATCAAACAACAAAAGACAAGTAAATCACTCACTGCTCTTGATTTAATAGATTTTTTAACTTTAATAAGGATTAATTTTTAATATATACAGTCAAATATGCAATGTTATTTTATATTTGATTACTTTATTCCATTTCTGTACCTGAAAACTAATGTTATACCTACCTGAAAAACCTAAAAAGCACTGTTTATTGTACTTCTATCTTTGTTGTATTGTATTAATTTGTCATGTTGCTTGTAGTTAGATTATTTGTTCTTATTTTCTTTATTTTTACTTGACAGCCCTCCTTTTTTCCCTGTACATAGCACATACCGAACCGTACCGAAGCCGTGAATCTAAAACCATGATACAAACCGAACCGTGAGTAATTTTAACCATTACACCACTTGTCTCCAGTGCCATCGATGTCATCTGGGCTCTTCGTCTTGTCAGCTCCACCTGGTTCTCCATCTCTAGCTACATCTCCCCATGGCTTCAACGAGGAAATCTCCACCATTGCTCCTCCCTCCCTCCCTTGAGGCTTTGTCCTGGCTGGTCTCTGGACCACTCTCTGGCTCCTCCTGCTCCTGTCTCCCCCCAGGCTCCACTCCGCCTTGGACAGTATTGCCAGACTTATGCTGCCTTCACGTGCTATCGGAATTATTGTAAATACGAGTTTCTTAATTAAAAATTATAAATGAATGCCCTCTCAAGTCGTATTTACCCCTGGGAAGCTCAGGGATAATTTTGATCTCCAAGTTACCATATTTGACCGAAATTCCAGAATCTTCAGCAAGCTGACTATAGATAGCGTGGTGAATGTCTATGGTTTTCAATGAATGGGACGCTAATTATCATTTTGCCTTTAATACGATTTTAAGAATTAAGAGGCCGCGATGAGGATCAAGGAGGTAAGTACGTTTCAAGTATCAGCTATCGCCACACACCACAATGAAGTTGACAGTACATTTTTGGGAAAGCACAATCTGTTCGTCAGGTTCCTGAGGGGAGCGAGGAGAATGTTTCTGGTTTTATTTTTATTTTGCATTTTTAAATGAAGTTTACAAAAGTTTCTTTAAAATTTTCTTAAGTTTTGACAGTCCGATTTAAAGGAACATGCCGACTTTTTGGGACTTTAGCTTATTCACCGTATCCCCCAGATTTAGATAAGTCCATACATACCATTCTCATCTCTGTGCGTGCCATAACTCTGTCTGACGCACCCACCGTTAGCCTAGCTTAGCACAAAGACTGGAGGTAAATGGCTCCAGCTAGCCTACTGCTCAATAAGTGACAAAATAACACCAACATGTTGTGATGTGTGTATGTGACGGGTGCGTAGCTCACCTCACATTTTGACCTTTACCTTTAGTTAGTTTTGAAGTTTAATTTAATGTTTGTTACTTTATTTAAATCCCTGTATCATAATAACACCGGACAAGAAAATGAGTTAAAGTTTATTAAGATCTTGAATATACAGAAGGGTGCACACTTCTTATATTTCTCTTTGCTGTTTAATTTTACCTGAGTCCTAGATTACTTGAGGTCCATGGAGTGACGGCCGCATTCCATGTGGCAGCAGACAAAGGTAGAGGCGGGGCTTCAGCCTCCAAACTTATGCTGTTCCAGAGGAAGTTGGACTGTACCATCATGTGTTGTTTTAGGAGGGATCTTTAGATTTATTTTATTCAGTTATTCCTTTGTTTGATTGAGTATTTTCCTTTTCATATGTTTGGTTATATGATTCTATTATGTTAGGCCTGATACTGGATATTGGGTTGTAAATGTTATTTTGTTTGAGTTTATTTAGTAAAGGTATTATTTTGATATTTACCTTTATTTTTGTTTGGTAGAGGCTAAATGGGTATTTATAGCCTTGTGGGTAAGAGCCTGAGTTAGTCAGTCTTGCACAGCCACATTACCATCATGACCTGCTGACCTTAGTGGTTTGAGTTGTTACTTTGTTTACAGGGGAGGTTTATTTTTAAGCTTATTTCATTTTTGTTTATTTCAGTTAATATACCTCAAGTTTTGTTTTGTTGTTTGAAATCTGCCCCTGAATATAATTTTTCCCTTCATTTTGTTGGAAGAAATAAACTTCTGTTTTTGTTTTCACTACCTGTCCTGCCTGTTCTTGGCCACGACCACCACAAATGGTGGCAGCGGTGGGATTGGCCAGTAGAGGACAGTGTTGAGTAGTAACAAGATGGCTCCAAAGAAATTGACACAGTTCAAGCAACGAGATGAAGCAGTGTCGGTGGAGGTGTTGGAGGACGAGCCTGCGGCAGTGGGAGGAGTTCCTCAAGTGGCTGACGATCCAGGACAGCTGACTCTGCAGGACCTGGCCGATATGTTTCGGAAAAATATGGAGCTTCAGCAACGACAAGAGGCCCAAATGCAGCGGGAGGCAGTTCGGCAGGAGCAACGCTGGAAAACAATGCAGCATCAATTCAACCTTCTTAGGGAGGAAGTGGATGTTCGTACCACCCCTGATCCTGGGGGGTCATCAGGTCCTGATCAACAGTCTGAAATGCCTGATAATGTGTCCAATGCCTCTGTGCCTCTTGCTTCAGATCCTGCCCGAGGTATGATTGAACCTAAGTTACAGAAGTTGCAAGATTCAGATGACATCGAACATTTTCTCACCACTTTTGAAAGAATTGCTCTGGCCTGTAAGTGGGCAAAAACTGATTGGGCCCTTAGGTTAGTTCCCTTATTGACTGGTAAGGCTAGGAGTGCCTTTGTGCACATGGACGTTGATGAGTCATTAGAATATGAAAAAGTGAAATCTGCCGTTTTAAGCAAGTACGCCATTAATCCTGAAACTTACCGTCAAAGATTCCGCTCATTAGAGATTGAGCATGATGAGACTCCAAAAGAACTCTATGTACGACTTCGAGAACTTTATGAAAAGTGGGTGCAACCCAAGGGGAAGACTGTAGAGGCTGTGGGGGAAGTGATTATCTTAGAGCAGTATTTGAGAATGCTTTCACCAGAATTGCAGGTATGGGTAAGAGAACATAACCCTAGTACAGCCTGTCAGGTGGCTACCCTGGCTGACATGTTTGTAGCTGCTCGATCTCAATCACAAGCCTGGGGTGCAGCCCATAAGGGAAGTGAAGATAGGCGTTTATCAACATTTAGTCGAGGTGACTTAAAATTCAATTCTCCTAAGAAGACTAAAAGAGAAAATCAGTTCCCTAGGCCTTCCCATCAGTCTAGCCAGGTGCCCATTTGTTATTATTGTGGACAGGAAGGGCATAAAAAGCCAATGTGTCCTAAGCTTTTGGCTAAGACTTCCCACATATGTTCGGTACCTAGATCAGAGGTAGAGAGATTGACTCCATCTCAAAGCTTGACCATTCCTGTAGAAGTGAATGGGGAAACCGTGACCGCATTGATAGACACTGGTAGTATGCAGACGCTAGTGGAAAGTAATTTGGTCCCAACACCTCCAGAAGCAAGTGAAGGTAAGGTGGTCCTGAAATGCATTCATGGTGAGGAGCAGACTTACCCTATAGTCGGAGTGCAGGTAGTGGTACATGAGCTACCCTATTTCTTGAGAGTAGGAGTAGTAGAAAAATTACCGTATCCTGTGATTTTAGGTCAAGATTTTCCTGCTCTGTTGAATTTGTTGCTTCCTAACTCTGTTTCTAGTATGGTGATGACCCGGGCGCAGGTTAAGCAGTCTGTGGAGGAATCGGAAACTCTTAAAAGTCTTCCATTCTTTGATTCTGAGCTGGTGGTTGGACCGGTTAAGGTGAGGAAATCTAGAAGACAGAGGAGGCAAGAGAAGTACAGATACCTGCAAGCTGGTCAGGGAGAGGATGGTAAGCTGGATGAAATGACTGGGTTTGAGATTCCTAGTAATATGGCTGAAATGCAAAAAGAAGATCCTGTTGTGTCTTTGCTGTATCAACAAGCTAGGTTGACGAGCCAGGGAGAAGATGAGGGGTGCCTAAGAGACAGAGTAGTAGAGAGGTTTATCCTTCAGGAGGAGGTGTTGTATCGGCAACAGGGAGATCGTTTGCAGATGGTGGTACCTAAGGCAGTTCAGAATGTAGTCCTATCTTTGGGTCATTCCATTCCCTGGGCAGGCCACCTGGGGAGGCAGAAATCATTGGCCCGTATTAGGAGACATTTTTATTGGCCTGGTCTCAGAAGAGATGTGGTGGAATTCTGCAAAACTTGTCCAGAGTGCCAGATTACCTCCAATAGATTCCCCTCTAAAGCTCCCCTTCAACCTCTTCCAGTTATTGCAGTTCCATTTGAACGACTTGCTATGGACATTGTTGGTCCAGTTGAGAAAAGTAGGTCAGGCCACAGGTTTATGTTAGTTGTGAGTGACTATGCTACTAAATACCCAGAAGTGTTTCCTTTGAGGACGATTGGAGCTAAGCAAGTGGCATCCTGTTTGATTCAGCTGTTTTCTAGGGTAGGATTTCCTAGGGAGATTCTTACAGATTGTGGGACCAATTTTACCTCAAAGCTCTTGAAGCAAGTCTATCAGTTGTTGAGCATTAAGGGCTTAAAGTCTACGCCGTTTCATCCTCAAACGGATGGATTAGTAGAGAGGTTTAACCAAACGCTTAAAAATATGCTCAGGAAATTTATAAATGAGACTGGTTCAGACTGGAATCAATGGCTGCCCTACTTGCTATTTGCATACCGTGAAGTACCCCAGGCCTCTACAGGGTTTTCCCCTTTTGATTTGTTATATGGCCATGAAGTAAGAGGACCATTGTCACTGCTGAAAGAAACATGGGCCAGTCAGAAGGGACAGGGGGAAGGAATGGATGTTGCGTCCTTCGTAGTGGCAATGCATGAGAAGTTGCGGAAAATGACAACTCTAGCCCAAGAGCATATGGCAGAGGCACAGCAGAAACAAAAATCCTGGTATGATAAGTCTGCAAGAACCCGTTCATTTGTACCAGATCAGCAAGTGCTTGTAATGTTGCCTACAGTGTCCAGTAAGCTTTTAGCCAAATGGCAAGGGCCCTTTAAAATACTCAAGAAGATGGGACCTACAACCTATGAGGTTTCAACCCCAGGACAAGCCCGGTCAAGTAGAGTTTTGCATGTCAATCTGTTGAAGGAATGGTCCCCTCGAAAGGACTGTATGCTGATTCGGTCTGTGAAGGACGAGGAAGAGGTGGAAGAGCAGTATTTTCCTGTTCAGAATTCAGCAGTGCTTAAATTAGATCATCTCTCTGTGTTCCAGCAACAACAACTTCAGTCTCTGTGTCATCCTGAATTGTTCCAAGAAAGGCCTGGTCTAACAGAGCTGGTGGAGCATGACATCATCTTGAAAGAGGATGCAGTTCCAAAAAGACTGAGTTATCGTATTCCTGAAAGGCTACTTCCCGCTCTTAAGAAGGAGCTAGACCTGATGACTTCTTTGGGGGTGATTGAACCTTCTAAAAGTGAATGGTGCAGTCCGGTGGTCTTAGTACCAAAAAAAGACGGAACTACAAGATTTTGCATTGACTTCCGATATTTGAATTCTGTTTCAAAATTTGACTCCTACCCAATGCCTCGTATTGAGGAGTTGATTGAACGCCTGGGTAATGCAAAATATCTTAGCACTGTTGATCTCTGCAAAGGATACTGGCAAGTGCCTTTGAGTACCAGATCTAAAGAGCTGACTGCTTTCCGGACCCCTTGGGGGCTACATCATTTTAAGACCATGCCTTTTGGCCTGCATGGGGCTCCGCCCACTTTCCAAAGACTCATGGATCAGGTATTGCATGGCTTGTCTGACTTTACTTCTGCATATCTTGATGACATTGTGATTTTCAGTGAAACCTGGGAAGAGCATTTGAAGCATTTGCAGGCGGTGTTAAGACGCATCCAAGAAGCAGGATTGACCATTAATCCTGGTAAATGTGCCTTAGCGAAGACAGAGACTGAGTACCTGGGCTATGTCCTGGGAAATGGAGTCATTCGGCCCCAAGTGGGGAAGGTGCAAGCTATCAAGTCCTGTCTCCTACCAAAGACCAAGAAACAGGTGAGGTCTTTCCTTGGATTGGTCGGATGGTATCGTCGATTTGTGCCCAATTTTTCTTCCAGAGCTGCTGCCCTAACAGATCTGATTAAAAAGAGTTCTCCAAACCAGATTCAGTGGACTGAGCAGGCCCAGAGAGCATTCCAGGATATTCAAGGAGCTCTACAGGAAGGCCCAGTATTGTACAGTCCCAGATTTGATCACCCATTTGTGTTACAGACTGATGCCTCAGGAGTTGGACTAGGAGCAGTGTTACTCCAGGGAGAAGTGGGAAACTATCACCCTGTGGCTTACATTAGTCGTAAATTGTTTCCTAGAGAAGTGCGCTATTCCACTATTGAGAAGGAATGCCTGGCGGTGAAGTGGGCCTTGGACTCTTTTAAGTACTATCTTTTGGGCAGGCATTTCACTTTGGAGACCGACCATAGAGCGCTCCTGTGGATAAATAAAATGAAGGACTCTAATGCCAGGATAACTCGCTGGTACTTGTCGCTGCAACCCTACAAGTTTACGGTTCTCCATCGACCAGGAAAAGAGAACCTTGCAGCTGATTTCCTCTCCCGTCATGTGAGCGAGGAACCAGAGGTGGGGGAGAGTGTGACGGGTGCGTAGCTCACCTCACATTTTGACCTTTACCTTTAGTTAGTTTTGAAGTTTAATTTAATGTTTGTTACTTTATTTAAATCCCTGTATCATAATAACACCGGACAAGAAAATGAGTTAAAGTTTATTAAGATCTTGAATATACAGAAGGGTGCACACTTCTTATATTTCTCTTTGCTGTTTAATTTTACCTGAGTCCTAGATTACTTGAGGTCCATGGAGTGACGGCCGCATTCCATGTGGCAGCAGACAAAGGAAGAGGCGGGGCTTCAGCCTCCAAACTTATGCTGTTCCAGAGGAAGTTGGACTGTACCATCATGTGTTGTTTTAGGAGGGATCTTTAGATTTATTTTATTCAGTTATTCCTTTGTTTGATTGAGTATTTTCCTTTTCATATGTTTGGTTATATGATTCTATTATGTTAGGCCTGATACTGGATATTGGGTTGTAAATGTTATTTTGTTTGAGTTTATTTAGTAAAGGTATTATTTTGATATTTACCTTTATTTTTGTTTGGTAGAGGCTAAATGGGTATTTATAGCCTTGTGGGTAAGAGCCTGAGTTAGTCAGTCTTGCACAGCCACATTACCATCATGACCTGCTGACCTTAGTGGTTTGAGTTGTTACTTTGTTTACAGGGGAGGTTTATTTTTAAGCTTATTTCATTTTTGTTTATTTCAGTTAATATACCTCAAGTTTTGTTTTGTTGTTTGAAATCTGCCCCTGAATATAATTTTTCCCTTCATTTTGTTGGAAGAAATAAACTTCTGTTTTTGTTTTCACTACCTGTCCTGCCTGTTCTTGGCCACGACCACCACAGTGTAGTTACATTGTGTACTAAGACCAACAGAAAATTAAAAGTTTTGATGTTCTAGAGCGATATGGCTAGGAACTATTCTCTCATTCCTGCGTAATAATCAAAGAACTTTGCTGCCGTCCCCTGAGTGCAGCGGCGCAATGATATTACACAGCGCCTGAAAATAGTCCCCAGCACGCTCTCTGTGCAAGCAGTTGTTATTAAACGTTGTTTATGTTGAAGGAAGTTATCCTATTTTCAGGTGCTGTGTAATATCATTGCACCGCTGCACTCATGGGACGGCTCAAAGTTCCTTGATTAATACGCAGGAATGAGAGAATAGTTCCTAGCCATATCGGTATTGAAAATCACAACTTTTCATTTTCTGTTGTCTTAGTACACAATGTAACTATACACATCACAACATGTAAATAGGAAAATGTTGGCGTCATTTTGTCACTTATTGAGCAGTAGGCTAGCTGGAGCCATTTACCTCCAGTCTTTGTGCTAAGCTAGGCTAGCGGTGAGTGCGGCAGACAGAGTTATGGCACGCACAGAGATGAGAATGGTGTGTATGGACTCATCTAACTCTGGGGGATACGGTGAATAAGATAAAGTCCCAAAAAGTCTGCGTGTTCCTTTAATAATGTGACAAAAAGTGCTGTTAAAATCAATTCTGTTCATTATTTTCACTTTTATATTGCCCAGGGCAGTGTGTTTTGTGGTATATTGCACATTCTAGCACACACACTTGATAGGAATGTCAGTCTTGATCAGTGTTCCAAGGAGGAAGTTCATACAGGTTCAATGGAAACAAGAGAGCGAGTTAATGGCTTTCCATTATACTGCTATAATTGTGGGCTGTTTCTTTAAGAGAACCTTTTGTTCATTACGGTTCATGAGGCAAAATGTAGTAGAGCTGCATTCCATTTTATATAAGAGGAAGGTGACAAGAAAATAATACTCACAAACAGTTGGAAAGCAGAGGAATGGGAACCTACAGGGAGCTAAAATGTTTTCACAAGTAAGCAGAAATCTGTTTTGTGAGGTGAGTAATAAAATATGATTGCAATTTATTTAACATACATAGACTTGTAAGTATCATGGCTCTTTTAAAACTCAGTCAGACGTACTGACCTGCATATGTTCAGTGTAATGATTGTACTATATTATGCATTTTATTTGAATTTAAACATATATTTTTATGCAATCAAAAGATACTTTAAAGTACGTGTCTTTCGCATGTGCAACTACTAAAGGTAAACCTTAAAATATATGAGTTTTAAGAAAAGAAAAACTAATTTATGGAGCTCGCTTCCTGTAGAAGTTTGCAACAGTTCAAGTCTTCTGGTTTTTAAATCTCGGGAGGCTTTTATGTGATTTCAATGTTTGTTCCCGTCTGTTGCTTTCTTGGCTTTATTGCTGATGTTGTTTTTTATGGACTTTGTAAGGTGTCCTTGAGTGCCATGAAAGGCGGCCATAAATAAAATGTATAATAATAATAACTGTGGTGATTTACATCAGTTGTTGCAGGTTGAAGGATGTCTAAATGAGGCCTGTATATTAATCTAGACTAGTCATGACTAGTCATTCCAACATTAAAATGAGTGGAGACCGAGGTCCTGCTGTTGAACTGGATGATTTAAGGTTTGAGCTGTTTCCTGTTTATTCATTTGATTGTATCTGTACTTGATTCAACATATCATAAGTATAGAACATATCATAAAGTGCCAGCTCTGGATTTGTTTTTAAAGCTTGAAAAAGCCAAATACATCTGCTTCACCGGGACCAAGTCATGTGTCTCTGGGAAATGAATCTTTGTCTCGTCTGTTAACACTGAAGGAGAAACCTGCTCAACACCGGTGAGCATAGACCCCGTCTCTGAAAAACATGTGGAAACTGCCTCATTGTTTCCATTAAAACATTTCTTCATTTTAGGTTGATTAATCGTGAGGACTCTGACTTCTCTTTGCCTAGCGGTTTGTCAATGAAGAGTGAGCGGTCGATGGATCATCCTTTGACAGAACTGAAGTATGTTAGCAATGCATTAAACCATTCTAATGATAATAATTCTAAATGTAACAGCTTTTGATGCAGTATATATTTATATTCGTTTTCATGTACCTCACTCACACAGCAAATTGTGTTAGCCTCACAAGAAACCCGATGGCCTAATGGCTGACTATAACATAACAAATTGCTTGTGATACACAGAAATTGATTTGTTTCTTTAAAATGTTGAACTTATCTAACATTATCAACAAATATGAATGTTGCAGCAAGGAATACAGGAGTATAATTTCTGTCATCCCAAACCTGTTTGAATATTTTTATTCCGTAAAACACCAAGGGAGACATTTTGAGGAATGTTTACGCTGGTCAATACAACAAAAGTAGACAGGAAGTTGGCGATTTTGTATGTATTTGTACGATTTGATTTGTACCAATATGCACTTTCACAATATGCATGCATATACACCTAACTCAGTAAGCAGATCGTAAAGACATCAACTGTATGAATGATGTCATATGAATTCATACCCCAATTATAAAAAGACAAATAGTTATGAATTCAAAAGTCAAATAGTTAAGAATTCCCTTGCCAAAATGAGTATACTTGAAGTTCATTTTATTAAGTATACTTAAGTAAAGTAAAGTCAACAGTGCGTAGAAAAGGTTGTAAGAGGTCATATAATTAGAATATCATCAAAAAGTTGATTTATTTCACTAATTCCATTCAAAAAGTGAAACTTGTATGTTATATTAATTCATTACACACAGACTGATATATTTCAAATGTTTATTTCTTTTAATTTTGATGATTATAACTGACAACTAAGGAAAATCCCAAATTCAGTATCTCAGAAAATTAGAATATTGTGAAAAGGTTCAATATTGAAGACACCTGGTGCCACACTCTAATCGGCTGATGAACTCAAAACACCTGCAAAGGCCTTTAAATGGTCTCTCAGTCTAGTTCTGTAGGCTACACAATCATGGAGAAGACGGCTGACTTGACAGTTGTCCAAAAGACGACCATTGACACCTTGCACGAGGAGGGCAAAACACAAAAGGTCATTGCAAAAGAGGCTGGCTGTTCACAGAGCTCTGTGTCCAAGCACATTCATAGAGAGGCGAAGGGAAGGAAAAGATGTGGTAGAAAAAAGTGTACAAGCAATAGGGATAACCGCACCCTGGAGAGGATTGTGAAAGAAAACCCATTCAAAAATGTGGGGGAGATTCACAAAGAGTGGACTGCAGCTGGAGTCAGTGCTTCAAGAACCAGTACGCGCAGACGTATGCAAGACACGGGTTTCAGCTGTCACATTCCTTAAGTCAAGTCACTCTTGAACAACAGACAGCGTCAGAAGCGTCTCGCCTGGGCTAAAGACAAAAAGGAGTGGACTGCTGCTGAGTGGTCCAAAGTTATGTTCTCTGATTAAAGTAAATTTTGCATTTCCTTTGGAAATCAGGGTCCCAGAGTCTGGCGGAAGAGAGGAGAGGCACACAATCCACATTGCTTATAAAGTTTCCACAGTCCGTGATGGTTTGGGGTGCCATGTCATCTGCTGGTGTTGGTCCACTGTGTTTTCTGAGGTCGCAGCCTTATACCAGAAAGTTTTAGAGCACTTCATGCTTCCTGCTGCTGACCAACTTTATGGAGATGCAGATTTCATTTTCCAACAGGACTTGGCACCTGCACACAGTGCCACAGCAACCAGTACCTGGTTTAAGGACCATTGTATCCCTGTTCTTAACTGGCCAGCAAACTCTATGGGGTGGTGTGAAGAGGAAGATGCGATATGCCAGACCCAACAATGCAGAAGAGCTGAAGGCCACTATCAGAGCAACCTGGGCTCTCATAACACCTGAGCAGTGCCACAGACTGATCTCCTCATGCCACGCCGCATTGCTGCAGTAATTCAGGCAAAAGGAGCCCCAACTAAGTATTGACTGCTGTACATGCTCATACTTTTCAGTTGGCCAATGTTTCTAAAAATCCTTTCTTTGCATTGGTCTTAAGTAATATTCTAATTTTCTGATATACTGAATTTGGGATTTTCCTTAGTTGTCAGTTATAATCATCAAAATTAAAAGAAATAAACATTTGAAATATATCAGTCTGTGTGTAATTAATGAATATAATATACAAGTTTCACTTTTTCAATGGAATTATTGAAATAAATCAACCTTTTCATGATATTCTAATCATATGACCAGCACCTGTATATTTCATCCAATGACTGAAATTTAGAAGTGCAAGAAAATCTGTATTTATCAAACGTGCGCACACAGTTCTAACGCACATGAGTAGCCTAAGCAATTATTGTTGATAAATCCCACATGTGCGTAAGTGCCATGCTCGTTCACATTCAAGGTCATTAGCATTCGGAAACGCCTCCAATGAACCATATATGGTGACAACATAACCTTTTAAAAATAATGTGATTGTGTTTTTTCCTCACCACAATAATGGCAAAGAAGAGGAACTTCACAACCATAGAATGAGTCGCACAACGATGTTTAACAACAACAAATTTGCATCACAAATGATTTGCACATTAACAAAATGAAACCCTTTTCTATTTACATCATTAAATGTGTTGGTTGATGGTGCTTTTCTGGCGATGTGGGTGCAGTCTATGGCTCCAGTTATGTTTGGGAAACTGGCGATAGCATGAAAGTCCCATTTTATTTTGGCTTGTTGAAGATTTCGGTAAGGGAACTGGATATAGGTTGGGCCCAAGGAAATACTTGCATCCAACATTTGTCACAGTTGTCTTTTATAGAATTTGACACAATTGCACATTGTGTTTAAAATGACTATATATATATTCATTTAGTGTTTTATAATTAAAGGAAATACAGGACATATGTAGATTGCTTAATGCATACACTCTAAAAAAAAGGTTCTATATGGCACCATAAATGGTTCTTCGTCGTAATCATAGAGGAACCACTTTTGGTGCTATATAGCACCATATCTTAACATGTTCTGTATATGGTAGCGGTGCTATATAGCACCTTAGTCAAAGAACCGGTGAAGAACCTCTGAAGAACCACTGAAGCACCAAAATTGGTGCTATACAGCACTTTAAAAGGTTCCTCTATGATTAGGAGCCAATAACCATTTTTGGTGCCATATAGAACTTTTTTTTTAGAGTGTACTGTGACACTCTTAAATGCTTTTTATGTGTAGTATCGCTATTCTACCACTAGATTCTCTGCGTAAGCATGCTCAGAGGTGTGCTTATATTTACACACATTTCTATGTATAAGTACAAGTTGGTAAATCCCACACTTTGCGTGAAACTGTTCTTATGCACTCACTACGCACAGATCTGTGTGTTGATAAATGAGGCCCCAGGTATATATTTTAAGTATACTTATAAGTACTAAAAGTATACTTATAAGTGTACTGTTTCAATGCTACTCTGGGCTAAATTGACCCACTTTTTAGTGTATAAAAGTATACTTTTAAAGGAGTAGTTCACTTTAGAATGAAAATTTCCTGATAATTTACTCAACCCCTCGTCATCCAAGATGTTCATGTCTTTCTTTCTTCATTTGAAAAGAAAAGTTGAGGAAAACATTCCAGGATTCTTCTCCATATAGTGGACTTTAGTAGGGTACGACGGGTTGAAGGTCCAAATTGCAGTTTCAATGCAGCGTCAAAGAGCTCTACACAATCCCAGGGTCTTATCTGGCAAAAAATTCAAAAAAATATATAAAAAGTTATAAACTTTTTAACCACAAATGTTTGTCTTGTGCTGCTCTTGACAAGTTTGTCTTGACAGGGGCAGTCGTGGCCTAATGTTAGCGAGTCGGACTTGTAACCTGAAGGTTGTGGGTTCGAGTCTCAGGTCCGGCAGGAATTGTCGGTGAGGGAGTGAATAACCAGACCCTTGAGCAAGACACGAACCCCCAACTGCTCCCCAGGTGCCGCAGCAATATGGCTGCCACTGCTCTGGGTGTCTTCATGGCGTGTGTGTGTGTGTGTGCGCACTTGAGCACAAATTACAAGTAGGGGTCACCGTACTTGGCCACACGTCACTTCACTTTCATGATGCACCACGTATTATGTAATCACATTGGAAAGGTCATGTGTGACTTTTTTTAGAAAATGACTGATGGTTTTGCTAGATAAGACCATTATTCCGCAGCTGGGATCGCGGGAGTCCTTTGAAGCTGCATTGAAACTGCAATTTTGAGCTTTAAACTGTTGTACGCCCATCAAAGTCAATGCTATTTTTTTTGGGTGAACTGTTTATTTAACAGAAAAAAAAATAAAAAATTCTGTGCTAGTTGAGCTACCAGTTGCAAAATAATTAGAAACGAGTTTCCCAAACACGCCCCCAGTCATCCGTTAGACAGAAAAAAACAGATTGGTTGAGTCTGAGTTGCTACTCGAATAACTATCAAAACCCAAAACGTGTATTTACGTGGAAATTAAAATCATCTGATTTTGATGTCAAAATGTATACATGTGCACATTGAATAAATGGCTTGAATGCTGTTCGAGATGTTTACATGTAGAGCAAAATTGGGTATGGGTAACATTGTGATGTTATCATGTGTTCCTTTGTTCAGTTTTCCCGCTCTTCATTATTAGTTCATATATGTCAGCTGTGTTCACTTGATTATCCTCATGCACGTTTGCTTTATAAGTTGGTCCCTCACAGTCATTCTCTGTCTGATCACTGTTTAAGTTGTGCTGGGCGTTTACCTGTCTGTCTGTCTGTCTGTCTGTCTGTCTGCCTGCCTGCTTTGAATTACCTGAGATTAAACTACGTTTTGAACCTTCTTCATCGGTCTTCATTCGTCCATCCGCCTGCAAGCAAACAGTGACACTGATCAGGTTTTGCTTAATTATGACCTTTAACCAACCTTGAAAGCACACATAATGGGGTTATTTAGCATAATCAGTGTAAGAGGTTAATTTCCTCTCTACAAAGTTTCACCATAAAGTGAATAAAAATGGCAATAATGTATACATGAGATCAAGTAATAACAGTAGTCTGATACAAACAGCGTTATTTTATTTGCAGTGGGTTGCCTCATGAAAACAGGCATATTTGGATCATATGATAAGCTGAATACTAATTACTCTATAATTGTAAACCTTATTATGGGTCTTCATTTTAGGCAGATTCATCGCACGGACTCTGACTTTTCTTTGCCCAGCGGTTTGTCAATGAAAAGACAGAAGTCGAAGGATTCTCTTTACAACCTCAGCAGAGAACCAATCCGCACAGAACTGAAGTATGTGTAAAAACAGACATCAGCAAATAGAATTAGTGGCCCAAACATTGTCAAATGTTTTCTCATGTATAGCGAATTAAGGATAATGGATGCTTATTTTGCTTGATTATGACTAAATTGTTAGCACTGAATTGCATCCATTCATTCATGTTTGTTTTTTGAGTTTGAACAAGCCAAATGAACCCGCTGAACCGAGTCAAGTGTCTCTCTGGAATCAGGCTTCCCCGTTACACTTTAAGAAGGGAATCCCTGACCACAGGTGAGATCATAGACTCTTCTTCTAATAAACATGTGAATACTGCCTCAAACATGAATTATGTAATAAGATGTTGACTCCGATTAATCATTTCTTCACTGTAGGTTGATTTTTCGCGAGCAGTCAATGGATTACCCTCACAACTTCAGAAGAGAACCAATCCGCACAGAACTGAAGTATGTTAGTAATGTGTTAAACAATTATAAACAATTTAGAGCGTCTGTCTGATTGACAAGTAAACACAAATGCTTTTGATGCTTTTAACAGCATATGTTTATTATCATGGCTTGTTTCGACCAAGCAGTACGACACAGAACAGTACGGTACGCAATTATTTCCGCTTATTGTGAATGGTACCAAAATACTGAACTGTACCGTACCACTTTTTTGGGACCCTTCGGTTGGGGTACCTAGCACAGTTGTCCGGTACCTGAAGGCTGGAGCTAGACTCACTGAGGAACGTTGATTGGTTGACAGAAAATCGCCACTTACAAAGGAAATGACAACTCGAGACGCCATTTTTTTAATGTACAGTTGAAACACAGTAAACGTTTGTCTTTTTTTTGTGACAAACAGCCACATGCTGAGAAGCAAGAACAGGATCTGCTGCATGTCCTCCATTGTTGTTCACTACTTGTTGTTGATCGCTACTTTCTGGCATACACCACGCCTATCAAGTGAAGCCAATCACTACTTTACGGCATACACCACGCCTATCAAGTGAAGCCAATCACTACTTTACGGCATACACCACGCCTATCAAGTGAAGCCAATCACTACTTTACGGCAGACACCACGCCTATCAAGTGAAGCCAATCACTACTTTACGGCATACACCACGCCTATCAAGTGAAGCCAATCACTACTTTACGGCAGACACCACGCCTATCAAGTGAAGCCAATCACTACTTTACGGCATACACCACGCCTATCAAGTGAAGCCAATCACTACTTTACGGCAGACACCACGCCTATCAAGTGAAGCCAATCACTACTTTACGGCATACACCACGCCTATCAAGTGACGCCGATCGCTACTTTATGGCATACACCACGCCTATCAAGTGACGTTGATCGCTACTTTCCGGCATACACCACGTCTATCAAGTGACGCTGATCGCTACTTTCCGGCATACACCACGCCTATCAAGTGACGCTGATCGCTACTTTCCGGCATTCACCACGCCTATCAAGTGACGTTGATCGCTACTTTCAGGCATACACCACGCCTATCAAGTGACGCCGATCGCTACTTTCAGGCATACACCACGCCTATCAAGTGACGCCGATCGCTACTTTCCGGCATTCACCACGCCTATCAAGTGACGCTGATCGCTACTTTCCGGCATACACCACGTCTATCAAGTGACGCTGATCGCTACTTTCCGGCATACACCACGCCTATCAAGTGACGCTGATCGCTACTTTCCGGCATTCACCACGCCTATCAAGTGACGTTGATCGCTACTTTCAGGCATACACCACGCCTATCAAGTGACGCCGATCGCTACTTTCAGGCATACACCACGCCTATCAAGTGACGCCGATCGCTACTTTCCGGCATTCACCACGCCTATCAAGTGACGCTGATCGCTACTTTCCGGCATTCACCACGCCTATCAAGTGACGTTGATCGCTACTTTCCGGCATACACCACGCCTATCAAGTGACGCTGATCGCTACTTTCCGGCATACACCACGCCTATCAAGTGACGTTGATCGCTACTTTCATGCATACACCACGCCTATCAAGTGACGCCGATCGCTACTTTCCGGCATACACCACGCCTATCAAGTGACATCGATCACTACTTTCCAGCATTCACCACGCCTATCAAGTGACGCCGATCGCTACTTTCCGGCATACACCACGCCTATCAAGTGACATCGATCACTACTTTCCAGCATTCACCACGCCTATCAAGTGACGCCGATCGCTACTTTCCGGCATTCACCACGCCTATCAAGTGACATCGATCACTACTTTCCAGCATTCACCACGCCTATCAAGTGACGCCGATCGCTACTTTCCAGCATTCACCACGCCTATCAAGTGACGTTGATCGCTACTTTCCGGCATACACCACGCCTATCAAGTGACATGGATCGCTACTTTCCAGCATTCACCACCACGCCTATCAAGTGACGCTGATCGCTACTTTCCGGCATACACCATGCCTATCAAGTGACGCTGATCGCTACTTTCTGGCATACACCACGCCTATCAAGTGACGTTGATCGCTACTTTCCGGCATACACCACGCCTATCAAGTGACGCCGATCGCTACGTTCCGGCATACACCACGCCTATCAAGTGACGCCGATCGCTACTTTCCAGCATACACCACGCCTATCAAGTGAAGCCGATCGCTAATTTCTGGCATACACCACGCCTATCAAGTGACGCTGATCGCTACTTTCCGGCATACACCACGCCTATCAAGTGAAGCCGATCGCTACTTTCCGGAATACACCACGCCTATCAAGTGAAGCCGATCGCTACTTTCCGGAATACACCACGCCTATCAAGTGAAGCCGATCGCTACTTTCCGGAATACACCACGCCTATCAAGTGAAGCCGATCGCTACTTTCCGGAATACACCACGCCTATCAAGTGAAGCCGATCGCTACTTTCCGGCATTCACCACGCCTATCAAGTGACGTTGATCGCTACTTTCCGGCATACACCACGCCTATCAAGTGACGCCGATCGCTACTTTCCGGCATACACCACGCCTATCAAGTGAAGCCGATCGCTACTTTCCGGAATACACCACGCCTATCAAGTGACGCCGATCGCTACTTTCCGGCATTCACCACGCCTATCAAGTGAAGCCGATCGCTACTTTCCGGCATTCACCACGCCTATCAAGTGAAGCCGATCGCTACTTTCCGGCATACACCACGCCTATCAAGTGACGCCGATCGCTACTTTCCGGCATACACCACGCCTATCAAGTGAAGCCGATCGCTACTTTCCGGCATTCACCACGCCTATCAAGTGACGCCGATCGCTACTTTCCGGCATACACCACGCCTATCAAGTGAAGCCGATCGCTACTTTCCAGCATTCACCACGCCTATCAAGTGACGCCGATCGCTACTTTCCGGCATACACCACGCCTATCAAGTGAAGCCGATCGCTACTTTCCAGCATTCACCACGCCTATCAAGTGACATCGATCGCTACTTTCCGGCATACACCACGCCTATCAAGTGACATCGATCGCTACTTTCCGGCATACACCACACCTATCAAGTGACGCCGATCTCTACTTTCCGGCATTCACCACGCCTATCAAGTGACGTTGATCGCTACTTTCCGGCATACACCACGCCTATCAAGTGATGTTGATCGCTACTTTCCGGCATACACCACACCTATCAAGTGACGTTGATCGCTACTTTCCGGCATTCACCACGCCTATCAAGTGACGTTGATCGCTACTTTCCGGCATACACCACGCCTATCAAGTGACGTTGATCGCTACTTTCCGGCATACACCACGTCTATCAAGTGACGCTGATCGCTACTTTCCGGCATACACCACACCTATCAAGTGACGTTGATCGCTACTTTCCGGCATTCACCACGCCTATCAAGTGACGTTGATCGCTACTTTCCGGCATACACCACGCCTATCAAGTGACGCTGATCGCTACTTTATGGCATTCACCACGCCTATCAAGTGACGCCGATCGCTACTTTCCGGCATACACCACGCCTATCAAGTGACGCTGATCGCTACTTTATGGCATTCACCACGCCTATCAAGTGACGTTGATCGCTACTTTCCGGCATACACCATGCCTATCAAGTGACGCCGATCGCTACTTTCCGGCATTCACCACGCCTATCAAGTGACGTTGATCGCTACTTTCCGGCATACACCACATCTATCAAGTGACGTTGATCGCTACTTTCCGGCATACACCACGCCTATCAAGTGACGCTGATCGCTACTTTCCGGCATACACCACGCCTATCAAGTGACGTTGATCGCTACTTTCCGGCATACACCACGCCTATCAAGTGACATCGATCGCTACTTTCCGGCATACACCATGCCTATCAAGTGACGCCGATCGCTACTTTCCGGCATTCACCACGCCTATCAAGTGACGTTGATCGCTACTTTCCGGCATACACCACGCCTATCAAGTGACATCGATCGCTACTTTCCGGCATACACCATGCCTATCAAGTGACGCCGATCGCTACTTTCCGGCATTCACCACGCCTATCAAGTGACGTTGATCGCTACTTTCCGGCATACACCACGCCTATCAAGTGACGTTGATCGCTACTTTCCGGCATACACCACGTCTATCAAGTGACGCTGATCGCTACTTTCCGGCATACACCACGCCTATCAAGTGACATCGATCGCTACTTTCCGGCATTCACCACGCCTATCAAGTGACATTGATCGCTACTTTCCGGCATTCACCACGCCTATCAAGTGACGTTGATCGCTACTTTCCGGCATTCACCACGCCTATCAAGTGACATCGATCGCTACTTTCCGGCATTCACCACACCTATCAAGTGACGTTGATCGCTACTTTCCGGGATTCACCACGCCTATCAAGTGACGTTGATCGCTACTTTCCGGCATACACCACGCCTATCAAGTGACGCTGATCGCTACTTTATGGCATTCACCACACCTATCAAGTGACGCCGATCGCTACTTTCCGGCATACACCACGCCTATCAAGTGACGCTGATCGCTACTTTCCGGCATACACCACGCCTATCAAGTGACGCTGATCGCTACTTTCTGGCATACACCACGCCTATCAAGTGACGTTGATCGCTACTTTCCGGCATACACCACGCCTATCAAGTGACGCTGATCTCTACTTTATGGCATTCACCACGCCTATCAAGTGACGCCGATCGCTACTTTATGGCATTCACCACGCCTATCAAGTGACGCCGATCGCTACTTTCCAGCATACACCACGCCTATCAAGTGACGCCGATCGCTACTTTCCGGCATACACCACGCCTATCAAGTGACGCTGATCGCTACTTTCTGGCATACACCACGCCTATCAAGTGACGCTGATCGCTACTTTCTGGCATACACCATGCCTATCAAGTGACGCTGATCGCTACTTTCCGGCATTCACCACGCCTATCAAGTGACGCTGATTGCTACTTTCTGGCATACACCACGCCTATCAAGTGACGCTGATCGCTACTTTCCGGCATTCACCACGCCTATCAAGTGACGCTGATTGCTACTTTCTGGCATACACCACGCCTATCAAGTGACGTTGATCGCTACTTTCCGGCATACACCACGCCTATCAAGTGACATCGATCGCTACTTTCCGGCATTCACCACACCTATCAAGTGACGTTGATCGCTACTTTCCGGCATTCACCATGCCTATCAAGTGACGTTGATCGCTACTTTCCGGCATTCACCACACCTATCAAGTGACGTTGATCGCTACTTTCCGGCATTCACCATGCCTATCAAGTGACGTTGATCGCTACTTTCCGGCATACACCACGCCTATCAAGTGACGCTGATCGCTACTTTCCGGCATACACCACGCCTATCAAGTGACGCTGATCGCTACTTTCTGGCATACACCACGCCTATCAAGTGACGTTGATCGCTACTTTCCGGCATACACCACGCCTATCAAGTGACGCTGATCGCTACTTTATGGCATTCACCACGCCTATCAAGTGACGCCGATCGCTACTTTATGGCATTCACCACGCCTATCAAGTGACGCCGATCGCTACTTTCCAGCATACACCACGCCTATCAAGTGACGCCGATCGCTACTTTCCGGCATACACCACGCCTATCAAGTGACGCTGATCGCTACTTTCTGGCATACACCATGCCTATCAAGTGACGCTGATCGCTACTTTCTGGCATACACCACGCCTATCAAGTGACGCTGATTGCTACTTTCCGGCATACACCACGCCTATCAAGTGACGCTGATTGCTACTTTCTGGCATACACCACGCCTATCAAGTGACGCTGATTGCTACTTTCTGGCATACACCATGCCTATCAAGTGACGCTGATCGCTACTTTCTGGCATACACCACGCCTATCAAGTGACGCTGATTGCTACTTTCTGGCATACACCATGCCTATCAAGTGACGCTGATCGCTACTTTCTGGCATACACCATGCCTATCAAGTGACGTTGATCGCTACTTTCCGGCATACACCACGCCTATCAAGTGACGCTGATCGCTACTTTCCGGCATTCACCACGCCTATCAAGTGACGCTGATTGCTACTTTCTGGCATACACCACGCCTATCAAGTGACGCCGATCGCCACTTTCCGGCATACACCACGCCTATCAAGTGACGTTGATCGCTACTTTCCGGCATACACCACGCCTATCAAGTGACATCGATCGCTACTTTCCAGCATTCACCACACCTATCAAGTGACGTTGATCGCTACTTTCCGGCATTCACCATGCCTATCAAGTGACGTTGATCGCTACTTTCCGGCATACACCACGCCTATCAAGTGACGCTGATCGCTACTTTATGGCATTCACCACGCCTATCAAGTGACGCCGATCGCTACTTTCCGGCATACACCACGCCTATCAAGTGACGCTGATCGCTACTTTATGGCATTCACCACGCCTATCAAGTGACGTTGATCGCTACTTTCCGGCATACACCACGCCTATCAAGTGACGCCGATCGCTACTTTCCAGCATACACCACGCCTATCAAGTGACGCCGATCGCTACTTTCCGGCATTCACCACGCCTATCAAGTGACGTTGATCGCTACTTTCCGGCATACACCACGCCTATCAAGTGACGTTGATCGCTACTTTCCGGCATACACCACGTCTATCAAGTGACGCTGATCGCTACTTTCCGGCATACACCATGCCTATCAAGTGATGCTGATCGCTACTTTCCGGCATACACCACGCCTATCAAGTGACGCTGATCGCTACTTTATGGCATTCACCACGCCTATCAAGTGACGCCGATCGCTACTCTCCGGCAAACACCACGCCTATCAAGTGACGCTGATCGCTACTTTATAGCATTCACCACCCCTATCAAGTGACGTTGATCGCTACTTTCCGGCATACACCATGCCTATCAAGTGACGCCGATCGCTACTTTCCGGGATTCACCACGCCTATCAAGTGACGTTGATCGCTACTTTCCGGCATACACCACGCCTATCAAGTGACGTTGATCGCTACTTTCCGGCATACACCACGCCTATCAAGTGACGTTGATCGCTACTTTCCGGCATTCACCACGCCTATCAAGTGACGTTGATCGCTACTTTCCGGCATACACCACGCCTATCAAATGACGCTGATCGCTACTTTATGGCATTCACCACGCCTATCAAGTGACGCCGATCGCTACTTTCCGGCATACACCACGCCTATCAAGTGACGCTGATCGCTACTTTATGGCATTCACCACGCCTATCAAGTGACGTTGATCGCTACTTTCCGGCATACACCACGCCTATCAAGTGACGCCGATTGCTACTTTCCGGCATACACCACGCCTATCAAGTGACGTTGATCGCTACTTTCCGGCATACACCACGTCTATCAAGTGACGCTCATCGCTACTTTCCGGCATACCCCACGCCTATCAAGTGACATCGATCGCTACTTTCCAGCATTCACCACACCTATCAAGTGACGTTGATCGCTACTTTCCGGCATTCACCACGCCTTTCAAGTGACGCCGATCGCTACTTTCCGGCATACACCACGCCTATCAAGTGACGCTGATCGCTACTTTATGGCATTCACCACGCCTATCAAGTGACGTTGATCGCTACTTTCCGGCATACACCACGCCTATCAAGTGACGCCGATTGCTACTTTCCGGCATACACCACGCCTATCAAGTGACGCCGATCGCTACTTTCCGGCATTCACCACGCCTATCAAGTGACGTTGATCGCTACTTTCCGGCATTCACCACGCCTATCAAGTGACGTTGATCGCTACTTTCCGGCATTCACCACGCCTATCAAGTGACGTTGATCGCTACTTTCCGGCATACACCACGCCTATCAAGTGACGCTGATCGCTACATTCCGGCATACACCACGCCTATCAAGTGACGTTGATCACTACTTTCCGGCATACACCACGCCTATCAAGTGACATCGATCGCTACTTTCTGGCATACACCACGCCTATCAAGTGACATCGATCGCTACTTTCCGGCATTCACCACGCCTATCAAGTGACGCCGATCGCTACTTTCCGGCATACACCACACCTATCAAGTGACGTTGATCGCTACTTTCCGGCATACACCACGCCTATCAAGTGACGTTGATCGCTACTTTCCGGCATTCACCACGCCTATCAAGTGACGCTGATCGCTACATTCCGGCATACACCACGCCTATCAAGTGACGTTGATCGCTACTTTCCGGCATACACCACGCCTATCAAGTGACGTTGATCACTACTTTCCGGCATACACCACGCCTATCAAGTGACATCGATCGCTACTTTCTGGCATACACCACGCCTATCAAGTGACATCGATCGCTACTTTCCGGCATACACCATGCCTATCAAGTGACGCCGATCGCTACTTTCCGGCATACACCACACCTATCAAGTGACGTTGATCGCTACTTTCCGGCATTCACCACGCCTATCAAGTGACGTTGATCGCTACTTTCCGGCATACACCACGCCTATCAAGTGACGCTGATCGCTACTTTATGGCATTCACCACGCCTAGCAAGTGACGCTGATCGCTACTTTCCGGCATACACCACGCCTATCAAGTGACGCTGATCGCTACTTTCTGGCAGACACCACGCCTATCAAGTGACGCTGATCGCTACTTTCCGGCATTCACCACGCCTATCAAGTGACGCTGATTGCTACTTTATGGCATTCACCACGCCTATCAAGTGAAGCCGATCGCTACTTTCCGGCATACACCATGCTTATCAAGTGACGCTGATCGCTACTTTATGGCATTCACCACGCCTATCAAGTGACGCCGTTCGCTACTTTCCGGCATACACCACGCCTATCAAGTGACGCTGATCGCTACTTTCTGGCATACACCACGCCTATCAAGTGACGCAGATCGCTTCTTTCCGGCATACGCCACGCCTATCAAGTGACGCAGATCGCTACTTTCCGGCATACGCCACGCCTATCAAGTGACGCCGATCGCTACATTCCGGCATACGCCACGCCTATCAAGTGACGCCGATCGCTACTTTCCGGCATACGCCACACCTATCAAGTGACGCTGATCGCTACTTTCTGGCATACACCACGCCTATCAAGTGACGCTGATCGCTACTTTCTGGCATACACCACGCCTATCAAGTGACGCAGATCGCTTCTTTCCGGCATACGCCACGCCTATCAAGTGACGCAGATCGCTACTTTCCGGCATACGCCACGCCTATCAAGTGACGCAGATCGCTACCTTCCGGCATACGCCACGCCTATCAAGTGACGCCGATCGCTACTTTCCGGCATACGCCACACCTATCAAGTGACGCTGATCGCTACTTTCTGGCATACGCCACGCCTATCAAGTGACGCTGATCGCTACTTTCTGGCATACACCACGCCTATCAAGTGACGCTGATCGCTACTTTTTGGCATACACCACGCCTATCAAGTGACGCTGATCGCTACTTTCTGGCATACACCATGCCTATCAAGTGACGCTGATCGTTACTTTCTGGCATTCACCACGCCTATCAAGTGACGCTGATCCCTACTTTCTGGCATACTCCACGCCTATCAAGTGACGCTGATCGCTACTTTCTGGCATACACCACGCCTATCAAGTGACGCTGATCGCTACTTTCTGGCATACACCACGCCTATCAAGTGACGCTGATCGCTACTTTCCGGCATTCACCACGCCTATCAAGTGACGCTGATCGCTACTTTCCGGCATACACCACGCCTATCAAGTGACGCCGATCGTACCTAAACAACATGAAGGTTGACATCATCAGTTTAAAGGGATTGTTCACCCAAAATTATAATTATATAAAACCATGTTGGTACATAAGACTTTTGTGCTACACTCAAAAAAGAAAAGGATCTATATGGCACTAAAAGTGGTTCTTCGTCGTAATCATAGAGCAGCGGTTCCCAACTTGTGGGCCGCGAGATAACTTAAAATTAATTTGATTATATTAATATAATTCATACATTTTATTATTGATATACGTTAAATAATAAAAGATAAATTGTATCATTTAAAAATATAAATTACAACAAAGAACCACCTCTCTCGTATTCTGTGATTGTTTTGGATTCGGAGCAGCCCAAGGCGTTCCTAATCGCGCTGTGTGAAATACAGACTGAATGGCAGCTCAAAACACCGCTTCATGAACACAGGATACACAAACTACACATTTCAGTTGGATAAAGCAAACCAGTGTCACTAAAAAGTTTTGATGGATGATGGTTGTAAAGAAGGTAAAGACGATTGCAGTGACATACATTAGGCACGCGCGTGTCCGTTATAGTTGATGCGCAAACCGCGCTCTTGGATCACTGAATAAAGTTTTGTTTGGGTGACGATTGTAATGAAGGTAAAGACGATTACAGTGACATGCAGGAGTCATACATCAGTCATGCACGAGTGTTATTGATGCTCAAACAAAAACATGCGCTCTCGGCTCACTGATCGATATAATATCGTATTTCTGCATGAACGCATTACAATATATTCACGCAGTTGTCAAAATGAATGGACTTTGAGTGTTTTATAACGGATGCTCGCCGGAGAAGTGTGCTTTGGAGAAGTTTGTGCATATCAGTGGTGTTACACGGGCATCAGCAGAGTAAGTACTTGTAAGTTGTAAAGAATGTCTGCAAAGTATGTTTGCAAAAAAGAACACTGAATGTTAATATATCATGAATTTTTTTTTTTTCTTTTAAATAACATTGGCGGGGGTCGGTGGGCCATGTAGTATTTATTCGGAGAGGAGGGGGTCCTTCGAGTAAAAAAGGTTGGGAACCACTGTCATAGAGGAACCACTTTTGGTGCTATATAGCACCATATCTTAACATGTTCTGTATATGGTAGTGGTGCTATATAGCACCTTAGTAAAAGAACCAGTGAAGAACCACTGAAGCACCAAAATTGGTGCTATACAGCACTTAAAAAGGTTCCTCTATGATTACGAGCCAAGAACTAATTTTAGTGCCATATAGAACCTTTTTTTTAGAGTGTATATCTTGTAAATAATAAAATATTGTAAATCTTCAGAAGTCAATAGTTTTCTGTGTAGAACAGACCCACATGTAAGATGTTTTCACTTAGAAACCTTCACCACAATTCCTAATGTGCGGGAAGCAGTGGTGATGCAAAATGTTTGTGTTTTGGGTGTATTATTTCTTTAATGGTAATTTATTTCTAATTATTAAGGACCCTTCCATATTATTTGATTTAGTGTGCAATTTATTGATTGATTAAAATGTATTTATTGATTGTGACTAAAGTTCTTTTTCAATGGTATTGCAAAATAAAAATGTTTAGTTTTGTGTAATGCTGTTAGGTGTCAGTATATTTCCAAGATGCCTGCCATATCGGCCAGTGCAACATAAACAAAAAACATTTACTGTGCAACATTAAGATGGAATATGAGCAACGTCAGAAGAATCACACACGTCATATTTAACATAACGTTTTTCAATATCAACAAATAAAACATGGCAGCATTAAACATCAGGAATTTTTTTTTTGTCTTTCAGAATTCAGCAAAAGGAATCAAGTTCAAATGTTCTAAATGGTATTCCTTTCAGTGGTTTCATATGATTTTTTTTAAATCTAGATTTTTATATCTTTAAATGATCTAGCCATTTTTCATTCTAACTACATCTTATGTCAAACTTCACAGGGGATCTGATCTGGACATGTCAGCTTAAGAAGATGTTGAGGAACAGGTGTCAGTGTATATTCGAGGGGAATGAAGAGCACGGCAGCCCGTCTCTGCTTGACAACATCTATACAGAGCTCTATATAACTGATGTTGGAAGCAGTGAGCACAGCGGTGAACATGAAATCAGACAGATCGAGATGGTATCTAAACATCCAGCCACTTTAGATGCACCAATCAAGGCTAATGATATCTTTAAATGTTTTCCTGGATCTACTAAACAAATTAAAACTGTGCTGACCAAAGGAATCGCTGGCATTGGGAAAACAGTATCCGTGCACAAGTTCACACTGGACTGGATTGAGGAGAGAGGCAATCAGGATGTCCAGATGATATTGCCACTTCCCTTTCGGGAAATGAATGGATTTAAAGAAAGGAAAATTAGCCTTATACACATACTTCAGTGCTTCTTCAATCTAAAAATAGATGCAGAAGTGTTAAATTCAGACAAATACAAGATAGTCTTCATCTTTGATGGACTTGATGAATGTCGGTTTCCTTTGGATTTTCAAAACAACAGGAGTTGCTTCAGTGTGACAGAATCAGTCTCAATTGGTGTCCTGCTGACAAACCTCATCTGCAAGAACTTGCTTCCTTCTGCTTTGGTCTGGATAACTTCCCGACCAGCTGCAACGGGTCAAATACCACCTGACTTACTTGACCGGGTAACCGAGGTACGAGGTTTCAATGACTCCCATAAAGAAGAGTACTTCATCAAAAAAATTGGTGACCCAGACCTATCCTCCCGGATAATCTCACACTTGAAGTCTTCAAATATCCTTCACATCATGTGCCACATCCCAGTGTTCTGTTGGATATCAGCTACAGTTCTTGAAAAGATGTTTCGTGATTCTGAGGGTGGTGAAATTCCCAGGACCCTGACACAAATGTACGCACACTTCCTAATTTTCCAGATCAAGCAAGGGAGTCACAAATACAATGGGATTTCCGAAGAGGGTTTGAAATGGGATAAGCAGACCACATTGTTGCTTGGAAAGCTGGCATTCAAACAGCTTGAAAATGGTAATTTATTGTTCTATGAGGAAGATTTGAGGGAATGTGGCATTGACCTCAATGCTGCATCGGTGTATTCGGGAGTTTGCACCCAAATTTTCAGAGAAGAGGCAGGACTGGTTCAGGAGAGGGTCTTCAGCTTCGTACACGCAAGTATACAGGAGTTTTTGGCTGCATTGTATGCTTTCCTTGTGTTTGTCAACAAAAAGCGAAATGTCCTCAGTCAGACGACAAATGCTAAAATCAAAAGTACTTTAAAAAAACTATCAATGCATGAGTTTCTGAAGTGTGCTGTGGATACGGCTTTAGCAAGTGACAATGGACATTTGGACCTTTTCCTTCGCTTCTTGTTGGGACTGTCACTTGAGTCCAACCAGGCTCTTCTTCAGGAGCCGCTGACTGAGGTGCTGAGCGATATTGAAAGCAACATGAAAATACTTCAATACATCAAGGAAAAAATCAGGGACAACCCTTCAGCTGAGAAGGCAATAAGTCTTTTCCATTGCCTAAGCGAACTGAAAGATGATTCTCTGGTTGAGGAAGTGCAGGACTTCATAAATTCACAGAGTTTTTGTAAAGGAAAGCTGTCCCCTTCACACTTTTCTGCTTTGGCTTACATACTGCTGACATCTGCTGAAGAACTGGATGTTTTTGACTTGGCAAAGTTCATTCATCCGAGCATGACCTCGAATGAGGGACTGTTGAGGCTGTTGCCTGTAATCAAAGCATCCCGATCAGTTCTGTAGGTATCTCACGCAACTCAAGTATGCAAACACAGATGTGTACGCTTGTCCAGCTTATTCTAAGCATGCAGTCCTGTTGTACATATTTAACATGCTTTTTGTATTACTGTGTTGATAACAATCACAGTATCAGGTTGCGATAAAATTACCTTTAGGTGTTATTAAACTGGACGTGCTATTATTCATATAACTAATTGTAAATGTCAACTAACTTTAATTTGCTCTGGAAGATTCTCTTCAACTTATTCCTTTGCCATGACAGTTGACTTCCTAAAGAAAAATCTAAGCAAAGCTGAGAATACAGTGCATATTTGCATTGTTATGAGTTGCATTTAGACAAATTTCAGAATGCAGAAGCATGTGAAAGTGAGCTCATGTAACTTGATACATTCACATACTTTGCAGAGCAAGTTTAGGACTTACTGTAGATGAGATATAGAGTTAAGTGTTTCTTGTAATGTCATTTCAACTATAGTTGGTGAATCTTTTGATATGTGCTTTTTTCCCTTCAGATTGAGGTGTTGTAATGTGACAGAGAAAGGCTGTGCCGGCCTGGCCCCTGTTCTTCGTGCAAGTCGCTCATCTCTAAGAGAGCTGGATTTGAGTTCTAACAATCTTCAGGATTCAGGAATAAACCAACTTGCTGCCGGACTGGGGAATCCTCAGTGTAAACTAGAATGTCTGAGGTAGGAAGTAGACTCAAAGTCATGGTATGTTTGCAAGCAGTTTGTAAATCTCTTTGACATCTCTACACTCGCAGAAATAAAATGCAAAAAGTGTACCTTTATTGGTACTACAGCTTGTCAATGGGACAGTACCCTTAAAAGGACATCTTTGTACCTTTTTACAACTAAAATATTCATAGTAGTATCTTAAGGTACCTATTGCTTCTCAAAGTACTAATATGCATCTTTTAAGGGTGAAAAAGGTCCAAAGATGTCCTTTTAAGGGTGTACTGCAAGTGACAAGCTGTTGTACCCCTAAAGGTACAAAGGTACCACACATTTTTTTCTGAGAGTGTAGGATGTCGAAGATATTTACAAACTGCTTGCTAATTGACAAATTAAAAACTATAAGTCATTGCATTTGAGTCTTAACCTATTGATGTATGAAAATAAAATTATCATTGATGGGTTGTTCCTCAGTAGAAACATCAAAAGTCTCCATTGGTCCTTCATTTCATCACAGTTCTGTCTAGGAGAAACAACTAACATATTTTTTTCTTGCGGTTGCAGACTTTTCAATTGTAGCATTGGTGAAGACGGCTGTGCCTCTTTGGCCTCGGCTTTGAGATCAAACCCATCTCACTTAATTGAATTTGATTTGACACACAACAATCCACACGATACAAGTGTGAAAATGCTGTCTGATGTTCTGACGGATACAAGATGTAAACTGGAAACACTAAGGTGGGTTCTAATATGTAACAAGTGGGCACTAATATACTGTATATAACTATTACTTACTACTTGGAACAATAGCGTGGAAAATATGTTACTCACTTTAAAAACCATCCAGGTTACATATGTAACCAGTTCCATGAGAAGAGTAACAAGACTATGCTTCATTGAGCATATTGGTCTCTATAAAAGGATGGTTAGGGTCTGAAGGAAGACGTGCAGGCAAGGCTGAATTATGCCACAGGGTAGAGCTAATTAAGAAAAATGCAGGGGTCCAAACCCCAAGCCATTGCTCTCAGGGGTAACATAGAATAAGCCTTACATCTTTTAAGGCTGGAAGAGGCCTCAGGAGAGAGCCATGCCTTCTCAACCGAAGGAAAACCGCAAAGTTCTTTTGAGAAGTCTGATGAGAGAACTAAGAAAAAAGTAACTTAGGAAGCTTCAATATCCTCTTGCTCTTTATCACTGACCATCCAAAAAGGGGTGTGTCGACCCTGCCTGACAACATTTGGAGGGAGCCACGGGGAAAGAGCCGTTAAGAACCGCTTCTTTCTCCACCAAGTGGCCCTGCGGCTAGTAGTCATCCAGTCCTATGGTTTTACTGGCAGAGAAGGCAGAGAATTATTCACATTATTCACATCACATGTCCACCTTTATGCTATGTCCTTCCATTGCTCCTCATGAACTGACTATGAACATTATTATGTCCACACTAACAAGCCAATTTCAATCTTCTCAGCTAGCTCAACCTGCAAATGCATGCTGCCTTGAGGTTGCCAATCATACACCCTAAACAGCATCCCCCAAAACAAAAACAAAAACAAAACGCCTAAACAATAGCAAAACAGGAGTCAAACTGAGGGCGGAGGGGGCTTAGGAGGTGGGCGAAGTGCAGGAAACTAGGAGAGGCAGGGCAAGGGTGGAGCAGAAGACGGGGGAATCCAGGGTGGCGTCAGAGGCAGGAGGAGCCAGGGTGGAACCCCCAACAGCTGTCCCAGGACAAAAGCACAAAGTGGAGTCAATGGAGGGAGGAGCAATGGTGGAGGCTTGGTTGGTGGAACCAGGGTGACGAGTGACTGAGACTGAGGTCATGGTGGTGGAGACTCAGGCGTAGCTGAAGAACTGATGGGACCCGGCAACATTGAAGGTCCTGGAGGGCAGGGCAGATTCACAGAGACGAGCAACTGAGGTGAAGCCTGGGTGCCAGAGGACTGAGGTGAAAGCGGAGTGACCAAGGACCAAGAGAGCCGGAGAGAAGGAGGGATGAAGCACAGCTGAAGGCCCAGAAGTCTGTGGTGCAGGCAGAGCGATGTCTGTCCAAGGCCAAGCCTGCAGGACGAGGGAGCACAGTGGAGCCATAGAGACTATGATCCCAGGTGGAGTCGAAGGGGTGAGAAGCCATGGTGATGCCGAATGGTTGACGGGCCAAGACGGGGTGAAGGGAACAGACTTGAAACAGGCAGAGGAGTTGGGAGTGGGAGGCAGGGTGGGAACAAAACCTCTAATAGTTCGTTGTAGGGAAACTAGACAGGCAGGACTTTTCCACTGAGGAAAAATACACAGAGGCCAGTGTCATCGTAATGGTGAAAGGTACCAGATCCTGGGCATTGAGGGACAGATTCCCCTGGGAGAGGAGGAGAATCTTTACTGCTGCCAGATCCATTGTAAAAGGTCCGTTGTTCTGTCACAGCTTGTTGAAATAACACAGATGAAAAAAAAATAGACCAAACCAAACTACTTAAAGAGCACCTATCATGGCATTTAAAATGTTCCAAATATTGTTTTAGAAGTCCCCAACAACAGTTTTGCATGCATGCAATGACAAAAAAGACTTTAGTTTTCTTATAATGTGCATTTATTTTTACCTGTTTTGACAGCGATTCTCAAATGTTTCCTTTAGTGATTCACTTTTCAAAACCCCGCCTTTACGTGACGCTAATCTGCGGTGATTGGTCCGATGACCCAGTCAGTTGTGATTGGTATAGTCTGTGCAGATATTTTCGGAAACGGAACGCCCATCAAAGTCTTATAGTGACAGTAATTTGTTAATATGTGTCAGGAGTTATGAATATGAAAACCGCGTCTGTACCGTTTGATTGTAATATGAGCCTCAGCTGATCTCATTCATAAAAAAACTCCTCTATTCTCCTCACGAAGACTCGCGACAAATCAACATCCCTCAGGGCTTTTAGTTCAAAAGTGTGCAGATGAGGAGACATATTGATAGATTCTCATATGTCTGTGTCAAATTTCTAAACAGAGGAGTATTTTTTATTCAATACTTCCTCAAAATGCGCAGATATAGCCTAATCATGAGCGATTGAGTCTCTTATGTGTTGTTTTCCATTCATACTGGCAGCCGGAGGGCGCTCTGTGCACATGTAGTCCATGTACAGACAGACGAAGAAGAACCATGTGCCATAATAGAAGTCCATAATAAAAGCTTCCTGAGATCGCGAAACATACATTTGACGACTAATAAACACACAATCGCGACGATGTATGGTTTGTCTTCAAGCCACTTAGTCTTCAAATGCTCATCCTTGGGCAGATGAAAGAAGTTTGCTTTTGAGTGGCACTTCAGAACACAGTCTCGTCGCCATGATGTTTTCTAGTTTTCACTGGCGTCTTGGAGCGCAATAAGTGGGCGTATCGTATTCAAATAACTTGACAAGTTGACGTCATCTAGTCAGAGAAAAAGCTTCGGTCTTCTAATGATTCTTAAAAATGACTCAGAGTCGACTCTTACTTTTAAAAGAAAATAACTATATATACGGTGCACTGTCATATTTCAAACTATGCAGGATGTTTTTGTTCACTTAGATCTATGTTACACACTACATGAAAGGCAAATTTCAAAATTCCATGATAGGTGCTCTTTAACTCAATGCATCCCAGGTGAAAGACATGAATCAATAACATCCAAGGAAGCCAACAGAAAGCAATGAAACTAAACACGTCACAATCCCACCCTAAACAGAAATAAACACAGCCTGCAATTTTCACAGCAATTTTGCCATTGCATTTGGAATTTCAGTAACAATCCCTCATGAATTCTGTGGGATTGTTTCATTTTTTTATGAAATGCCAGAAGCAGATTTGGGTCACGATTTGGGTAGACCATACAAATGTTTTATCAAACATGCAAATATGAAGGTTTTTTTTTTATTTTATTTTTTTTTAAGTTAGCAGTATTTAAAAATATAAACTGAGGGCTTTTTTATAGGTTGATGGGCTGTGAACTGACAAGAAAAAGCTGTGCTGCACTGGCCCAAGTGCTTCAGTCCTCCTCCACAAGCATGAAACATTTAGATTTAAGTTTGAATGACCTCCAGGATTCAGGAGTGGAACTGCTCTGTGTTGGCCTAGGGGAGCCTTCCTGCAAGCTTGAGACATTGAGGTATTACAATTAATCAAGTATACTAATCAAGTACATACAGCCCACAGGGCAATAACATGATGTGGTTAGATGAAAATCTTATTCTGAGGAAATAATGTCACATGCTGTGTATCAAATGACACTACTTCATGTTTGGTTGCCTTTACTATTTGCAGTCTATCAGACTGTAAAATTACAGCCAAAGGATGTTCTGCATTGTCATCTGCTTTAAAGTCAAACCCATCACACCTGAGAGAGCTGGATCTCAGCATTAATAACCTCACAGACTCAGGAGTGACGCATCTGCTCCCTGTGTTTGAAGACCCACGTGTTCGTCTAGAGAGATTATGGTAACAGGCCTCTAGATTCGTGTTAACATCTCACAATTAACAAATGAAACTGGATGGATATTTAAAACTTGTTGTTTGTGCTTATCTCAGGCTGAATAATTGCAATCTCACACATGAAAGCTGTCAGATGGTGGGTTATGTAGACACATCCAAACACTCAGGTTTGAGAGAGCTGAACCTCAGTGCTAATGACCTGCTTGACCGAGGTTTAAAGCAGCTTTCAGTGGGAGTATGTCATCTTCTATCAGGACTGCAGTCACTGAGGTATTTTTTTTTTTTTACCCAATAATGATTCTTCAATCATTTACTCGCCCTTTGTAATGGTCTCGGTGTGTTACTTTAAGACCTATGTTTGGGGATTCTGCAATCATGGGTAGAGTGAAGGAGGTGAATAGTATATGCTGCACCAATCTGTTTTGGTTCTTTAAACAAAAATACAGTCTTAACAGTAACCTGTGTCATGTGGATCATTTACAGTACACTATAGGTTATACCTTTGTATTGTTGTTTTTAGTTAACTGTTACATTAATTTTCAAATTGACCCACATGTGTTGAAAGGTAGATGGATCTGTACACTACACAGAACATTTGACTTTTTTTACTTGTTCACAAAATGTGATTTAAAGTAATCTTGTTATAATTGCACAATCCTTTGCAGTGTTACATATTGTGGGCTTACGGCACAGGGATGTGCTGTTCTGGCATCTGCTCTCAGCTCTAACCAATCACAGCTAAAAGCACTGGATCTCAGAGGAAATAATTTGTCAGATTCAGGAGTAAAACCGCTCTCAGATCTCCTGGAGGATCCACACTGTCAACTAAAAGAACTGGAGTAAGTGTTTGAAACTTAGTATACAGACAGTACTGCATAAAACATCCCATAATAATTTATTCCTTTTAATTTTTTTTATTATTATTTAAATAATAAGACAGGGTTGGATTAACCTATATTTGTTGATTGTTTGCCACAATATTCAGGTCAATTATAAGGTCACATTTTAAAATATGTAAATGTACATGTATATATCTAGTCTACATATAACAGTATCATCAAGATTCTGCGCAACAAATTTAACCATTATGTATAGATACTTTATGGCCCGGTTTCACAGACAGTGTTTAGATTAAACCAGGATTAGATTTTAGTTCAATTAGGACTTTTTTAAACATGCTTTTAAAAAAACATTACTAGTGTGCATCTTGAGACAAAACAATGGCATTGACATATTTTAAGATGAATAAATGCAATTTGCTCAAACATGCATTTTAAGGCCCTTTCACACCGGATGTGTAATGGAAAAGCGAAACAAAAAAGCGAATATTTTGTGTGCAAATAGTTTGCGTCAAAACCATTCACATCAGCCGCGACGCGAATTTGCGCCATGTGTGACGTTTCAGAGCTCCAACATTACAAAACATTTGCGGCGACAGCTGAGAAGACACGGACACTTCCTCATCCAGTGAAGACAAGCTTTTCATTTTCTTTAAAAGACCGAAAAGAAGGTTTTGGGTGCACCCAGTCTTAAAGAACGGAGAGTCTGAAGGGGAGTATGCTAATCTTGTACAGAAGCTAAAACTTTATCATGGCCAGTTCCGCACTTACTTCCGAATGTCCGTGGGACAATTTGAAGGGCTCCTAGAGAGACAGTAGCACCGCATCTGATGAGACACACCACAAACTTCAGGAACCAATCGATCCGGAGCAGCTGTGTTTCCAGTTGAGTCACAATGTAAACCTTTAAGTGCGTCAGTCATACCTGGCAAAGGTTAATGTTGAAAGCTAGTGACATTAACTGGACATTTCGTCACCTTTGTTTCCTTTTCTGTCGCTTAAATAAATGTTGTTTTTTCACCACAGCACATTCGTGTTCGGTGTGGAAGCACTCATTACACAAACAGCTGATCAAAAAATAAAGCCATCGCACAAATTATTTGTGCTTTAAAATCGCGTCCAGTGTGAAAGGACCTTTAGTTTGGGATTAGTGTAAATCTTGTCTGTGAAACCGGGGATATAATTTTTTAATATTAATGTTTTACATTGCAGTAATGAGAGTGGCATATTGCAAACAAATATAAACCATTACAATTGGCACATTCTGTCTCTCCTCACAGATTCATGGATGGAACAACAACTCAGATGCCAATGAATGTCCCCAACAAACAGGATGTTCTACCTGTAAATCCAACAAAATCACCAAAACGAAAAACAGAAAACAAATGCGTATGCTTTTAAGAAAATAATTTCGTGCTTTGAGTGAGTTGAACAAGTTTGCTTCCAGCTGTGTTACATCACACCAGTCAAAGAGTCCTGAAAGAGAGCTATACATTAGATCATCGTTGTAAGAGTGACATCTCAGTGACGTTCATTATCTGAATTATTCAAAGCAACAAGGAAAGGACATCGTGGAAACTGCTATTAGAATAACAGTATGGAACATCAGTGTGGAAAATGTGCCATGTGCGTAACAATAGCATCACTGAATGAATCGCACATATTTCTGTTATTGAGCTGGTAAAAAATGTCATAAGATGGTTCAAGAGAAACTATGAGGACTAGCAGGTTTGATGGGTTAGTGATATGTAGGACAGGTGTTATAAGAGATCCACATCAGCTGCATCTTAACTTTTCTTTCAAACAAACACATCTTTGTATGAATTATTATTGTGCATTTTGTAGTACATTAGTTGTATATAGTCAGTTTTATTGTAGAAATTAGTTGAAATTTAGATTTTATTAGAATTTATTTAGAATTCTTGCAAGAATGACCCTCTCCGTGAATTCTAGCAAGACATATTTTTATTTTTTTTGCCTATTATAGTTTGACAGCTGCTAAATACGTTGACTTGGCAAAGTGTGAATATTTATACAGTATTTACTGTAAACTATTACCTCTTCTGAGACCCTTGAGGTCCAACTCTATCATTTATTTATCCGTCTGTCCGTCCGGTAACCACTTAGAAACCTGCCACAATACCCTAGCAATCGCCTAGCAAAATCATAACAACAGAACATAAAATCATGTCTTAAAATGTCAAATCACTCATTAAACCACATTTTTTCAGCTTCATAAGACATATAACCTTCATACTTCAATCTAATATTAAATCTAACACTAAAATATTATCAGGCAAGGATTCCCTTGTGAAAAATAAGTTTTTTTTTTCTGCAAAATAATCTACTTTAATATATAACAGCATCTATTAATCTTCATTAGGGCCTAATGTTAATTTCAAAATTTATTAAAATCAAAGTTGTATTTGTTAACATTAGTTAATGCACTGAATATGAACAAACAATGATCAAATTTATCAAATTAAAAAATATTCACTTTAAATGATACCAAATAACACATTACAGTCAATTATAATCAAGGACTTTAAATGTGCTTACGACAATACAGTTTTTCCTTTGCGTTTGTTGCGTAACAGATGACAAAGTTGTCAAAATGACCAAAAAACGCTGTAGTATTCATGCCAGGCCAGTAGATGAAACTTTGTAAAGAAACACTACGTGCCTATAGACTGAACACATACAATTTTGTGTTCAGGCCTCCAAAATGCTGTTGTTGAGTAAATGAATGGCAAAAACGCATAAAAACCCATGTACTTCATTTTCACAAGGGTTTATCAAGTTTTTTTCCCAGAGTTTTTAGTTTACTCACCCTCATGTTGTTCCAAACCTGTTTGACTTACTGTCTTCTGTGAAACACAAAAGAAAATATTTTAAAGAATGTTGGCAACCAAACCATTTTGGTTTGGCTACCATTGAATATTGTTTGAAAAAAAAAAAAACTCAAATGATTTTGTTACACAGAATGAAATTCATTCAGGTTTGTAATGACATTAGAGTGAGTAAATGATCACATTTTGGGTTGAACTACCCCTTTAAAAACAATAATATTTTTCAAGAGTTAACACCTAATTTATGCAAGACACTGATATCTATCTTTCAAGAGGCTCTCATTGAAATAACATTTAATTAAATTTCATTAGAACTAATCAAAAGTTCATACAACATTTAAAGAGAAAAAAGTTGTCCTTAATTCATGGGATCCAGGCTTTAAAGCTGTTTAGTTGAATTATCCGTTAATTATGACATTTGATTTATAGTTTAACTGTAGGCTAGTTTAATTTAACTGTAAGATCGTGGTAGTCACAGGTAAAAACCATGCTCCTTATTACCATGGGTTTCTAAAATAAATAAATAAATAATAATACAAGTATTGAATTTGAAATAAAAAATATTTTTCGCTTTGGCCTGTCAATTCAGAAAACAAAACAATGGGCCGCTGTACCTGCATGTGGGCCAGTCCGTGGCAAAAAATATATAAATAACCTTGTAGGCTATCGGCCCCAAAGTGCGTCGGCCCACAGGGAAAATGCCCGGTATGCCAGATTACCAGTCCAGCCCTGATACATTCCTTTAATAATGAATACTTGTCATTGTGCCACATATTTATTTATTGATATTAATATAATCAAATAATAGTCATTGTAGAACGAAGCATTGTCAGTATTTAGTTTACAAATTAATGAAACTAAGAAACCTGATGTGAGTCTCTGTATGAACAGCAGAGGGCAGTACAAGATCTGTAGGAGGCTTGCTGCAAAGAATAAACACATCATGCTTTCCAGTGGAAAATGTATTATCATATTGTTTATGTTAAGGTATGTCCAACCTGCCTTTGTTTCTTCAAGCTGTAATGTTGCTCTCACATGTTTAAAAAAAAGAATAAAGATACAAGACTGTGAAAATGTAAGAATGTAACGTATTGGAGTAAAGAAAAATGACTCCGTATCATCAAGCGTTTCATTTGAATGTTTATTTATGAAATAAGAAAAGGGGATCATTTCATGAATAGTCATTACAGCATTTCTTATAACAGGAAAACATATTGATATTCAGAGTTTACCAATCTTACCAATACTTTCTATCATGGAAGCGATTATATAATTGTATTTTGGTCAAAATTTGGGCCTTTTTGTTTTGGATATTGCATCGCCAGCTTTTGACAATAAAATATGTTTAAATAATCTAGTTATTTGTGCTACAATTGATTTATCTGTGAGTGCATTTAATGCCAAACTACACTGGTTTAACAGCACCTGCATGCGTCTCATTCACGAAACAAACCGCGTTGAACCTCGAGTCACTGCACAAGGAGAGTTTAAAAAAAAGCAATACATTGGAAAAATACAACAATAGAATATAGTATATTTGGCATAACAAATAAATGGTCTATTAAGGCAAACTTCATTTCTAAAACAAACAATCTACAAAATGAGTGTATTTCTTTTTAAAACACTGCTCATGCAAACATGAAGCAGGCAATACTAAACGGTGGATTTATAATTAACAAAGGTAAACTATATCTGTGTTTATATGTTTCGGGGACTTCTATTATCCCATCTAAATTCATGCTGTCCAGCCAGTGCTGTAAACCAAAGAAAAAAAAACACAAGCTCGAACCCTCTGAGGTGCGTAATGAGCAAGTAAACTGGTCCTAACTAAGCAACACTGGCACCTGTCACCACTTTTACAAATAAGAGTCGTCACACCTGAGATTAAACGCACAATATCTGCTACTTGTAAACAATTCATTAGCCATGCAGTCGAAGATAGAATTCTTTTTAAAACCAAGAAATGGACAAGTTGTTCATCTCAAGTTATTTAGCTAATTAGCAAATGTCTCATTCATGATTATCAAGCTGAAATTATAACATCGGTAAGACATGGTCAATGTACAAATCATCTATGGAAGTGGCTCAACTTGTAATCATTTAAAATTGAGGATAAACGAGGAAGAGTGCGATTACAATGCCTGGATGCTAACCATATTAAAAAACATTCCCATAGCATACACAGTTAAAATTTGATGCATGTTTTGTGCATGATTTATATAGATAATACAGCATAGATGCAGCGTGAGTGGGTGTGAGTTTGAAGTTGACATACTGTCATGTTAAATAAATGAAGTCGGAGCTCTGTGCCTGTGTTTGAGTTATTTTTGCTGGGGTAAAGGCTGGCTAGTGTATTTTCTTGCTGAGCACATCTGAGCTCTTGATCTCGAGAATCACGCAAAGTGCTGTCAGTAGCTTTTTATTTTCATTAAAGGCAGTTTGACCAGGTGGCACTGAACATTGTTTGGTTGAGAACTGAGCATTTTTATTTCATATTTTTCTAGATGATCCATGATCCACAATTTTCTGCCATTTAATTGGGTCATTCTACAATTGTGATCTCATTTCCAGCTCATCATTAAAGGGTTCTATGTAGAAATTAGAAACCCTTGTTATTAGCGACACCGGTGGTCGTTAAGTGAACTGCAGCCAGTAACTTTTTGAGCTCACACTCGTGTACACGTAACATACAATAGACTGAACGTGATTCAAGGCCCAGATAAACTCACGGCGAAGCACTTTTTATTCTTCGCTTAGAAGTAAAAAGAAGTTGCGAACACCTTTGCATTGATGTTCTGTTAGTGAACATCCTGACACCATCCTCATTGCTAAGAGCGACATTTAGATGAATATGTAAATTTTCTTTCGATTTGAGACTACAGACTGTATTATAGTTCTGGCTATGTGAGACTATTATTTATTACAGAACATAATGTCTTTTTCAGCATTCTCCTGAACATTGTAATCATTAATTTCATGTCAATCAATGGAAGAGAGGCTTTTGGCCAAACTGCCCCGAGTCCTTCACATAATAAGCAGCAGTCTTCATAGACAACCTAGGAAATCGGGGAAGGTCTCGTTCCCTTTCGAACGTCCTCTAGAGCAGTGGTTTTCAAACCTGGAGGCACCCCAGCCCTGCACATTTTGTATGTCTCCCTTATCAGACACACCCAATTTAGGCCCTGTCCCAAATGGCAAACTTTATGTTCACTTTCGGTCTTGTGGACTTACATTGGCCGCTGCCTGCGCGTGTCCATTAAGTCCACAAGACCGTAGAGTGTCCCATTCGTCATTTAAGCTTAAAGAAGGGTGCTCGTGAGCGCCCCCTTTGCGGCTGCTATGCGCCCTTGATGCGCACTTCAGCTGAGCCCGCAGGTTCGCGAGCTACGCAGAGGACTTCTACCCAGCAGTCAAAGCGGCATTACGTCGTGAAAGTGCGGACTCAGAGGAAGACCGTGAGGGTTCAAGGTGCCATTTGGGACGGGGCCACAGTTCTTGCAGTCTCTACTAACGAGCTGATGAGTTGAATCAGGTGTGATAAATGAGGGAGACACACTAGGGGTGCTTCTCAATCCTTATTTGTGCATCCTCATTTCCTTTCCTCGCGTCTTATCTCCACCCCTTCAGGATGCGAGGGAAGGATGCAAGGAAAAGACGCGAGGACGGAGGAATTGAATGAAGTGAAATTATATATCCTCGCTCCCTTTAGCGTCACTTCAAAGCGTCGTCAATTAATGATGACTCTACACCGCTGGATTTAGCTTGCACGTCGGGATTCTTGAACATTAGAGATAATTATTTATATTGTAATAGTTTCAACCACCACAAAATACCACATTTGTCCATATTTTATTTGATATTACCAGTTATTATTAACAACAAATTATTACCAGTTATTAACTGCTTTTTATTTGTTGGATAGTATTACAGTTTGTTTCTTTAATTTTCTTGTGCTTTGATATAATTCTGCAACTGTCAGTTATTTGACATACATTTGTGTCTTGTACACGTAAACATAATTATAATGATGCATAAACTGTGGCAAGATGTGAAGGGGGAGGAGAATCAATACGCGTGTCACGTTTAATCGATAAAACACTTCCGCAAAGGATACACCCGTGTATCCTCACTCATGACTCCTCAGGAAGACTCCTCGATCCTCGCCTCCTCGTGATGAAATTAGAGAATTGAGACATCCTACAAGATGGCTGAACTCGGTCGGTTTCCGGGTCATAGGATGGAGGACGGAGGAGCGAGGAAACGAGGAGGGATATTGAGAAGCACCCAATGTGTAGGGCTGGGGTGCCTCCAGGACAGGTTTGAAAACCACTGCTCTAGGACACTATGGGGAATGCCTCTAGCATGACCGGTGTCTGAAGAACATGTTTAAACGCAACAATGTCAGTCCATGACGTTGTGACCGTGAGTATAAAAGGACACCTGTATCAGACGTCATTAACTTTCTTTGTCTTCAGGATCCGTTTGTTTGAGTATTTATGAACGTGAATATCATGAAGAAACACTGCTAAGCATTTCAGGAAGTGTGTGCTTCTGGTGAGCTTTGTGCGTGAGTGAGGAGTTTAGCTCTTGAGGAAGCTGAATGCACACGTGAGAATTTCTCAATGGAAAGCTCCGTTCATGTCGTCCCTATTCTCTACAGATGATGTGGGACGTGCATTTGGGTGGAATGCCTTCAACTCGTCAAAGAGGCTGAATGTGCTGAGAGGGATACATTCGCAAAACTATCAACCGAGACAGGTAAGTCTCACTCATGACGGCACTCATAGTGATGCATTTGTGGCTGTTCTCCTATGACTCTTTCAAAGTGATTCTTTTTAGCTGTGATTTGTTCTACCCAGGCTTGACTCTCATTGGAGAGATGAGAGTTAAGCATCTACTCTTTGCAGCTTGGGTCCCGCGGCCACCATTGAGGCGGGATTGAGCACGGGGGTTTTAGGTGGAGTGAACATGAATATTTTAGTTTAATATCCTCTTTCTTGCTTATTAATCTGCAAGAGCTAGTTGTGAGGAATTAGACACAGAAAAAAGGTTAAGTATTAACTGTCTAAGGTGTGAGGCCTAGGAATTAGATGCGGAGGGAGTGCAGGCAGGTGTTGGTGTTAGATCTGCCCCCTCCGCTGGCCTGCACAACAGCAGTGTATCAGCGTGTCAGGCCGGTGGCACTTGGCACACTATGACTGTATTACAAGTGTGCCAATTCAATCTGCTGTAGAATCTGGTTCAGACTGACATCGGGAAGAAAGAGAGAAAAAATTCTCGATGCGATGTGAAGGCGCGGTCTGTGGCCTTTAAAAGATTGTGTCAATATACCCTTCCATTATTTAGGAAGTTCCTTCACATGTGTTTAATGGAATATCCTCACCCCGAAGGGGTCTCTTTTTAAGTATGAAGCTCCTTAATACCAACAAGGTGGTAGCGCCCTCCCCCTAGTGTTGGGTTCAGAAAGTAGGAAGCTTCAGGAAACTCTCCTTTAGGCTGGTAGAACACGTTGCACCTTCACCGTGGGTTCTAAGCAAGGTACTTGTCACAGCTTTCGAGCACTCATATTCTCTCTTATGCTAATCTAGGGGCAGCCGCCTCCTTTAGGCTTTTGTAGATGGCTCCCTTTTGCAATAGTTTCAAGGTTGCAGCTGCCTCCCAATGATTGGGGTCTTATAATCAGGCAGTACCCTTGTGGTAATGAAGTCGTGGCTACCTATATATAATATTATCTATATTATCTTATCTAGATGAAACTGTCTCCCTATTGAGGGTTCTTCAACAGGCAGTTTCCCTAGAATGAAAACTTTAGCATATTCACAAGGTCGTAGCTTCCTCCCCTATAATGGGTTATTAAGCAGGAGACTATAGCATGGCTAACACTTTGTAGCCATTTTCTAGTTTCCTCTAGTGGGGGTAGTTCATCTTTCCCTTATAGGGTTTATTGATTAGGGACTATGATCCTTGGATCAAACCTATTCAAATTTAAGGATCACAGTCTTGGGTGAGCATTGGTCTCCCCTCACTGAGAAGGTCATTCTGCTGAGTCCTCAGCTCCCCAAAGAACCAATCTCTTCGCCCTGGTGAGAATTGGTTTTGCTGAGCTTTGTACCCAATCTCACTGGGTGAACACCCTTAATTCAGTAGTGCTGGCCTTGCAAGATGCTGACTATAGATCAAACAGGGTAGAGCATTTTGCTACTATAATGCTCCCCTGTGATGTTCAGGCATTGAACCAGATCCCCAACCCCAACTGGAGCTCCCTTATATTTCATGAAGCTGCGGCTGCCTCCCCAGAGGCAGGCGGCCCCTTCTTGAGTCAATACTAAGGTTAAAGCTGTCTCTCCTTGATAGCGGTTCCCTTAAGTAAGACAGCTCCCTTAGGTTGTTAGTGACAGGCGAGGGAACCATTGTTTTCCTTTGCCAGTATTCCCTTAATGATAATGTCTGGCATAGAGGTTGGTATTACCAGACCTTTGAGCTCTGCTCTTCTTAGGGCTTTGAGCTTGGGTGGTGGCTGTATGTAAAAGTGTAACTGACAGTTCCGTGGACCTGAGTGAGGGAATCTGACTCCAGCATCTAAGTCCGTTGAGTCCTCGTTTGTGCTTGTCACAACCAATTAGGCAGTCATTCCCTCTGCACAGTGGGCATAGTGTCCTCTAGAGGATGCAGTGTGAGTTCCCATTCGAAGGGAAAGTCTCAGGTTACGCATGTAACCATGGTTCCCTGAGAAGGGGAACGAGACACTGCATCTCACTGCCATGCATCAGGCCTGCCTGTCTACGTCTCCTTCAGACAAAGAAGTAGATGTTGTCTAACACAGGTGCCCTTTTAGTAGGCATGGTAGTGATGTCACAGACTGCTGTAGGCCAAAGACGTTTAAACACATGCTTCAGACATAGGGCCAGATTTACTAACAGCTTGAGCCAGCGCAAACTCTCTTTTGGCATTAAAAAAACTACTGTGAGGATTTAATAAAGAAGGCGTGACCTTATTGCATATGTATTTGTAGGATTTTCCCTTTCATATGCAAAATTTATTGGAGGAGAGTATTTAAATGAATCATGCAAGGTGATTTACTAAGGTTTACGCTTGTCAATTTACAGGTATTTGCGGCATTATTTACCGCCCAAAAAAGCATGTCTTAAACCAGATGCTAACTGGTAGATTGTGTTGGTCATTATGGAAATGATCCGGCTGCGTCTGTGTGCTTTAATTTGTGCGTCATCAGTAGAACTTTTCGCTCCCATCATTTATTGTGTTTAGTAAATCTGGCCCATAGTGTCCTCTCGACTAGAGGACGCAGTGTCTCATTCCCCTACTCAGGGAACCATGGTTACATGGTCATGCAAGTCATGCAAAAGCATCTGCCACGACAATTGTAGAATGACCTAATGAAGACATCTCATTGCTTCGAACCCAGAATAACAGTGTGTGCCTCAAAACGGCATGCAATTAAGACTAATGAATGCAAACAAAGCATATGCTACTTCTGTTTGAGGCTGTGCTTGCATTTTTTGTGCTTGGATACAGATATTGAGAGTAGCTACAGTTCTGTCTTTACAGGAATAGTTCAACCAAAACTGAAAATTCAGACATTTACTCAGTCTCATATAATGCCAAACACATTTGATGTTCTTTTTTTCAGTGGAAAAAGAGACGTTTAGCACAACATTCATGCTGCTCTTATCCATACAAGAGTGAGTGGGGACTTGAGCTGTTAAGCTCCAAAAATGACAATAAAATCATAATAAATAAAGTAGTAAACAACACAGTCTAATCCAAATCTTCTGAAGCTTTGTGTGAGAAACAGACCCAGTGTAATCACTATGTTCAGCATACACAGAACATTCCCCTAAAATTCCTAACGTTCTAAGAACATTCTTTTTAGGTTTTTATTTTTAGTTCAAGAACCGTTTCTTTGTGACAACCTAATAAAAAGGGTCATTCCTACATGTTTGGTGTTTTTTTGGGCTGAGTAGGTTTGTTGATTTCTTTTTTATTATTATTTAATTATTTTCTAGTCTTGTCAGAGGGAGAAAATGCCTGTCTATCATAAAACTCACAGGTCAAGCTCTGGCCAGTATCACCTAATAATTCTGACCAATTTCCATTTCAAATTTCACATTGTATTAAACTGTTCATCCTGTTAGATGTGTAACAGGGTGGACCACAACAGGGTAGATGTTTTAAACTTATAAAGTCCATTATTACCTAGGACAGAACAACATGCTAGCAGTAGATTTACATTAAGGAAGAATTTTAATATATAATTTCAAGTCCAATATAAATTGGCACAACAGGGTGGACATGTTATGTTTTAAGGCTAAAGTATAGCTACTTCACTTTTTAACGCGTACACGAGGGTCAGCGTACAGTGTGCAAATTTCGTCATCAGAAGAATATGCACGTAATGAACACGGACCCCCGGATTTTTGTAACTGTACTTTGTACGTGCAGGTTGCACATGTGCATTTAATTTTTTCGCATGGGTTGTAACAAAACTTTCCATGCGCTGAACACCTGTGTACACGTATGAGTGAAAAGAAGTATACTTTGCAAGGCTGTGCGTTCGACTGCGAGCATATGCTCAAGTACGCGTAAAAAAACTAAGTATACTTTCGGCTTTACGCTATTAGATAAGTCTTCTAAAAATGATGAAAAGAAAAAAGTTTAAGATTAATTCCTATTTTGTTTTTGGAGCTGCTTTCCTTACAAGGAAATTATGTCACCTCTAGCAAGTCATGTGATTTAGGGCACACAATTAAGATTTAAAGAGCAAGTAGCACCAATCTAACAGGGTGGACTGGAGTTTGAGGGACATAACTAAAAAAAATGTGTCAAAGAGAATAAGTAAATGGACATAATAATATGCAAAATTACTAATTTAGAAACACATATATATATATAAGATTTATTTAGAAAGCTTCAAAAAGTTTTGTTTTTTAAATTAAGGTTTAATGGGGACATAAAATCGACCAAACTGTAGGAATGACCCAGAAACTTATGTTCATTTATTTATTTATTTTAGGTTTCAACTAATGGTTATTTTTAACATTCACTAATCCTTATTTTTAATTTTATAACCATAAACCAACTCAGTTAAATATTTCTCTTTCCATGATCATAAACTACATTTGGCAGAATTGCTCAATGAGTGACATTAGTGTAACACAGCATTTCATTAAATGTAGAAATTAAGATCACTGTCAAAACCTGTAAAAATGACGTTAAAAATCCAACGACTGGGGGGGGGGGGGGGCAATAATGACAATTTTCATTTCGGCTGAACTGTTCCTTTAACGTAGAGTAAGGCTTTTCCTGTTAAATCTCTGTGCTGTGCTAGTGCCGCGAAAGCCGAGCACAAATTCTTTACAGTTTGAGGCAGTCAAATGACCAAGAATACGGAATACCGAAATAGTAAAATAATTTCAAGCGACTACTGTACAATAAAATGAAATCCAAGGCCTAGGACAACTGGGTGAAAGTTTCTCTCAGTTTTGTACCAAGGGTGGATTCATGCTTTTTCTAAAATCACTCTCGCTCTATTTACAATGTCACGTAATAAAATGAGTAAATTCCATTGTTAAGCAGCTCAGAGTTTTCATGAGGTACAAAAAAACATCCATTTGTAAAAAACAGTACAATTGTAAACATCTGCTGAAGTTTGTCAGACACAAGAACAGGAGATAATATGTGAGACAGAGACTGTGGAGTCATATCTGATGTTTGACTGACTGAAGAGGCCACTCGATACTTTAAAACAGTCTACAACACCTTCTGAAACCTTACTACACCCGGCAAAAGACAGTGGCGGGTGTAAAGTTCCCTAACGTCACCCTACATGCTGAAAGACAGCATGTGCAAGAGCAGCGTTTCACTCAGACAGGCCGTGTGTGATCCTGAGAGTGACAGTGAACCAAAGAAGAGGACGTGTGGTGTGTGCGATCACTCAGATCTGCGTCTGCAGCGGGTGGACGGGGTGGACGAGTGTCGACGGGGGTTTGGAGGAGGTGGAGTGGGATGAGTGGGTGGAGTGAGACGAGTGGGACGAGTGCTGAGGTTTGATGCCTCTGCTCCTCGTGTACTGGAGGAACTGATCTGGGATTTCCGCAAGAACGTCCTTGGCCAGACGGGCCATGCTGAGAATGTGATTCCCTCTGCGATCAATGTAGTCTCGGAAAGGAACAAACTGCGGAGAAATCAGATCGAGGTTTAGGAGGAATGTTGTTAATAACTACAGAAAATCATTTAGACATCCTTTAGTTTGTAAAAGTAAGCTTAAATCACATCTAATGAAAGTTTAGATTACTTCTTATCCAGCGTTCACACCAAACGCGAATAGTGCGTCAAAATCGCGTCTAGTTGGACGCTTGAACATTTTGAATCCATTCGCGCGTCCAATTCGTATAAATCGAGCGTGATGCGAAATAGACGAGCGTTCAAGGCGCTCCAGGAGAAATATGTCATCAAAAAAAACCACTCTGCCTCTTTTCATTTTCATTAAATATATATTAAACATTAATAGCCACACAAATGTGGTCCAGGCAACTCCTACATTATCTTCACTGCATGTGTATTTAAATATCCTAAAAAAATAAAGTTATGAAACTTCTCTTTGCCCTCAGTCAAAACGATTTGGCAGACAACAAATGATAGATTCATGAGAGCAAAGATTGGCCGTTAGATCTACACAAGACGAACCACTACAGGACATCAGAGCCAGCGGCAAACGGCAGAAGGACTGGCCGAGGAAAGGCTGCTCTCGCCGGGGTTAATGAGCGCTGAGCGCCCGCTGATCGCCTGGATCTCACAACTCCAAAATCGCAAGATAATTTTTTTTAAATAGGCGCTCTCTTTATAAATAAACCACCAATTTGAGCTTTAAACAACTACATTCTCACCTGAAAAAGTCTTAAAACTATATTTTGAGACACAATAACAGTAGTTTTAAATTATGCAGGGTTTCTCATCACGTCGCTTTACCACGTGACCGCAGCAAGCAGGCTCCTGATTGGTTAACGCGGCGCGAATAGACGTCAAAGTTCAGATTTTTCAACTCGGGCGCCAGACGCGAATGCACAAAAGGCACCAAATAAAATCACTCGCACGTATCGCACAAGACGATCAATTCGCGTCATTCGCGCTTCCAGTTCGGCCGAATCGCGTCCATCGCGCCGCAGGACTTCTAGACACGCGTCAACGCGCCTTTCCATTGACTTAACATTGAAATCACTCGCGCCAGACGCTCTATTCGTGTTTGGTGTGAACGCAGCATAATGGTCTTTCCTCAGCAAAGAACACAAGAACCAGACCCTATGGCCAGGGCTATGGCCAAATATGTAATGACGAATATACTTAAATACATGACACAAGTTTCAATAGAAACTTTAAAAATGTTTCAAAAACAAGAGAAGAGATGTAATATGAAATTAATTACATATAAAGATGTTCTTATGTCCTTACGTGGGTCAAAAAAACTCTCTAACGTTCAGCTAATTGCATCAAATATAAATTTAAACCATAATACATTTTCATTTAGGTGCATTTAACATACAATTAAGTGTCCAAAAATATTACATTCAGTTTTCACACAAAGTAAATTCTTTTAAAGTATATAATTTCACTCTTATAAATGTATGTTAAAGTGTAGGCATTTAAAAGCAGAAATGTTTTAATTTGAAATGTTGTCTCGTGACCTAATCTCCCAAAACTATCGTCCAGCTATCACCAAAATAAATTAAATTTTTTTTATTTCTTAACCCAATTTTGCAAGTCAGAATTAAGGAAAAATCGTCCCATTTATGTCTTAAACGTGCAGTGTGTAATATTTATGAGGATCTATTGACAGAAATGTAATAAAATATACATAAATATGTTTTCAGTGGAGTATAAAGACCTAACATAATGAACCGTTATGTTTTTATTACTTTAGAATTAGCCATTTCTATCTACACACACCGCGGGTCCCCTTACAGTGAAGTCGCCATTTTGGCGGGGGGTTACGGGGGCCCAGTAGTGCACAACACAACGAAATTTAAAAAGCACACATAAGTTCACAACACAACAAAATAAATCCACAACACAACGAAATAAATCCACAACACAACGAAAAAGCCACAACACAACGAAATAAAGCCACAACCAGGGCTTAAAAACAGAAAAAAATATCAATCTGTTCCCTCCGAGCAGAATCGATATTATAGCGTTTCCGTTTTTGCGTTCCTCAATAAACATTACTGTTCCGAAAACGGTTTGATTTAAAAAAATACCGGTTAATAACGTTATTTTAATTTAGCCTATACTTTAAACAAATATGTATAAATAGACTTATTTTCACTCAATAATAATATAACGCATGGTAATTAAACTTGAATATTTATTTCATAACATTTTTAAAACCACAACAGAAATACATGCATTAATTACAAAGCATAAACAGCGGGACAAATATTGACGTGTTTTAATGGAGCAGAAAGTAGCCCTCTTATGCCTAATTCTTTTCAGAAGAGTGATAACATTCTTTGTACATAACTTTTTTTCAACACAACTTGTTTTAAAAATCGCATGAATAAAGAATAAATAAACTGGATAACCATTGCTCTTTTAATGCACCGTCAACTGGTAATTTCAAAGCAAACACTGCGCAACACGTCCTTGCATCACATAATCAAATTCAGTCAGCTAATAAAACTTGATCATTTAATACAATATAACATCCCATTTAATACGAAGCATCAACCGTCTATATAGAAAACATTGACCTGTCCTGTATTGGCAATCTGAAAGACTATAGGAAAAATGTTTGATAGATGCTAGTAACCTACTTGGATAGGCTTAAACGAAATCCACAAACTAGCCTAAATCAGTCTATTTGAGCTTAAAGTCCGTACTACTTATTTAAACGTTCGAAAAGAATGTCCTCCAGTACCTGCGCTTTCATTGATGACCTCAGTGAGGAAAGAAATGTACTTGAGGCATGAAAATGCGCGCTCACACTGACTTGCGTTACGGGTAGATTCATAGATGATGGTCCGCGGGATTTCACTCACGCTTGATCCGTCAACGTCACATGCTGTACTACTCTATTCATTATTGGTCACTGCCAAATTAAAATTTTAAAGAGAACGATAAAATAACGTTATTAACCGGTTAATGGTCATTTCAAATTAACGTTTCTGTTCAGAACGATTCAAATTGATTTTGATTTCGTTTTCGTTTTTGTTCCTCTTAAAATTTCGTTCGTTTTCGGTTTTCGTTCCTTGAACTGGTTCGGAGCCCTGGCCACAACACAACGAAATGAATCCACAACACAACGAAATAAATCCACAACACAACAAAATAAAGCCACAACACAACAAAATAAAGCCACCACACAATGAAATGAATCCACAACACAACAAAATGAATCCACAACACAACGAAAAAGCCACAACGCAACGAAATAAATCCACAACACAATGAAATAAAGCCACAACACAACGAAATAAATCCACAACACAACGAAATAAAGCCACAACACAACAAAATAAAGCCACAACACAATGAAATAAATCCACAACACAACGAAATAAAGCCACAACACAACAAAATAAAGCCACAACACAACGAAATAAAGCCACAACACAATGAAATAAATCCACAACACAACGAAATAAAGCCACAACACAACAAAATAAAGCCACAACACAACAAAATAAAGCCACAACACAATGAAATAAATCCACAACACAACGAAATAAATCCACAACACAACGAAATAAAGCCACAACACAACAAAATAAAGCCACAACACAATGAAATAAATCCACAACACAACGAAATAAAGCCACAACACAACGAAATAAAGCCACAACACAATGAAATAAATCCACAACACAACGAAATAAAGCCACAACACAACAAAATAAAGCCACAACACAACAAAATAAAGCCACAACACAATGAAATAAATCCACAACACAACGAAATAAAGCCACAACACAACAAAATAAAGCCACAACACAACCAAATAAAGCCACAACACAATGAAATAAATCCACAACACAACGAAATAAAGCCACAACACAACAAAATAAAGCCACAACACAACAAAATAAAGCCACAACACAATGAAATAAATCCACAACACAACGAAATAAAGCCACAACACAACAAAATAAAGCCACAACACAATGAAAAAGCCACAACACAACGAAATAAAGCCACAACACAACAAAATAAAGCCACAACACAACGAAATAAATCCACAACACAACGAAATAAATCCACAACACAACGAAATAAAGCCACAACACAATGACGATTCGTTTTGGTTAGTTTTTCCCAAAACAATGGTAAGGGAAACACTGCGGACATACAGCATTAGAACAACACCAGGGTGAGTAAATTATGAACTATCCTTTTAATATAAATTTCATTGTGCAAAATTCATGATTACTGTATTCCAAATAATATTAAAGAAGAAATTATCAAAATGTTCTGACTTTGCTTCTGAAACAACTTTTCTTGTCAGTTGATGTTACCAAGCCCTTTTATTTTTGAATCCCTCCCGTTTAACCATGTGAGGACCATTTGCCATCCACTGAATCGCCCATGAATAAAGTCCCACACAAATGTTCTCATAATATTGATTCACTCAGAAGAACATCACATTATGGCAGTAGAATTTGTTGGGAATGTTAGAACTTGGAAACCAAGAAAAATCCCTGGTACTGTTGTGGAAACCAAGTAAAAAGTAACTGGGGTTGCTAATACACGTAATGTTTAAGGATGATGACTATACCCTTTAAAAATGTAAACATTTATTTTCAGTTCTGTACACTTGCCTGCTAGGCCTTCATTGCAAGAGCATTTCCTGTTTGCTTTTACCACACAAACTGAGATGAGTCAAAAATACTGTCAGTGGTCATCGGCACAATGCTCCAAATGCTGTAGAAATCACCTGGAATATTGCTTGACTATTTTTGTCCACAGATACATGTACAGGGCTTGAAGTCTCACCTGCACGATGTCTCTCTCCGCAAAGCGACCCCTGGATGATATCCTGACCTCATCTCCATCTAGCTCAATCATCTCTGTCAAATGGAAGAAAATGCCACAGGAAAAAGCGATTATGTGGTGCTTCCACACGGCTCAGACTGTTATAGTCAAGTGTGCTATCATTGGATTTCATATGAGTTCAAATACATCCTTTAATGCGGCAGCAGCTATGAAATGAGTTCAAAGAGCAAATCATGACTGCGGTGAGATAACGAGAACACTGGGAGCTGCATATAAATGAGGTTTTATCTTCATTAAAGGAAAAAAAAATCAAACATTATACAAATTGTGAGCCCAGCAGAGACCAAGGTTTATTTTTCTTAAATGTGTGACATAAAGACACTATTTAATGGAAATCTGGATTTTTCACACTGTTTAGCTGCGCTTGAGAACACCACTAATCCTCTGATTTCATTGGGGATGGTGAGTCACATGAAGGAATGCAAGGGTTTGTGAGAGTAACACCCTGTCATGTGACCAAAAGCACAGAAATTGTTCCAATTCACTGAATCCCCACTTGAATAAAGCTTTATTTGAGTTTGGCTTAGTGTGTAGGAGCCCTAACTTTCAGAATGCAAAACATCTACCCCGGTACAGAACATTTATTAGACTTAAACAGCAAAACTATCGATACGTCAGGTTCATAAAGTAATTTACATGTAGAAGTTTTAAAGGTACAGTAGCAAAAACAGCCAATTTAATTGTAACGGTCAGAATCGGGGGTGGAAAAAAGGATGGAAATTCAAAATTAGGACTGTTTGGAAATGTTGGGGTTTATGTCAAATAAAATAAAAATGTTTTGGGAAAAAACTTAGGGGCAAATTCACTAAAAAGTTGCGCCAGTTTAACATGAAAATATTGATTAAACAAAGTAAAAATAAAAAAAAATGTGTTTAAATGTGCAAATATGCCTCAAATGCAATTGAGGGTCAATATAAAAATTAATTGGATCAGTCAGTAGTTTAATTGAACATACAAAAATATTCAGAGATATAAAAAAAAAACATGCAGCTGACAAATTAAAAGTATGAAATTAAAATTAAAGTGTGTTTTGCCTCTTTGTCGCCATCTCTGTTTGAAACCTGCAACTGCGGTTATTGGCGTAATAATCATCTTTACGTGGGTTGTGCATGGGCACAGCTCCTCAGAGCGGATGAATCCAATGTTTTGAGGAGTTTGTGTGGCTGTCATTCATTCACATCGAAGCTGTACTTCGAGATCACAGATTCTACATCTTGGAGTATAACCTAAATAAGAATTTTCACCGGAAAATGTCGTCTGAACAAGTAACATGTCTACCATTTTTGTTCTGACCAACTGAGAAAAAAAGCTTAAAGAATACAATAAATCACGCTACCAACGGTGAGTGAATCTAACGATCGCTTAGCTCATATCACATCAAACCGGGCAAATTATAATTGTTGTTATACTTTGCTCTCAAATTATTGAAGGGTTAGTTCACCCCAAAATGAAAATAATGTAATTTATTCCTCACCCTCATGCCGTTCCACACCCGTAAGATCAGCGTATCGAATCAGCGGTTCGGAGCGTTATGAATCAGTGTATCGAATCAGCGGTTCGGATTGTTATGAATCAGTGTATCGAATCAGCGGTTCGGATTGTTATGAATCAGTGTATCGAATCAGCGGTTCGGAGTGTTATGAATCAGCGTATCGAAATCAGCGGTTCGGAGTGTTGTGAATCTGCGTATCAAATCAGTGGTTCGGAGTGTATCAAAATCAGCGGTTCGGAGTGTTATGAATCAGTGTATCGAATCAGCGGTTCGGAGCATATTGGATCAGCGTATCGAAATCAGCGGTTCGGAGTGTTATGAATCGGCGTATCAAATCAGTGGTTCGGAGCGTTATGAATCAGTATATCGAATCAGCGGTTCGGATTGTTATGAATCAGTGTATCGAATCAGCGGTTCGGATTGTTATGAATCAGTGTATCGAATCAGCGGTTCGGAGCGTTATGAATCAGTATATCGAATCAGTGGTTCGGAGTGTTATGAATCGGTGTATCGAATCAGCGGTTCGGATTGTTATGAATCAGTGTATCAAATCAGCGGTTCGGAGTGTTATGAATCAGCGTATCGAAATCAGCGGTTCGGAGTGTTGTGAATCTGCGTATCAAATCAGCGGTTCGGATTGTTATGAATCAGTGTATCGAATCAGTGGTTCGGTGCGTATCGAATCGCCTTATCGAATCAGCGGTTCGGAGTGTTATTAATCAGCGTATCGAATCAGCGGTTCGGAGTGTTGTGAATCTGCGTATCAAATCAGTGGTTCGATGTGTATCGAATCAGCAGTTTGGAGCGTATCGAAATCAGCGGTTCGGAGCGTTGTGAATCAGCATATCAAATCAGCGGTTCGGAGTGTTATGAATCGGCGTATCAAATCAGCGGTTCAGAGCGTATCGAATCAGCAGTTCGGAGCGTATCGAAATCAGCAGTTCAGACCGTTATGAATCAGCATATCGAATCAGCGGTTCGGAGCGTTATGAATCAGCAGTTCGGAGCGTATCGAATCAGCAGTTCGGAGCGTATCGAAATCAGCGGCTCGGAGCGTATCGAATCAGCGTATCGAAATCAGTGGTTTGGAGCATTATGAATCAGCGGTTCGGAGCGTATCGAATCAGCGTATCGAAATCAGCGGTTTGGAGTGTATCGAATCAGCGGTTCGGAGCGTATCGAACCAGCATATCGAAATCAGCAGTTCGGAGTGTATCGAATCAGCGGTTCGGAGCGTATCGAATCAGGGTATCGAAACCAGCGGTTCGGAGTGTATCGAATCAGCGGTTCGGAGCGTATCGAATCAGCGTATCGAAATCAGTGGTTCGGAGCGTTATGAATCAGCGGTTCGGAGCGTTATGAATCAACGTTTCGGAGCGTTATGAATTAGCGGTTCAGAGCGTATCAAATCAGTGGTTCGGAGCGTTATGAATCAGCGGTTCAGAGCATATCAAATCAGTGGTTCGGAGCGTTATGAATCAGCGGTTCGGAGCGTATCAAATCAGCGGTTCGGAGCGTATAGAATCAGCGGTTCGGAGTGTATCGAATCAGCGGTTCAGATAGTTATAAATCAGCGTATCGAATCAGCAGTTCAGAGCGTTATAAATCAGTGTATTAAATCAGCTGTTCGGATAGTTATGAATCAGTGTATTCAATCAGAGGTTCGAGGCGTTATAAATCAGCGTATCGAATCAGCGGTTCAGAGCGTTATGAATCAGCGTATTCAATCAGCGGTTCGGAGAGTATCGAATCAGCGGTTCAGAGCGTTATAAATCAGCGTATCGAATCAGCGGTTCAGAGCATTATGAATCAGCGTATCGAATCAGCTGTTCGGAGAGTAATGAATCAGTGTATCGAAATCAGCGGTTCGGAGCGTTATAAATCAGCGTATCGAATCAGCGGTTCGGAGCGTTATGAATCAGCGTATCGAAATCAGCAGTTCAGAGTGTTGTGAATCAGCGTATTCAATCAGCGGTTCGGAGCGTATTCAATCAGCGGTTCAGAGCGTTATAAATCAGCGCATCGAATCAGCGGTTCAGAGCGTTATAAATCAGCGTATCGAATACGCGGTTCAGAGCGTTATGAATCAGCGTATCGAATCAGCGGTTCAGAGCGTTATGAATCAGCGTATCGAATCAGCGGTTCGGAGAGTATCGAATCAGCGGTTCAGAGTGTTATGAATCAGCGTATCGAATCAGCGGTTCAGAGCGTTATGAATCAGCGTATCGAATCAGCTGTTCGGAGAGTAATGAATCAGTGTATCGAAATCAGCGGTTCGGAGCGTTATGAATCAGCGTATCGATCAGCAGTTCAGAGTGTTATGAATCAGCATATTCAATCAGCGGTTCGGAGCGTTTCGAATCAGCGGTTCAGAGCGTTATAAATCAGCGCATCGAATCAGCGGTTCAGAGCGTTATGAATCAGCGGTTCAGAGCGTTATAAATCAGCGTATCGAATCAGCGGTTCAGAGCGTTATGAATCAGCATATCGAAATCAGCAGTTCAGAGCGTTATGAATCAGCGTTTTCAATCAGCGGTTCGGAGCGTATCGAATCAGCGGTTCAGAGCATTATAAATCAGCGTATCGAATCAGCAGTTCAGAGCGTTATGAATCAGCGTATCGAATCAGCGGTTCAGAGCGTTATAAATCAGCGCATCGAATCAGCAGTTCAGAGCGTTATGAATCAGCGTATCGAATCAGCGGTTCAGAGCGTTATAAATCAGTATATCGAAATCAGCAGTACAGAGCGTTATGAATCAGCGTATTCAATCAGTGGTTCGAAGCGTATCGAATCAGCGTATCGAATCAGCGGTTCAGAGCGTTATGAATCAGCGTATCGATCAGCAGTTCAGAGATTTCGATACGCTCCGAACCGCTGATTTGATACGCTGATTCATAACACTCCGAACTGCTGATTTCGATACGCTCCGAACTGCTGATTCGATATGCTCCGAACCGCTGATTCGATTCGCTGATTCATAACGCTCCGAAGCTTCATGAAGCAGTTTTTTTAAATCGGCCATCACTTTATGTCGTTATTTAGTTTTTTTTTGGCGCACCAAAAATATTCTCGTGGCTTTATAATATTAATATTGAACCACTGTCCTCACATGAACTAATTTAAATATGTGTTTAGTAGATTAATGGATCTGGAGAGAGGAAATGTCATTGCTGGCTATGCAGGCCTCACTGAGCCATCGGATTTCAACACAAATATCTTCATTTGTGTTCGGAAGATGAACGGAGGTCTTACTGGTGTGGAACGGCATGAGGGTGAGGAATTAATTATATTATTTTTTCATTTTTTTATGTTAACTTCATCAGCATTGCATGACTACGTGTATTTAGTCTATATTAGCGTTACTTGTAGATTTCAATTTCTGTACAGTTTAATCTTTTGCCTTTGACTACGGGTGAATCTCCAGTTGTCACTGACGATTGTCGTTTGGACGTCTGGATTACAATCCGCCATCAAAATAAAACATTTAATTATTCCAGTTGCTGTGAGAAAAGGCTATAAATGATCCATCACCTGCAGCGTCCTCACATGTGATAGCCTACTAGCCGGACGAACGCAAAGACGAACGGCGCCATGCGCGAATTTCCAACGGAAAACTACCAGTACCACTCAAATTACAACACATTATTACAAGTTTACCGTTCTGAATCGGGCTAAGGTAAGGAGATAGTTTTGAACACTGGCTGGTTATGTACTTGCTCAATTTATTTTGAATAATTTTTTAACCAAAAAAAGTTACGAAACGCAGCTTTAAAGATAAATGAAAGATATTTAAAGACTTTTTTTGTTCAAAATCTACAAAATGCATATAATGAGCGAGTATACATGAATCCATCATTCCTGCATAATAATAAAAGAACTTTGCTGTCGTCCCATGGGTGTAGCGGCGCAATGATATTATGCAGTTTCCTTTAAGCGGCAAAAGTTATATAGTGTACCTCTTCATCTTACATAGTGTTTTTGGAGAACAGTTTAAACCCCTGCTTTTCCATGGCACATAAACAACAATATCAGCGAGTGCAAATCATTCTCATAAGAAATTATACAAATCCACAATAGGCAGAGAGAAAAGTTTTAACAAAAGTAACTAGATCACACATTTACCAGATGAAAGGAGAGGTGCAGGGTTAGTTAATAAATTAATTGATAAGCCAAAGGAAATTTCAACGCTCTTATAGTGAATACGCTACTAATGACGTTTTGGAAAATGTCTGATTGGTCTCACTGGAACATGTTTGTAACAGGTTTCTCTTTTGATCTGATCTTGGGCTGCTGAGTCTCTGATGGACTGGACTGATATCATATCACATCTTCACACATCCTCAAAGACACACACATCTCTCTCATCTTACCGTCAAATTCGGCCGGCCCGACTCCAACGATTATAATTGACATGGGAAGACTAGAGGCCTTGAACAGAAGGGAAGAGTTCATTAAAACAAGACCCCCAAGAATACACTCCTCATAAAATTCAACATTTGCATAATGAAACATGCACAAAACAGACTTGTAGTCATAGTATTACCATGTTGCGTTTAGATCTGTCATAGAGACATTTGAGTAATAGAGTACAAACTGTTAAGCAATGGCTAATTTGAAACCCTTTAAATGACTGTAACCCCTGTAAAATGTTTATTTCATTATAACAAATTTTAATGATCAAAAATTTAATCTAATTTAGCTTTGTCCCGCATTTTATGTTCAACCCTGTTACAATATGATTTATCCCTATAAAAAAAGGTGCATTCCATTGTGACATACAGGAAGTGTCATATAGAATGGCAGTAGGACATTTTTCTCAATTTTAACACACATTATTTGCTGAATGTATATCAAACATTCAACCCTGTTACCAAGTTATTAAAAAAAAATTATATACAGTATAACTGTATATATCAATAACTATAAAGTTTCAGGCCACTTCTAAATGATGACTCAATTTTAGTTAAAATATGCAAATATGTAACTGTTACTTGCAACCCTGTTATGTATTCAGGTCAGGAGTATATTTTTAATATCTTATAAATGTGGTTGAACTTTTGTGCTTATTTAAAGTTCGAGCCTTACTTTATACCGCATTTGAGGAAAGTGCCATGGGGTGGCAGCCACTGGGATGTGATTATGGAAATATGAGGCACATTCATAACGCTCATGTAATGTGCTTTGCTCATCTGCACACTGACACATTATGAACGACTCCTGCCACTGTTCAAAGAGTCTCTGCCCATCACAGTCTGTACTATATATCACATTTCAGTGTCTCGGTTGACGTGTTTTGAAGGAAAGACAAATGGATTCAATTTAAGGCGTTTTTCTAATTCTGTATACTTATTGTAATAGTATCCACGGAGAGGAATCAACAACTTTTCTGAGTGGGCGTAAATTCTTCTGTTTTATTCGGTGCGATGATAGTCTCATTCTTCATCCAATAATCTCTTCTAGTGATTAGAATGATGAATGGTGTGGCCTGTTGTTTACAAAGTAAACAAACTTTTTTTTATATATATTAAGGTTCATTTTGTGATATTTCCAGTTTCAAAAAGTACATTTTTTGTACATTTTTAAAAAAAAATCTTTCAGGTAGATACAGTAATGTGTTTAAGTATTAATACATTTGCATTGTACTATATACAATATATGCTGGGGACATACTTATGCCTTCAAAAAGGAAACAGGGTTGACAGTAACATGGTTGCCAGTAACAGGGTTGACGGTTTTACAGTTTAATAGGCTTTTTGTTGAACGTCACATGAACAAACAGAGTCTCATCACATCCATTTGCATTTGCGATGGACATCGGTTATGCTCATCTTTGGTAGCTCCTTTAAAGGCATCTTGAGTAAAACAGCTCTATATTTAACGAAATACATACAAAAGACCTGAACCGGAAGCAATGCAACCTGTTTTACAGAATGCACACAAGTTTTTTTGCACATAACCCTCATTTGACATTAGAAACGTTGTGCTCAAGGCAGTAAAACTACAAGGTTCTGTTTGAAAACAATTACCAATGGTCTACTACAAAATCAGGGTAGCAGGGTTGACATTTTAAGATCATACATAATTAGAAACATAACATTTCATTAGAGCCGTGTTTCCACCATGGAAACTCTCCCCAGGAACTAGGGACTTTAGGGTGGTACTTGGTGAGTTTTGACTGCAGGAACCAGGGTCTAAATAAAGTTCCAGGTAAAGATTTCCCCCTCAAAACGGCCCTGCTTACGAGGTAGTACTTTTTCAAAGTTCAGGAACTTTTGGGGGTGGGACTTGTGCGCTGAACATGCTGACTGGTTGGAATTTTATTTCAACCTAAAAGTCTGTTGCGGTGCGTGCAGTGAGAGTTGTTTACTATCCGAATCAACAATGGAGTTTAAAAATACGACCGATGGACCGACGACGATGTTCAGGCTTTATTAAGCGTAATTGCGGAGGATGAAATCCAGTGGGCTCTGGAAAGTCGTGCGCAGTCCTACGTCACCGGAGTAATCTTCACGGTACTTAAAGGGGCACTTCAGCGCTGGGAAGATGAATGTGTATTTAAACTGGGTAATTTATGCAGTAGAAATGTGAAATTATTTTTGAATTTGGTGCCGTCTAGACTGAGAAAAGACAGAAAATGTATTTTTGTCTCATGTGGATGAAAGACAACAACTCCCAGAATGCACTTGGTTCACTGCACTCCGTACAACGTCGTTTTGATCTTCATAATAATACAATAATTTCGTTCAGTTAGAGAATAAACACTACAATTAAAAACTGAACGTGTCTTTTCAATAAAGTGTGAGTGAGCCGAACGAAAGTCACGGCACAGACGCAGCAGTGTCAGATTTAATTCATCACGAAGAGCTGAGCAGAGCTGAGGTAACGTTAAGCGCCAGTCTGGCACGTTTTCAGATCGCATATGGAAGCTAAAGTATCACAGGAATTCATTGAAAAGTTGAAACACTCACTTTGCTCTGCATCGCACCGTTATGATTGTCCGTTCGGCCGTCTGTGTCTTACATTCTGTGCGTGAGATATCTCCCCTATATAACATGGGTTGATAACATGCGGAACAGCTCCATCTAGTGGCTGTAGTCTTTAGCCTCTGGCCAAAAAATCTGACGATATTTGCGTCATCAGAGGATTTTTTCCAGAAATAAAATGCATAATTCTCTCGTCTCAGGGGGATATGAGGGGGGAAAGTACCATCATTTGAATATATTACCGGGTTTCTACTGATACAAAGCTTAAAGGGTTAGTTCACCCAAAAATGAAAATTCTGTCATTAATTACTCACCCTCATGTTGTTCGACACCCATAAGACCTCCGTTCATCTTCGAAACAGAAATTAAGATATTTTAGTTGAAATCTGATGGCTCTGAAAGTCCTCCATTGGCTCAGTGGCACCCTTCACACTCAAGACCCTTAAAAGGTACTAAAGACGTCGTTACAAAGTCCATCTCACTACAGTGGTTCTAAAATAACTTTATGAATCGGCGACAATAGTTTTTGTGCGCAAAAAAACCCTAAATAACGACTTGCATAGTGATGACGATTTCAAAACAAAGCATCATGAAGCTTCGAAGCGTTATGAATCACTGAGTCGATTCAGCGGTTTGAATCGCCAAATTTCAGCAGTTTGGCGGTTTGACACGCGATCCGAATCATCATTCGGCTCAGTGATTCACAACGCTTCGAAGCTTCATGATGCTTTGTTTTGAAATCGTCATCACTATGCAAGTCGTTATTTAGGGTTTTTTTGCGCACAAAAACTATTGTCGCCGATTCATAAAGTTATTGTAGAACCACTGTAGTGAGATGGACTTTGTAACGACGTCTTTAGTACCTTTTAAGGGTCTTGAGTGTGAAGGGTGCCACTGAGCCAATGGAGGACTTTCAGAGCCATCAGATTTCAACTAAAATATCTTAATTTCTGTTCCGAAGATGAACGGAGGTCTTACGGGTGTCGAACAACATGAGGGTAAGTAATTAATGACAGAATTTTCATTTTTGGGTGAACTAACCCTTTAATGCTAAATCACTGAAGTTACCCTTTGGGACCGCTATGGAAACGTAGACAGCAGCAGGTCTGAGGGGAAAATAGTTCCTGGGAAAAACAGTTCCTGGGACAAATTGTTCCAGGTGATTTCGGTGGAAACGGGGCTTAGGACAAAGAATTAAATTCTGAAGGATGTCTTTATGATACATTGATGGATTTGTTGAATTATGTTAACTGGGATGGATAAAGGATGAAACTAAGGCCCCGTCCACATGAAGCCAAAGCTTTCCCTATCGGATCTTTTTTCCCCCTCGTTTCAAGAAATATCTGTGTACACACGAGATCAATGAAAACGACTCAAAACGATGTAGTATACATGCCAGGCCAGTGTGTGGCGCTGTAATTCTGACACAGAAATACACTAAAAACGGAGAAGAAGAGTTGTGGCTATAAGGGGTACATAGACAGTAAAAGAAATGGACACAGCGACCCCATAGACTTCAATGGAGAAAATTGAAGTCAGTTAGAAGCACTCGCTGAGCGTACTGCCAGGCTCAGACTGAGCTTGATGACGTAGATGTGACGTGATCAGCCTGTCTGACAGTGGCAAGTCTTCTAGTAGTTGTGCAACGTAAAATCTGAATCACCGAATTTTGTAGAGACAGAGAGAGTGAGCAGGAGCAACTTTTGATGAATGAAGCAGGATTTGCGATGTCTCTACAGTATTGCCGTTTATGCCTCCACGTCCCCCCAATTGCCTCATAGACAGTAAAAGATTGCCTACGAGCTTCTCCTCGGGTCTATACGGTACAGCGCGACGGAGTCATGACCTGGTTATGACGCAATCGTTAGCCTATTTATTACAAAAACGGCTTCTACTGGGCGATAGTGTAAGATACAAGGTAATGGAGCCTTTTATACATTGTCGTGTTTGTTTAGAAATAAACAATGGACAAATGGAGTCTTTAAACGCCTCAGATGTAAAGATATTCGCTGTCAAAGTGAGGCCAAAATGAATGGGAGTCAATGGGATGCTAACAGCAGGTGATGGCTTGGTTAGCAATGGCTGCCCCTATGGAAGGTAGGCTTTCCGGGGGCTGGATTACCCCCTTGAAGGGGTACTGAGGCAAAATCTCACAATAAAATAATAAATACATTTGCTACTTACCAGATATGTTTTATTAAAGGGTAACTAAACCCCAGCTCAGAGCTTAACTCCACCCACTGGCAATTTTTTAAAAATAATGGAAAAGTGGGCAGAGCCCAGCGGAGACAGAGGGGACGAACCGAGGGCGGAGCTGAGCGGAGGGCGTGAGTGCCTGAGACCCGCAGGGACGGGTTGATTGACAGCTGTCTGACTCGCGAGTCGCAAAGATGGAGAATGACTGGAATGATGCCAGTAGCTTTGCAACAGAGCGGTCATTCTCCCCCACCTTCACCTGAAGTGGAGGAGGGTGGATTGTCTGTAGACACAAACCCAGAGCCTTATCAATGCGAGCCGCTGGCTCAAACTGGCTCAAACTAGCGAAGCAGCAGCGCAAGAGAGAAAGAGAACTGACCTAATCTATGAACAGTCAAATCCTTATACTGAATGCCACTAAAATAGATCAGATATCTGATGTACATACAATGTATTTTCATTCAAATTAACTGAAGCAATAAGTAGCGCAGGACCAATAAGTTCAGACCTAATAGCCTATTATTACAGATTTCCTCGAATAAAAGACAGCACGTTACGGTATTGTTGTTCGTTACCGCGGCAACCACTTGCGTGTCAGGGTTTGAAAGTGCGTCTCATGTATGAAACTTTATCTGTTCACCTGACGAGCGGCAATAATATCGCAGGAAAATCCAGTACACCTACCCCCCCCCCCCCAATAACAAGTAGGCTAGTTATTAATAGGCTAATAACAAACATAAAAATAAACATTCGTTTGAAAGTAATTAAAGAGGAAATTATGAGTTAAGCAATATCATACAAACAAGAGTGCTATTTTCCAGAGTAGCCTATATCAGCACAATTGCAAAATGCAATATTAATTTTATACAACAGTTCAATAAACAACAAGTTGTCATTTTTTACAGTTTTACAGAATCTAACAAAAATAGATTCAAACAAAGTATAGGTTTTGTTCTCGAATAATTCACCATTTTTGAACAGTCGGTTAGAACAAATTAGTTGAATGATTCTAGAATCCACTCACGCCGCCAAATATACTGGCAGTTTATAATTTCATAGGCCTGGAATAATTTCATATTTCTGTAATTAAAATATTATATTTAGAACATAAATCTAAAAATCTCATTACATTATTTAGGCAATTGTAATTACAGTGTAAGTGGATTTTGATAAATTGTAAGATGGATTTTGTTGATACTGATTTCATTTAATTCTATAACAGCCATAGTGTATCGTGGTAAATAGTGTAATGAGTTAAAAAGATGGTCAACAATATATATGTAACTTTACTTTATAAGAGGTGTGCCCTAAAAAGTAAGCATGCAATTTTGAGAACACCAAGGAAAAAGCACGTTCTTTAGTCTGTTTGGATACTTCAAACACAAGTTTGCACTGCCTGTTTGGTTTACCTGTTTAGCCTACACGTTAACGTGCGATTTGTCCGACTCATAGCGCGCGTCCTCGATTTACCATATAAGCCATATATTTACCATAATCACACCTCGAGTACGTGCGCTTTGATATAAAAACCCGCAACGGAATCGTTTTTGTGGTAAATCATGCGTCAAGGATGCGCGTTTTGCTGTCAGATCGCACGCTTTTGACGTGTCATTGCGCAATCAGACGCCCGCCCAAGCGTATGAACACTTTGGCTTGGCCACTCGTGATATTCCATTATTATCCAAAATTCTATTATGGAATCTTATGAGGGCGCCTAATCTAGCCTGTTAGTCCTCTAAAATGTTATATAATATTGAGGAAATACAGAAATTATTTAGAAATGCACAACAGCAGCTACATATAGAAAATACCACAAAAAAAAAATGTTTTTCATACCGTCGTTTTAGCGCCCCCAAGGTGCTGTGTCCCTATGCGCCGCATATAGCGCATACCCACTTTTTGCGCCACTGCTTAAGAGGGCAGCACTTTGGCGGTTTTACACCATATATTATAGAATTAAAACACTTTATACCCAAATGTCAAAACATTTACTCGAATCAATGAACAGCATTAATAAAGCCCCAGTATTAAAGATCATTAACTAAAAAAAGTTGGTTTAGGGTTTAGTTACCCTTTAACGCCTGCACCTACCCCAACCCTAAACCTACCCTTACAATAATGCAAATGCAGTAATTAAATGACGCAATATTGATGTGCGCATGCCCAGTGGCCGTAGCTGTATCCCTTATAGTCTTTACCGCGGGAAGTGGTGTGATGACATCACCGTTTCACAAAATATACGGATTGTTTTCAAATTTATCCACCCTGGGACCCAGTTTCAAAAAATATTGGTTTCATGCTCCCAAAACACCGGATCCGTGTGGACGAAACACTGATACGGTACAAAATATTTACGTATACAGCTTAACGCGTCTCCGTGGGGACGCGGCCTAAAGCATGATCTATGCGCAGTCTTTATTAAATAGCAAAATCAAAATAACAAATTGGTATCAAGTATCTCAGAACTTATCAGAACACAAACAGAACAACCAACATGCATTGACAATAACAGACAAAGGACAAACGGTCCACATACACAGGGAAACACTGGGGACTAAACGAGATGATTAACTAGAAATTAGAGGGCAAATCAAACACTATGGCAACAGATGAACAGAGACAAAGGAAACTCAACTGGGAGCAGTGCAAAACTAGCTCAAAGTCCAACTCAACAAACACAGGGTTGATGCATAACTAAGGCTACGTTCAGACTGTCAGATTTGTGTGCATATTCGATTGATTTAGCAAGTGTGAACAGCAAAAAAAGAACAGAAAAATCACATGAAATGCTGTTTCGAGCTACATTCATGCGTGGTTTGAAATCCTGTTGAAATGGCATTTCTGGAAATTTGCTTCAGTCTGACTGCTCTGATCAGATTTTGCGTCGTTTATGTGATTTTCTCACACCACATAATACATAAACGTCAGACGTTGTTATAGGAAACATGCTGAAAATCGCAGCAGAAACAAGGTTGGTGTAAAGTGCCGGAGGAGCAGAAGATGGAAACTGTTTTGAGACAACAGCATCGAATAAAGCTGCTCATACCAGCCTCATACATTTCTGCCGCTGCCTCATAAGACGCAGTAGTCCAGCGGCTACACATTGTCGTGTTGTAAATAAGACCAGACAACATCTGTAATGCAAACCCCTCCATGTTGCGGTTGTTTTTGGCATATACCTACCAAACGCAATATCACTGCCATAGAAATCAATGCAGAAATTCCAGAAAACCAAAGAGCGCCACGGGACACACAATTGGGATCTGAACAGTTGTGATACGCAGTGTGTCAGCTGTCCATTGTCATTTTTTATAAAATGTGGCACACTTGTCTTTTCATTTTTTTTTCTGAATGGTGTAAACATTGCAAGGAACTGTGTTTTCGTACTTACATTTACGATGGATTCTTTAGTTTGAGCCATGTCGGAGATGACCCCATCAGAGATGATGAGGAGGATGAAGTATTCGGAGCCGTCCTTTACTAATGATGCATATCTGCAAAGAAGAAAGCTGATTACTTCATGCCTTTGGAACAGACACAGGGGCTGTCACAAAGAAAAGTACATTCGAAAAATAGGGATGGTGTACTATTTGTGGTAGATTTTCCAAACAAGCACTTTTGTCTATTGCCTACAATTGGTTCTCTAACGAGGCGCCAGGATGCAATACCATATCATTGGAGTAGTGTGTACAATTTCAAGAATTGTAGCCTAAGGCTCAGACATATCAAAATGCAGGGGGGAAATGAAGGTGTCGGAATACTTTTACTGTAAAACCCTGTCAAATGTATGGTTTCTGAAGGCACAAACAATAAATTACCAATTATTTACAGTGAAAAACAGGACATTCCTAAATCCCATTCCTAGATCACACATCACATATTTTACTTTTACTTAATGTTATCACATCTGTAATATACATTAGGGGAATTTATATACATTTTTCTGTTACTGAGTTAATGTTTATTGCACTATTCTAGTGTCGACGTGATTCTTCATGTAGTTTTCTATTGTACCACCTGTATTGTCATGGTCAGTATGTTTTAGGGTACAAACCATAATTTGATAGTTCAAGTAGCTTGGTATATTAATCGAATATCACTCAATGAAATAAAGTTATATGTTGTAAAATACACCGATCAGGCTTAACATTATGACATTAGGTGAATAACACTGATGATCTCTTCATCACTTGTTAGTGGGTGGGATATATTAGGCAGCAAGTGAACATTTTGTCCTCAAAGTTGATGTGTTAGAAGCAGAAACATGGGCAAGCGTAAGGATTTGAGCGAGTTTGACAAGGGCCAAATTGTGACGGCTAGACGACTGGGTCAGAGCATCTCCAAAACTGCAGCTCTTGTGGGGTGTTCCCGGTCTGCAGTGTCAGTCTCTATCAGAAGTGCTCCAAGGAAGGAACAGTGGAGAACCGGGGAACCTGGCACCAGGATGCACTGTGGGAAGAAGGCAAGCCGGCGGAGGCAGTGTAATGTGTGGGCAATGTTCTGCTGGGAAACCTTGGGTCCTGCCCATAGATTGTAAAAAAATATGGACGTAGTGTCCGTGACGTCACCCATAGGATCTGATGAGCCGCTCTGAAGCGAAAAGTATGGTCGAGCTGGCCGTCGCCATCTTGGCAGCGCGTCACTCCCGGATAACAGAAAATGGGCAAAGAGGCGGGACGTGGGCGGAGCTGAAGTGACGTGATGACTAACAGACAGCAGACAAACGCCAATCCACCTGTCACTCAAAGTGGCCACGCCCTTAATTATGCAGAACTTAGCTGTATAGCCAAAACCACAATTTGTCCCAGGCTGTAAACATATTTTATTCTGCTGTAAAGTTGGGCATTTTAACATGGGGCTCAATGAGATTCTGCTCCTTCTGGAGCCTGTCCCTAGCGGCCAGTCGACGGATTGCAGTTTAAGTCACTTCCGTATTGGCTTCAAGAGAAACTGCGGGAGGCGCCGCTTGGTCCTGCCATCCATGTGGATGTTACTTTGGCAGCAAAAGGGGGACCAACGCAATATTAGGAAGGTGGTCATAATATTATGCCTGATCGGTGTATACAGCTTTAATATTCCATCTCATTAATCCTGAAACATTGTCACAATATTTTTTACAGTGAATTTCTGGCAACTGCTGTGTTTAGTTCCTGTTTTCTTAGTGTCCTGGGTTTCTAACTTCTTGTTTGTTTCCTTGGTTACGGATTGGGCTCACCTGTTTCTTGTGTAGTTGATCATCATCCTGTGTTTTATATGCATGTGTTTTGCTTGCTTGTTTAATTTCAATTCTGTCATGCAGTGCTTTAAGTGGGCCGGTACGCGCCGGTACTCAGTACTCATTTGCGAGCAGAGACTACATTACCCATACACCCTTGAGTTTTACAAGTGAAAAGCGCATGCGTCGCTTTTGCCGCTGTCAGTTGTCAGGGTTGTTGAGAGGGTGTGTGAAACGCGCAACCACAGCTGCTCGGTTAAAATCTATGGTTAAAATACAAAGCACTTGTGCCGAGACGAGGACGAGAGACACCACTTCTACCGATGACAACAGCCGCATGTTGTAGTTGGGTCGTTCCTATTATACAGTGACTTTTCTGTCTTTATGATTTACTTACTCATATTTTCTATAAAATGAGTCACTTAAGAAATGGCTTAAATTATAAATGTAGGTCTTCTTTATCACTTAAACAGATATAATAGGTATTAAAAATACTATTTTGTATTTTACACACCTTTTTATTGATATATGCATTCAATTTTATCATGTCCTCAGTGCAAAGGCAGTGGACTTTAAACTTCCACAAGAACTATAAACCATGAAATGATGAAAATCTCAAAATATTTTTAGATTATGTTATAGAATAGGCTAAACTACCTCTAGTTATACATATAAATCATGTGAAACTATAGTTATTTTTGTACAATTGTCTTCATTTACTGTGTCCCTGAAGTCATCTTCCACCCTGTTAGTATGTATTTCTCGACTTCCAAAAAAGACCACAATTCCATTGAGACAATTTTCAGGAAATTACATAATTAGTTTTTCCTGCTGGAATTCAACCGTACAAAATTAAGTAAGCTTCAACTCTCACCTCTACCTTTTTTTTTTAGTTTTTGAAATGTTATCCTGCTTGTCTCTTAAAGCTCCACCCTGATAGGCTCTGTTATGAAGAATGTTTGTCCGGTCAAAAAAATGTTAAAACATATCTGACATAGTTATAAAAGTTCTGTTTATCTGTAGAAGGTTAGCTAGCTAAACGTTGATCCCTCAAAGAGCTACGGCTAACTTATCTTAAAATTTTCCACCCTGTTGATTCCGCCCTGACCTAACAGGGTGGAAATTCTAATAGAATAAATCGTATTTAGTGTATAGTGCAAATTCTATAAACACATATATGCATATATAAAACCATGTTATATAGGTGCAGTGCCACACATTACTGATGGCAAACCATGCAGGACAATGAGGGAAAACTCCTCCACTGTTATGGTCTTCCACCCTGTTAGGCCAGTCATTTTTAAATAATAATTTGACAGCAACGTTAAATGTTTTGCATACTTATGTTTTATTTTGGGAGGTGAGGATCATTAACAGCATATACAATATACGTTTTTGAACATTTTTTTTATTATTTACCATCCTGTTGGCAAAAATGGGTACAAAAAGTACCTGTTCTTAATAATCAAGACATTCTATTCATCAATAATAGTTTTGTTATTGTTAAAAAAAATACCATGATGGCATAAGGGACATATACTATCGAAGAAAAACTTGTTATTGTTTAACATTTACATTATTAACATTTTGTGATAACTATGTATATGTCCCTAACAGGGTGGAACACCTTCACGGCCCGTGTCTGAACAATGAATTTTTTTAGTCCCTGAGCTTGACCAATATGTATTCCGACTAGTTAAACATGTCACCATTTTGGTAGAATGCTAAAAACATGAAAATCATGTACTTTTTTTTCAAACATTTCTGAAGCCAAAATGTTACCGCATACCAGGAATGACCCAGCTATAGTTTCTAACTGTGTTGCTATTTGATTAGAAAAAAGAAAGACAAAAGTGAACATTGGCCTGCATGGTAGCCTAATGAGGAGCCGTCAATGGTCTTGCTTTGTAAATAAACCCTTATTGTAACAAATGATATAGTTAAACAATTACAAGAACTATATGTTAGTTCTAAGGCTGAGAACAAGTTAGAAAGAGCTTTAAAATATGGACCTTCTTGAATTATTGACTAAACAATCCCCCCCATAACCACGCCCCCAACAAAGCCCCGCCCCCTATGGTTTCGTTTCGTGTCCATGTTTTCGTGTCTTTTATTTTGAAGCTTTCCCATTGTCATGTTCCTGGTTTGTCATGTGATTTCCCTGACGCCATCATGCAACCCTGTCATGTGCTTCCCCTGTTCACGGTTTTCATTGGTTCTTTGTTCCTTGTGTCATTTTCTGATTGGTTCAGATGTTTCTTGTTGCTCAGAGGTCTTTGGCTGAATCCGAAATCGCTCCCTATACCCTTAAATAGGGCACTATTTGAGGGAACATCCATTTGTAGTGGTGTCCGAAACCATAGTGGACATTATCGAGTGCACTCATTCAATCCCACAATGCACCGCGATCACGAGTGTACAACTGATGTACTCACAACGGCTGTCCAAACTCACTCACTCGTTTTCATTCACTCCTTCAAGTGAACTAACGTAGGGAATAGTGATTGAGGGTTTAGGGTGTGATTTCTGAAATCTGAAACCCTCATTCACTATTCCCTACTTTAGTCCACTAATACAGTTCACTTGAAGGAGTGCAATGTGGGATTGAATGAGTGCACTCGATAACGTCCACTATGGTTTCGGACACCACTACAAATGGCTGTTCCCTTAAATAATTCCTGTTTGAGGGTATAGGGGGCGATTTCGGATTCAGTCATTGTTCCTTTGTCGAGCTTTGTTCCCTGTACCTCTGTTGGTGAGTTTATATTCAGCTCATGTTTCGTGTCAAGCCAAGCCAAGTCTTTGTTTATTGGTTGATGTTTATTAGAAATAAAGCTGCTCAGGGGTTCTTAGCTTCTTGCCTCTGCTGGACTCCCCAATGTGAGAGATTCTCTCCTTCATATCCATTACCAATGCGTTACAATAACAACTTGTGTGATAAATAGTATGATGAGAATGTTTAAATATAATTGGCCTCACCTTGCTACATGATTAATGACAGGGGAGAAGTACGTTGGTCCATAGAGACGGACAGACTTCAGACTCTGATAATACGCTTCTAGAACGCCCTCTATGCCGCTGCAGTATGGGTTACCTGGGTTCCCGTTCTGTAAGTACACATATAAATAATAAACACATGTACACATATGCATAAGTTTATAATACTGGCGTCCCAGTGAAGGATGCATACATAAATGTACAAATGTATGCCTTGTGAGCACATAAAATGAGCCTTTTGAAAAAGTATTATATTAAATGTGCACTTGTAGAATACATCAAATCTTGCATATTATCTCTTTTATGATGGATAGATGCACTTTTATGATAGATAGATGCACTTTTATGATGGATGGATGCTCTTTTATGATAGATAGATGCACTTTTATGATGGATGGATGCTCTTTTATGATGGATAGATGCACTTTTATGATGGATAGATGCTCTTTTATGATGGATAGATGCACTTTTATGATGGATAGATGCACTTTTATGATAGATAGATGCACTTTTATGATGGATAGATGCTCTTTTATGATGGATAGATGCACTTTTATGATGGATAGATGCACTTTTATGATAGATAGATGCACTTTTATGATGGATAGATGCACTTTTATGATAGATAGATGCTCTTTTATGATGGATAGATGCACTTTTATGATGTATGGATGCACTTTTATGATGGATAGATGCACTTTTATGATGGATAGATGCACTTTTATGATGGATAGATGCACTTTTATGATGTATGGATGCACTTTTATGATGGATAGATGCTCTTTTATGATGGATAGATGCTCTTTTATGATGGATAGATGCACTTTTATGATGGATAGATGCTCTTTTATGATGGATAGATGCACTTTTATGATGTATGGATGAACTTTTATGATGGATAGATGCTCTTTTATGATGGATAGATATTCTTTTATGATGGATAGATGCACTTTTATGATGGATAGATGCACTTTTATGATGTATGGATGCACTTTTATGATGGATAGATGCTCTTTTATGATGGATAGATGCACTTTTATGATGTATGGATGCACTTTTATGATGGATAGATGCTCTTTTATGATGGATAGATGCACTTTTATGATGGATAGATGCACTTTTATGATGATAGATAGATGCACTTTTATGATGGATAGATAGATGCACTTTTATGATGGATAGATGCACTTTTATGATGGATAGATGCACTTTTATGATGGATAGATAGATGCACTTTTATGATGGATAGATGCACTTTTATGATGGATAGATGCACTTTTATGATGGATAGATGCACTTTTATGATGATAGATGCACTTTTATGATGGATAGATGCTCTTTTATGATGGATAGATAGATGCACTTTTATGATGTATGGATGCACTTTTATGATGGATAGATGCACTTTTATGATGGATAGATGCACTTTTATGATGGAAAGATGCACTTTTATGATGATAGATAGATGCACTTTTATGATGGAAAGATGCACTTTTATGATGGATAGATGCTCTTTTTTGATGGATGGATGCACTTTTATGATGGATAGATGCACTTTTATGATGGATAGATGCTCTTTTATGATGGATGGATGCACTTTTATGATGGATGGATGCACTTTTATGATGGATAGATGCACTTTTATGATGGATAGATGCTCTTTTATGATGCACTTTTATGATGGATAGATGCACTTTTATGATGGATAGATGCACTTTTATGATGTATGGATGCACTTATATGATGGATTGATGCACTTTTATGATGGATTGATGCACTTTTATGATGGATAGATACACTTTTATGGACTTCAAAAATGACCCAACAAGTCACTGCCATTATAAAGCTTGGAAGAGCCAGGACATTTTTAAAATAACTCAGCATTTACTCGTCTGAAAAAAGAATGTCATACACAATTAGGATGACTTGAGGGTGAGGAAATCATGGGGTAATTTTCATTTTTGGGTGAACTATCCCTTTAAGTAGCCTTTTAAAAAGTGCACTTTCTAAAAATGGCAAATAAAAAATGTTGGTTACACTTTATTTTAAGGTGTCATTACTACAGTGTATTATACATTTACTGAGTATTAACTACCTGTATAGTACCACTTTATTTTGATAGTCCACTTTAGGCATTTTACTCACACTACCTCCACTGAAGAAGGGTAACACTTTAGTTTAGGGTCAAATTCTCACTTTTAACTAATTGCTTATTAGCATGCTTATTACTAGGATACTGGCTGTTTATTAGTTTATATATTTTAAAGCACATATTAATGTCTTATTCTGCATGACAATATTCTACATCCCTTAATCCTACACAATACCTAAACTTAACAACTACCTTACTAACTTAATCTAGATATTAGGAGTTTATTGGGGCAAAAGTCATAGTTAATAGTTAGTTAATAGTGATAATTGGACCCTAATCTAAAGTGTGACCAAAAAGAAGAAAACTTTTCACTTGGTTTTCCGGTTATTTTAATGCCCTCTTCTTATCCATGGCAATTCGACTGATAACAGAGTTTTTTATTCCCTAATCAGGGTCAGGGATATTAGGGTTTAGAGTCTCAATCTCCATGAGCGGTTAGGGTGCAGTTCAGATACAGGGTTAGATATGCAATCGGGTTCCTCCCCCTGGGGTTAAATCAATCCCCAATCCCCTGTAAGGGTCAGGTTTTGTGTTTGGTTCCAGTACACATCCCAGGGTTATGTCCCTTAAGGTTAGGTTAACTCCAATCCCCTGTAAGGGGTATGTTTTGGGATTCAGTTCAGACTATTATCGAATTAGGTGAAAACAATTGCTACCCATGTAACGTCCCACATAAGACTGTATTTGGGAAACGATATCCTAAAAAACACATCTTCAGTATGTACCTCAGGATCATTGGGTGTTCCGGCCCTCCTCTGAGGCCTTAGGGGATCAGTCCTGTATGTGTACCCAACTAAAACAATCTATTAGACCCACCATTTCAAGATCATTGGGGTCCAATTCCTCTTAAGACCATTCTTGCCCCATCTCCAGCCATTATAATGTGACCACCTCGCTTCCCCGGTATCCTGGGTCCAATGGACCAGGTGTGCCTCTGTCTGGAATTGGACATTAAAAAGGGTCTCTATTGCTTTTCCGGATGTCTTGATATGTCAATTCAGCTTCCTTAATAGGAGCTTTTGCTTCAGTGGTAAACTGGCAACTGAAATTGATTATGGGCATATAAATTTCCACATTGGGAAAGGCTTGTTCTGTTGCCCCAAAACTCTTTTCAACATTCTCTCTAGCAAAGCTATCGATGTATGCTTTCTGTTGTTCACCCCAATTGATACACTCTAAAAAATGCTGGGTCAAAAATAATCCAAGTTGGGTTGAAAATGGACTAACCCAACAATTGGGTTGTTTTAACCCAGCAGTTGGGTTAAATGTTTGCTTTAAACAACCCAATTGCTGGGTTAAAACAACCCATTTGCTGGGTTAAAACAACCCAATTGCTGGTTTAGTCCATTTTATTTTTAACCCAGCATTTTTTTGAGTGTAACAACACTTTTATCACCATTGGCAACCCTTGTTGGTGTTCTGTGCTCCAAGAGCTACTCTAAAAAATGCTGAGTTAAAATCAACCCAAGATGGGTTGAAAATGGACAAACCCAGCAATTGGGTTGTTTTAACCAAGCAATTGGGTTATTTTAAACAAACATTTAACCCAACTGCTGGGTTAAAACAACCCAATTGCTGGGTTTGTCCATTTTCAACGCATCTTGGGTTATTTTTAACCCAGCGATTGGGTTGTTTTAGCTCAGCAATTGGGTGGTTTTAACCAAGCAATTGGGTTGTTTTAACCCAGCGATTGGGTGGTTTTAACCAAGCAATTGGGTTGTTTTAACCCAGCGATTGGGTTGTTTTAACCAAGCAATTGGGTTGTTTTAAGCAAACATTTAAGTTAAAACAACCCATTTATGGGGTTAAAACAACCCAAATGCTGCGATTGTCCATTTTCAACCCATCTTGGGTTGTTTTTAACCCAGCGATTGGGTTGTTTTAACCAAGCAATTGGGTTGTTTTAAGCAAACATTTAAGTTAAAACAACCCATTTACGGGGTTAAAACTGCTGTTTTTAACCCAGCATTTTTTAGTGTAGACATGTGCAAGATGGACATGTCCTCTGGATTTGGACTGTGGTTAGGGTTAGCAGAGTCATTTGACATGTACTTCCAAAGTTACTTCTAGTCAGTAGAATGTATTTTGGAGGAGAATCAAAATAGAGTGAGTAGATATTAAGCAGACAGTCTACTAATAATCTATTGAGAGTTACTAGTTAGTACGTTATCAAGTGTTTTTATTATTATGTATTGTTGCATTTATTGTTTATGGATCCAACATGTTGTCAATGTAAACACACCTCGAGTCCTAAAATATCTAAAGTGGACTATTGAAATCTCGAAAGCGTTACCACATACGTACTATAGGCTCAGATTAGGGTTTGGTTTAGGGTTAGTTGCATGTAGATATGCATCATTTATAGTGATTACTATAATAACTACATGCAACTTGTAACAACGACACTGTACATTTTAAATCATTACGTTTTAATAATCATTTGTCATGCTTTAAAGTGCACTTATTTTGATGTGTAGACTAACATACTAAGCACATGTTAAGTTCTATAATTTTAACTGTAGTGTGTTATTCGATATTACATTTAAAATTAATATATCTTAAATGTACTAAATTGCAACTTTATTATTAAAAATGTGTAATTACAAATATATGTACATGTTCCAATAGAAATGACATTGAGCATAGTTTAACATACATGCTTATCAGTATATTCGTCAGTACGCTTTACAACCATTTTTTGAATACAATAGTATTATGAAATTATTTATTTCTGTAATAAGTACTCTTTTTAAAAGGTATGCTAAAGTGCACTTGCTTTTCACCAGGGTAGAATGTTAAAATACTCCTTTTAATAATATCCAACAACTTGGAGATAGTACTGTATAATCGGCAATGTTTACAGAGAGCAAACATTCTCACAGCAAAATGACAACAAGAATCAGCCATCAAAAGTTTGATCTGGGCATGTGAGCTCACATCCCAGAAGCTTCCTGCTGTAAGAAGCACGTTTAAAGAGCGCTATTCATTCAAGTAAAGCTTTAATGCTCTGCTGAGTGCATATGGAGTCTCCCGTGTTCAGCCCTGAGGAAAAGTGTGTGTGTTTTAGCTGTGTGTGGGCAGCTGCAGCCGCAGGCAGTGCATCTGTTTGGTCCAATAAGAAGGATCTGTGTCTCACTGTATATGGGATTATGTGATAGATTCTCTGTGACGGTTTCGTGGGTGTGGAACAGGGGGGGGGGGGGGGGGGTTAAAAAAAAATAAACATAAAATAAATTCGGTCCTCTTTAGAAATGTGAGACAGCTGTGGGTAATCTCCATTTGCTAATGTCTATGAATCTTTTTCAATCTCCTTTATGAACTGTCTCATCCATATTTATCAGTTAGTCACCCCTCCAGAGCTCTTATTTGGATACCAGTGGTGTGGTTGTCTAGGGGGTGTGTGAAATCAAAATTTCACTTTAGAGCTTTTTGGCTTTCAGTTCATGTTTGTTAGCTCATCTATATGCTAATGTACTCCTGAAAGTTGACAAAATTATCTTTTAATAGATGAACACATATAAAACGGACAGTCTAATATTCATACTTTAAGTCCTTCCCTAATCAACAACTGATTAGATTGCCCTTTATTTTACACTTTATTGTGCTTGTCCGAGGTACAATAACTGAATAGACAGGGCCAACTGCCTATTGAATAACAGATAAGCACACTCAATAGGTCCTAACCAATATAAAATATGTCAACACAAAAGTTGCACTTAGTCTTTAAGTGTGGGTTCTAAGGGTCCTGCTGGAGAATAGGTTCATAGAGAGATCCTCCAGTTTTCATGTGACATATAATGCTGGAGTAGACCTGCTGCGCACACACATATATAGACATACATAATAACCTCCATAGCAGAGGAACTCTAATAGGACGCCGCAGGTACGCTTAGAGCAAACACTGAACCAGACTATTTCAATGTTGAGCAAGGAAGCTCACTGGCTATAGATACAGCAGAGGCCAATCAGTAAGAGACATGTAGTATGATGGGTATTGCTAGCAGATTACATGTAAAGCATAATCAAGTGTAAGACTGTGCATGTAATACAACTAAGATACTCAAACAAAAACATGCTGTTTGAGAACAAATAGATTGCATTTGCAATACAAGCAAGTACTTTCTTAACAATCTTAATAACAGACTGAAAAATAATTGTGCTCACCAGGGGAAATTCGTGAGACACGTGGCCATCGGGTGGCAGTTTTGCACCAAACCCCAGTGCGGGGAAGAGCTTATCACTGTCATAGTCCTGAATAATCTCCCCCACGGCTCTGAGTGCCAGTGCATACGCGTTCAGATGATATGGGCTCATGTAGTGTAGAGAGGTAGGCTGGGAAGGGTTGCCTGTGATAAATAGAGCAGACAATGCATGAATCAATGAAGTATTGAAATATGTGAATTAGAATGTGAGACTTCGTACTGTACCAGAAATGAGGGGTAGTGCTAATATAATAGTGCCATCTTTGTAACATGTGTACCCATAATGATCTACTCACATTATTTGATAATGTGATGTTTTTGTCCCTGCAGTTCTCTTTTGAGTGGAACTCGATGCCGCGTCATAGCATTGAAGGGTGTCTGAAGCACGTGTCTACACACGGCAATTCCTGATTGGCGTAGTGATGTAGTGTAGTACGTCACAGAAACCATAAACCATTGCCTGATCTTCTTTGTCTGCAGAAGACGCATGTTTGAGCATGTGTTTGCTGTTTGTGTGTGCAATGTACTTTCTTTAGACCAGGAGTTATACTCAAAATGTCAGGTCTAAGATTCTATAACGGGGGACGATTAACACGAAATTTGTGTACTTTGCATGGGTGAGGAGCAAACAAGATTAGCATGCGAGGTCAGTCCTTGAGTCTTTGCGAGAAGTTTAACATCAGCAACCTTCGATCTCGCTTGGCACTCTTTCAAAGAGATGAGAGCCAAGATCCTGCACCCCATGGCTCGAGTCCCGCAGCTGACTTTGGTCATGGGGCTCGCAGGTCAAGTTGCTGGAGGTGGAGCTTGATACCGGTGACAGAGCCTTTACTTTTGCCCTCTCCACCAGCTCCGAGGACCCCGTTCTGGATCTCGAAGTTCGCTCTGCAATATCTTCAGACCAGAACAAGGAACTCATGCTGTCTGTGTCTGACTCTGACGAGTTGGATGCAGACAGACACGCGGGTGCTTCGGCAGGGCAGTCCTCTCAGTCTGTCGCGTTCGAGGAACTGCTTAAGATTGTGATTCGGGGTCATGGCCAAATTAAATCTAAATTGGCATGATGAGAAGAAAGTCACTTGGTCGAAACTGGATGACTGTTATTTAACATCTGGCTGATAGCAACCTCCCCGCCAGCATCTTCCGTTCTTCCCTGAACTCCACACTGAGATTTTGAGGTCTTGGAGGAATCCGTACTTGGTGCGAGTGCATAATCTGGCCACCAAATCATATTCCATGGCAAACGGTATGTGCGAGCACAGGCACAAGGCGATGTCGACGGTGGAAGAGACACTTACAGTCTATCACATTGTTATGGTGGAAACCTGGCTTACCCACCAAGCCTTGTAAGGCAACATCTTACATCATCTTGTAGGGCAACATCTTAAGGCATATGCAGAAGCAGGTCAGGCTGGTGTGTCTCAGCACATCATGGTGGTCTTGCATGCCTACCAGGCTGACCTGCTTAAAGAGTTGTATTATGCTAAAGGATTAACCCCTGGGGCGGTGAAAGAGCTACACAGGGCCACAGATCTCACCCTCCATGCGAAGCGGCACCTGTGGCTCAACCTCAAGGGGATAAAGGAAAGAGACAAGGCTTTCCTTCTGGATGTTATCTACTGGCCTATTCGGCGGTGCAGTCAACACTATTGTCAACAGGTACCAGGAGGCCAAGAAATAATTGCATTCAGAATTCAGAAAACTGATCCCTCAATGAATCCGAGAGCCGGCTTGATCCAGCAGCCACTCCAGGCCAGGGCCCAGTGGTAGGAGAGAAGCCAGTGTTCCCCCCATAAAGACAAGGGGGCCTTATCTACAAGAGATAAGAACTCTCAGGCACAGGCATCCAGGGGGAGACAGGATCTTAGATGTTATCTCCTCCAGGGGAGATAAGAACAAGTCCTGACAACCACAGGCCCTGGCCCCCTGGGACTGGATGGTACAGGTGGGCTGAGGTACACATGGTACAGACATGGGCTGAGGCTGTGTCTGTATGCCTTTCCTTCCACAGCTCTGCTCCCGGTGGTTCTAGCAAGGGTCTGCCAGGACCGAGTCCACCTTATAGTGGCTCAGTTCTGGACAGCACAAGTATGGTTCTCTGACCTGTTATTTCTCCTACAGGGCATTCCATGGGAGATCCTGGTTTGGAGAGATCTTCTGTCGTAAGTGCAGGGGGCGATCTACCACCCCAAGGTGAAGAGCTGGAGATTTGGAAACTCCTGCTTAGACTTTGCTCCAGACCTATGCTGCACCCCAGACCAGACTATTTTCCAAAAGTTTCTCCTATGGCTGGTCAGCCAGTGGTCTTGCAGGCTTCCTTCCCTCTGCCTCATGAGATGCAAAAGCCAGAAAGTTATGTCCGGTTCGTACTCTGAGGATCTATGTCCACCCCTCAGGCCAGTGGCGTAAATGCTCTCAGCTTCTGGTCTGGTGGCTGCAATAGTGGCAATGCGTCACCAAGCAGCGTATCTCGCATAGGATCACTGATGGATCACTCCCTCTCCTACGATGTATGCGGAATGGCTTCGCCTCTGAGGGTTAGGGTCCAAAAGCTCCTGCCAGGTGTGCATCCTTACAAGATGCCTGTGCAGCGGCAGGATGGTCCTCTCCGCACACATTCATCTGGATGTGGATTCAACCACAGGGTCTCAAGCCCTTCAGGGTTGATCTGGATTCAGCATGCGCTCAACAACTGTCTGTGCAGATGCACAATCTTGTTGGGCAGGCAAAATCCTGTGGTGTGGCGGCATTGGTATTGAAGTTCTGCCATGATGCGGCAAAGAGTTCCACTCGAAAGGGAACATCTCTATGTAACCCGGTTCCCTGAGCGAGGAACGAGACGCCGCGTCATGTTGCCACACCCCGGTTATGCCTGTGTCTCTTCTTCAGACAATTAGAATCTGACTAAGTGCTGGTCAGGTGTCGATTTATGGTTTTGGTGATGTACTATAGCGGGGTTCCCATAGCGTCAATGCCATGACGCGGCATCTCATTCCCCTCTCAGGGAACCGGGTTACATATGTAACCTGAGATGTTTCTGTACAACCTTGTTATGCTGTGAAATTTCCCCTTTTAAAAATAATGATCTACCATTATCTTTAAGAGTGTATTTTGACCTCTTGGTTACCAAAAAGGGTATTTAGTAGTAATTCATTATGTATACCCTTAAATTAGCTCTTTTAAGTTGAATAGTTCAACATTAAAGGGGTGGTTCTGTATTTATTTCTAGGCTTGGTTGTGTTTATGGGGCGCAGTATAACATGTCTTAATACTTCTTTTTTTTAAAAACGCCATACTTTTCTTATATTTTAACTTTATTCCACAACGCTGCCTCCACTGTCCTTTGAACGGCTCATTTGCTTCCTGCTTCTATGAAGCCCATCCCTCCGAAAAACGCAATGGTCTTAGATTAGTTAGATGGCCAAATGTAGTTTGTAGTTCAGCAACAGCTCTCTCTCTTTCGTAATGACTGCGCCGTGGCCTTTGTTGCGTGACTTTGTTTGAACACTTTGTTGCGTGTTCGCGGGGGCAGTGTTTAAGTTTATAGCAAGGGTTTATGATGTCACCAACCCGGGAAGAAGCTTGTTGTAGTCCAAACCGGCCGTTTTTGTAGGCAATAAACTGCCATAACTTTAGAAGACAATATCTCCGTTTGCATTGAACTTTCAGCGCTGTAACTTTGCAGATACTGTTTATGCTCAAGCAGCAACATTACACACTAACTAAAGTTTAAAAAGTGAAATCGCATGCAACCACCCCTTTAAGGTACATAATCTGTGATATTTTTGGTTTTACTGCACAAAGCATAACAATATTGACTGTAAATAATGCAGTATGATGATATTTGCTTGCCATTCTAATACCGATCTTCAACCCTGTAACAACCCCAAAGATTTTGAATGCAATCAGGTGAGTACATTCAAACATGTTTTGAAAAAGAAATGACTTATGACATGTAATTAAAATTAAAAATGCTTTTGTTTAACATCTGCTGTGTCCTAGAGTTTTACATAGTCACAACAATGAGAAAATAGTGATTTTTAGCATGATACATTCTCTACTGCCTCTTGTTTTCAAAATTCAATTAAAAAAGCTAGCAGAGGTGTTTAATTGTAACTTTTAAATACTATTTTTAACATAGTTTCTGGACAAATTCTCTGTACTTTTAACAACTGTTAGAACTTTGGAAGGTTACAAACTTATAATTGGTACTTTGGTGTAGGGTGGGGTAATGGTCTCTTGAAAGTTCGGAAGTAATAACGCTTTCATTTTTAGAAGTTAAAAAAAAATATATATATAAATAAAAAGATGAAATTTACACACGCACAGATAAAAATTAGCCATTATCATAACATGTACATGATGTTAGAAATCATTTTATTTGAAAAGTAATGTTTCCGTAATGTAAATAAGCTCACCGTTTGATGCAGTAAAATCAATCGCCACCGTGAAATTAATTTGAGTACTGCAAGAGAACAGAGCAAAAACACTAAAGTGAGCACATATGTATCATAACATAAAATATATGAGGCTTATCAAAGCATAATAAAGCTCCTGAGTCAAATCTCCAGCGAGCTGACTGTGTGAAACTGTGTCTCAGCTCAATTTAATCTGTGGGCAGAAATGAAGGAAATTATTCCCTGAGAGCATCTCTTTGTTCATCTAATATTCTCTCTGCCGCTTTCTGGTTTTTCTGTCTGTTCAACAGAACGCATATACAGCGAGATTTGCAAAGTGTCTGTAAGAATTTTCCACAGTAGTCTTTTTGCAGATCCTTCCAATTATTCTGCCGATATTTCCAGTGTTTGCTTGACTGTTTGAAGGCCAGGTCATGTGCCTGGGGTCTCTGTGTCTCTCAGAATAGAGCGGTCTATTTATAGCTCAGTTTATTACGGCATCATAATGCAGTGCACTCCCTGTGAATATGGGTGTGTGACGTGGAGAGAAGAGAGGGGAAGGAAGAGGGAATTATTCATGGATGGTGAGGCACAGCAATATGTTTCCAGTCTCAGTAGATGAGCTTGAGTATGTTCGTACATACCATGGAATACCCTGATGATGTCACATTTGCTAAATATGTCAGATACTGAATTCCACAATTTCTAGAATGACGTTTCTATTAATTCTATAACTAGATGCCACTTGCCAAATTAAACATAAACGGTAATAAAATCTCTTTGATTCTCTTCGATGTGACAATGTAGCATTGCTTCTGTTTAAAACATTTTGGTTACACTTTATATTAAGGTGCCATTGTTACAGTGTAGTTACATATTTAAGTACTGATTATTAATTAACCACTGTACTTATTATAGAGTTAGGGTAGTTTGGTTGGTATGCATGTAATTATGCATAATTTACTGCAATTGCTATGCTATAAGTACATGTACTACATGTAACAAGGACACTGTAAAATAGTAAAACACTTATTTTTGCATAGTATTTCATATACACTACACGTTTAGTGACTATTTACTAAGTAAAAAAACTTAATTTTAACAGTTTTTAACACTTTATTTTACTGTAAAATATATATAATTATCAGTAAAATATATACAATTTGACTGTCATTTATAAGCATTATGGAAGCTTGTTTCTGCCACATTGTGTAATATAAACGTACATTTCTAATTTATTCTGCAATTCTAACTTTACAACCCGCAATTGCAAGTTCATATCACACAAATCGGAGAAAAAAAGTCAAGTCAATAAGTCAAGATTTTTTCTCAAGAGTATGAGATATAAACTAGCACATGCGAGTTATAAAGTTATAATTGTGAGATATAAATTCACAATTGCGTGAAAAAAAGAATTGTGAGCTGACTTTATTTCTCAGAATTTCTCTCTCAGAATGATCAGATATAAAACGTATAGCACAGATATAAATGAGATAAAACTAGATATAAATTAGATAAATATATAGAGATATTTTTTATTCCAGAGAGGAAAAAAGCGTGCAAATGCCTATATACACGATCAGGCATAACATTATGACATATTAACATTATTCCTAATATTGTGTTGGTCCCCCTTTTGCTGCCAAAACAGCCCTGACCCATCGAGGCATGGACTCCACTAGACCCCTGAAGGTGTGCTGTGGTATCTGACACAAAGATTTTAGCAGCAGATCCTTTAAGTCCTGTAAGTTGTGAGGTGGGAACTCCGTGGATCTTGTTTGTTCAGCACATCCCACAGATGCTCGATTGGATTGGATTGAGATCTGGGGAATTTGGAGGCCAAGTCAACGCCTCAAACTCGTTGTTGTGCTCCTCAAACCATTCCTGAACCATTTGTGCTTTGTGGCGGCGCATTATCTGCTGAAAGAGCCACAGCCACCAGGGAATACCGTTTCCATTAAAGGCTGTACATGATCTGCAATAATGCTTAGGTAGGTGGTACATGTCAAAGTAACATCCACATGGATGGCTGGACCCGAGGTTTCCCAGCAGAACATTGCCCAAAGCATCACTGCCTCCGCTGACCCCCCGCAAGAGCTGCAGTTTTGAAGATGTTCTGACCCAGTCGTCTAGTCATCACAATTTGGCCCTTGTCAAAACTCCCTCAAATCATTATGCGGAACGTGAATAGAGCGTCTGGAGCAAGTGATTTCCATGTTAAGTCAATTATAAAGACGCGGTGGCGCGCGTCTGGAGGTCCAGTTCGCCCGGAAGATCTTGCGCGATGCGCACGTTACGTGCGAGTGATTTTATTTGGTGCTTTTTTTGCATTCACGTGTTTGAAGCGAAATTGTCTGACACCTGAGTTGAAAAATCTTTGGCAACTTTGTCGTCTGTTCGCACCGCGTTAACCAATCAGGAGCCTGCTAAACGGGGTAAGTGACGTGATACATTCACTCATTCAAAACAGTGGCTGTGTTTAAGGACTTGGCACTTAATCTGGACTGAAAGACTGAAGGACCTTGGCGTATTATTGCATTATTATGGCATGACAATGAGGAAAATTGTTGTTACTGTTCTTTCATGCATTTTTTTCAAAAACATTTTTTTTAAAAGTCACTCATTCAACATGGAGGAATGACTGATATTGGCAGTGAGCAGCCATACAGAAATATATGGGTGCGGGACAGGCGGAAGTACGGCTGAAAAGCGTCCGTCATCCAGGCGCAGATCCTGGAGCGCCTCGAACGCTCGAACTATTTTGCTCCAACACTCAATTTATACGTGCATCCAATTCTTTGGATGCGCGAGTGGATTCAAAATGTTCAAGCGTCCACATAGACGCAAATTTTACGCTCTATTCGCGTTCGGTGTGAACGCAGCATTACGCTTGTCCATTTTTCCTGCTTCTAACCTGCTTCTCAACTTTGAGGGCAAAATGTTCACTTGCTGCCTAATATATCCCACCCACTAGCAGAAGATGAAGAGATAATCAGTGTTATTCACCTCACCTGTCATAATGTTATGCCTGATCGGTGTGTATATAATTATACATACACTCACCAAAGGATTATTAGGAACACATACTAATACTGTGTTTGACCCCCTTTCGCCTTCAGAACTGCCTTAATTCTACGTGGCATTGATTCAACAAGGTGCTGAAAGCATTCTTTAGAAATGTTGGCCCATATTGATGGGAGAGCATCTTGCAGTTGATGGAGATTTGTGGGATGCACATCCAGGACACGAAGCTCCTGTTCCACCACATCCCAAAGATGCTCTATTGGGTTGAGATCTGGCGACTGTGGGGGCCATTTTAGTCCAGTGAACTCATTGTCATGTTCAAGAAACCAATTTGAAATGATTCGAGCTTTGTGACATGGTGCATTATCCTGCTGGAAGTAGCCATCAGAGGATGGGGACATGGTGGTCATAAAGGGATGGACATGGTCAGAAACAATGCTCAGGTAGGCCGTGGCATTTAAACGATGCCCAATTGGCACTAAGGGGCCTAAAGTGTGCCAAGAAAACATCCCCCACACCATTACACCACCACCACCAGCCTGCACAGTGGTAACAAGGCATGATGGATCCATGTTCTCATTCTGTTTACGCCAAATTGTGACTCTACCATCTGAATGTCTCAACAGAAATCGAGACTCATCAGACCAGGCAACATTTTTCCCGTCTTCAACTGTCCAATTTTGGTGAGCTTGTGCAAATTGTCGCCTCTTTTTCCTATTTGTAGTGGAGATGAGTGGTACCCGGTGGGGTCTTCTGCTGTTGTAGCCCATCCGCCTCAAGGTTGTGTGTGTTGTGGCTTCACAAATGCTTTGCTGCAAACCTCGGTTGTAACGAGTGGTTATTTCAGTCAAAGTTGCTCTTCTATCAGCTTGAATCAGTCGGCCCATTCTCCTCTGACCTCTAACATCAACAAGGCATTTTCGCCCACAGGACTGCCGCATACTGGATGTGTTTCCCTTTTCACACCATTCTTTGTAAACCCTAGAAATGGTTGTGCGTGAAAATCCCAGTAACTGAGCAGATTGTGAAATACTCAGACCGGCCCGTCTGGCACCAACAACCATGCCACGCTCAAAATTGCTTAAATCACCTTTCTTTCCCATTCTGACATTCAGTTTGGAGTTCAGGAGATTGTCTTGACCAGGACCACACCCCTAAATGCATTGAAGCAACTGCCATGTGATTGGTTGATTAGATAATTGCATTAATGAGAAATTGAACAGGTGTTACTAATAATCCTTTAGGTGAGTGTATCATATTTATACCTTTCATATGGTATAACGTAATGTTGTTCAGAAGGATAGTTATTGATGTACAAGTGCACACACACACACACACACACACACACACACACACACACACACACACACACACACACACACACACACACACACACACACACACACAGACACACACACAAATACTCACCCTCCTTTGATGTAGTCCAGGAACGTAACCTCAACATCAATGAAGCAGGACAGCAGAGTGACCTGTCGACATGAAAGTTTGGTAACACTTCCTATGTGGAGTCCTAAAGGGCATCATCACACTTTCGATAAGCAATGCATACTTTAATCATAAATGTCATATCAATATTCATGCTCGGGGTGATGATGTAACTCTCTAGAGTCACGGCAGCAGGGCAGACCAATGATGAGCTACATCAACTTTTATGAATATTTATATGCACAGCTTATGAAGGCATTGTGCATTGCTTATGAAGATATAATGTAGGACCTTCTATAAGAAGTCTTACCAATAAGGATGTTTGTTTGTTAGAACAAACAGGTATTGCTTTCTTTTGTTCTTCTTTGGAACTGCTTTTTCTTTTCTTCGTTAACTAAACTAGAAGGTGTAATTAAAAATGCACTCACGGTTCCTGAGTTTAGATATTTCTTCTTCTTTTTCTTTTTCTTGGGGTTCAGCACCTGCAGAAATGCAGCAACGTCAGACACAGGACGTTGTTGAAATGTTGAATCTCAAAAAATGGTGACACAAGATTTATGTAGTTTACTTGCATTTAAAATCCCATTCATTTGGTTTACACAGTTTTAACATAAACACATTTAAAAAATAATGTGAATGTCATTCATAAAATAAACAGGTAAGACTTAGTCTATTATTAATTTGATCAATTTGATTTTATTAATAATCATATTATCAAAATGCATTTATTCAAATTTCTTATAATCAGCATTAATTCATTGTGTTTTTGTTTCATTGCTTATTGTAAAATGTGGATAGCTGTGGAACAAGCAATTTTCATTTAGTCAAAATGTATGAGATTGAAACAAATTGGATTCATTGATGATAAATATATAAACTGTTATTGTGTATTTAAAACACATTTAGTTTAATAGTACTTCTAACAGAAATGTTTCCAGTTTCTTCGTGACTTTTTACTAATGTAAAAAAAAACGTATTTTTAACAGTATTTTACTGTAAAATATACCGTGTATAATTAACAGTAAAACATATATTTTGATTGTCATTTATACGCATTATGGAAGCTTATAATTTCCGCCACAGAATAAAAACTTAAATAAAAGATTCTCAGAATTGCGTGATATAAACTCACATCTTGCAATTATAGTTTATAAGTTTATATCCTGCAATTCTGATTTCATAACTCGCAATTGCAAATTTATATCACACAAATCTGAAAATAAGTCAGATTTGTGAGTTTATATTTTACACCATGCCTAACTAGACGCAATGCGATACGATTCCAGCGTCAGGCAATTTGTCTGTCCACACCAGACGCGGCGCAACTACAAGATGTGACAAATCAATCAAAAACCACAGCCAATCAGAACAGCGTGTGGGTGGACCCTCGTGGCAAGTGTACGGCTCCAGAGATTAATCTTGACGGCAAGGAAATGGATAAGTATTACACCATTTAAACATTACTAAAAGTACATACTGAGTTACTAAAACAATCTTTGTTCACAGTTTGAACGTTCTTGTTTCCATTTGTTTAATTTCAAGATCTGAGGTGAATTATCCACTGTTGCTTTTAGGACGACTACGTTACAAAGCTGTGAGCGCTAAAGGATATTCAAAGTCACGTTTAACACTTTTAACATTAAATAAAGCACATAAACATGACCTGAGATCATCATTGCCATGTTTTGTGTTGTTGTTCCAGCCGCGACGTCGCAGAAATAGAAACTGTTTCTAAAATTGAATAATCGTGGCTGGACAAAAACTCGAATTAACATGGAAAAGATGCCTTTTATCACGTGTCGCGGCGTCGCGTGGAGTTAGGACACGGTGTCACAATTTATTTCTCAGAGAATGAGATATAAACTTGTGAGTTATAAAGTTAAAACTCACATTTGAGCATTTACTCATCTCACTTACACAATAAAGATTCTGTACTCCTCAAAATGAATAAAATCAGTCAAATGCAAAATCAGAGTACAATGCAAAACTCCAATAATTAAATGTTAAATAAAACAAAAATGTGTATGCATTTAATATACCTTTATTGTCCAATGTCTTGCTGCTAAACTTCTATGATTCAGTTAAACCATGAGAAAATATATATATATTTTTTTGTAAAACTTTTTTCTCCTGCGTCCTGTTCTTCCATTATCCAGAATGGCACCACAGCTGAAAGGTTTGTTTGAGCTGCGCCCTCTACTGTTCATGCATGAATTTGCATTTTTACCTCAGCCTGAGGCTTATTATTTAAATTTATGTATGAAGAGGTCTTTACATTTGTTATAAAAAATAAAAAATAATAATTTAAAAAAACAAGCCCAGACCAGATGAGAAAAAGTAACGCAAAAGTAACATAACGCATTACTTTTTTAAAAAAGGTAACCAAGTAACTTTCAAAGTAACTTTCCCCAACACTGGTTAAAACTGTGTAATCCAAATGGATGGATATTTTATATACAATTCAAATACATAAATCATCAATTTAGGCATACATTTTTTGTTCTATATATGTATGTATGTATTTGCTTGTTTTCTTTCATTTTATTGTATGTTATATATATATATATATACACAACCCCAAATCAGAAAAAGTTGGGACAGTATGGAAAACGCAAATAAATAAAAAAGAAGTGATTTCTAAATTTACTTTGACTTGTATTTCATTGCAGACAATATGAACACAAAATATTTCATGTTTTGTCTGGTCAACTTCATGTCATTTGTAAATATGCATCCTTTCCTGTCATTCAGACCTGCAACACATTTCAAAAAAAGTTGTGACAGGAGCAATTTAGGGCTAGTAATGAGGTAAAATGGTTAAATAATGATGTGATTTGAAACAGGTGATGTCAACAGGTGATTGTAATTATGATTTGGTACAAAAGCAGCATCCAAGAAAGGTCTAATCCTTTAGGAGCAAAGATGGGCCGAGGATCGCCAGTTTGCCAACAAATACATGCGAAAATTATTGAAATGTTTAAAAACAATGTTCCTCAAAGAAAGATAGGAAGAGATTTGGACATTTCACATTCAACAGTGCATAACATAATTAAAAGATTCAAGGAATCTGGAGGAATTTCAGTGCGTAAAGGACAAGGGCGCAAGCCTAAGCTGAACAACCGTGATCTCCGATCCCTCAGGCGGCACTGCATCAAGAATCGTCATTCATCTATAAGCGATATCACCACATGGGCTCAGGACTACTTTGGCAAACCTTTGTCAAGTACCACAATACGTAGTTACATCCACAAATGCCAGTTAAAACTGTACTGTGCCAAAAGGAAGCCCTATGTTAACAGTGTCCAGAAGCGCCGTCGACTTCTCTGGGCTCGGAGGCATCTGGGATGGACCATCACAAGTACTGTGATGTACTGTGGTCAGATGAATCAGTATTTCAGGTATTTTTTGGGAGGAATGGACGCCGTGTGCTCCGGACCAAAGAAGAAAAGGATCATCCAGACTGTTACCAGCAACAAGTCCAAAAGTCCCGACCTGTCTCCAATAGAGAATGTGTGGCGGATTTTGAAGCGCAAAATGCGACAACGAAGACCCCGTACTGTTGCCCACCTTAAGACTTGTTTGCAGGAAGAATGGGACAAAATTACACCTGAAACACTTCACCTGAAACACTTCATCACTTGGTGTCTGGTGTCCTGTTGCTCTGACCCCCATCATCAGCAAATGCTTTGAGAGACTAGTCAGAAACCACATCTGCTCTGTTCTCCCCCCCTCACTGGACCCACTGCAGTTTGCATACCGCAAAAACCGCTCCACTGATGATGCCATTTCATCCACTATTCACACTGCTCTCTCCCACCTGGAAAAGAGGAACACATATGTGAGAATGCTGTTTGTAGACTACAGCTCAGCATTCAACACCATTTTGCCCTCCATACTTGACATGAAACTCCGGGCTCTCGGCTTAAACAGCCTGTTATGCAGCTGGATCCTGGACTTCCTGTCAAACAGACGCCAGGTGGTCAGAATGGGCAGTAACATCTCCTCACCACTGACTCTCAACACTGGAGCCCCTCAGGGCTGTGTTCTCAGCCCACTCCTGTACTCCTTGTACACACATGACTGTGTGGCAACCCACAGCTCCAACACCATCATCAAGTTTGCTGACGATACGACGGTGGTAGGTCTCATCACTGACAATGATGAAACGGCCTACAGAGAGGAGGTGCACACTCTGACACGGTGGTGTCAGGAGCACAACCTCTCCCTCAACGTCAGCAAGACCAAGGAGCTGGTGGTCGACTTCAGGAGGAATGAGAGAGAACACCGCCCCATCACCATCGATGGAGCACCGGTGGAGAGAGTCAGCAGCTTCAAGTTCCTCGGTGTCCACATCACAGAGGAACTCTCATGGTCCGTCCACACCGAGGCCGTTGTGAAGAAGGCTCATCAGCGCCTTTTCTTCCTGCGACGGCTGAGGAGGTTTGGAATGAGCCGCCACATCCTCACACGGTTCTACACCTGCACCATAGAGAGCCTGCTGACTGGCTGCATCACCACCTGGTACGGCAACAGTACCGCCCGCAGCCGCAAAGCCCTGCAAAGGGTAGTGCGCACGGCCAGCTGCATCATCGGAGGTGAGCTTCCCTCCCTCCAGGACATTTACGCCAGGCGATGTGTGAAGAGAGCTCAGAGGATCATCAGAGACTCTAGCCACCCGAGCCATGGGCTGCTCTCACTGCTGCCATCAGGCAGACGGTACCGCAGCATCAGAACACGCACCAGCCGACTCCAGAACAGCTTCTTCCCACAAGCAATTAGACTCCTGAACTCTTGATCCATCAGGATCATAACACACACTGGACAGAATATCACTCAGCACAACCCACTGTCGATACACACACATTATATACACATTTATATAATTTATTATTATCATATAGCACCTATTGCACATTGGATCTCTACTGTGAATAATAATGTATACTGTACATTGTATACTATTATTATTATTATTATAGCGTAATGTATATTGTTTAATGTATGTTTTAGTGTGTATATTGTTTAAAGTATATTGTTTAAAGTATATTGTTTAAAGTATATGTATATTGTAAGTATGTGTATATTGGTTAAAGCTGTGAGAACCACACTCACATTGTGTAAATTATTTATTGTTTATTGTAGAGTTTACTGTGCTGTGAGTAATTGTGGGCGCATCAGTGTAATCTGATGCTGCTCTAAATGTTGTACATGTCATGTCGTGACTACTATGTTGCTCGGAACTGCACCAAGAATTTCACCTGCTGTTGCACTTGTGTACATGGCTGTGTGACAATAAAGTGATTTGATTTGATTTTGATTTTGATTTTCTTCAGTCCCTAAACGTCTTTTAAGTGTTGCGAAAAGGAACGGCAACATTACAAAGTGGTAAATGCTTTACTGTCCCAACTTTTTTTTAAATGTGTTGCAGGTCTGAATGACAGGAAAGGATGCATATTTACAAATTACATGACTAGATATACTGAGTTGACTAGACAAAACATGAAATTTTTGTGTTCATATTGTCTGCAATGAAATACAAGTCAAAGTAAATTTAGAAATCACTTCTTTTTTTTTATTTGCGTTTTCCATACTGTCCCAACTTTTTCTGATTTGGGGTTGTATATATATTAGGGCTGTCAATAGATAAAAAAAAAAATAATCACGATTAATCACATATTTGTTGTGCGATTAATTGCGGTTAAAAGCACACTTATCGTTAAATTAAGCGTACGCCATGCATCTCATTAAACACATTCATTTTGTCATGATTTTGCTATATCCAAAGTAAACAATCAGATTGAAGGGTGATTCTCACAAAACTGTATTTTCTGAAAGCTTCAAGTATCATTGGAGACTCCAAAAGGACACCAAATAACCAAATATAAGGAGTCCATATAATTCTATTATATAATACATTTATACACACCTAAGCACCCATGAAAAAAATACATTACAGAATTCACAGTGTATAGTATGTGTACAGAGCAACAACAACGAGATTGTTTTCATTTTAGATATTTTATGTGAAATGTAAATTTAAATCTAGACGAGTCAAGCTGCGATATCGACCAGAACCACACGGAGACGCCAAAAAAACTCCTAAATAAACCGTTTTGACGGCATAAACCTACGATTACTAAACACAACAAAATGTCGCTCACTCCGCTGAACGCATGCTCAGTATATCAGCGGCTCGTGCTCATCATCATCAGCTCTCTCTTAACAGTAGGTGAAGTCAGTGTAGCTACTGTTGGAGTAACTGAATAACTCCAGGATGTTGGAGTCAGACACATCAAAAAGTGGATAACTTTAGAAATTTGTGGATTAGTGCTTACTAGAGATGCGAACGGTTTGAAACAGTTCAATCCGATTTTGGTTCACTAAAAAGAACCGGTTCAAAAGAACGATGCGTTCGCGAACTGGACATCTCTTATGTCCACATAATTTATGTTTTATTTTGACATTTTATTGCTCCAACTAAATTACATTCTAATCAAAATATTGCTAAATATATTTATATCTGTAGCAATCAAGCATTTTGCCACAATATGTGAATATAGGCACACTAAGTGTCAAGAATTTCATCCACTGTGAAGAGTTTCTGAAAAGAGATGATGGATAATGGTCATCTCGATAAACTAGATCATCAGAAGCTCTTTATGGAGGTGAACGTTTGAAGACGTTTGCTAGACTTCTCACCATTATCTAAGGATCTTGTGCCGCGGCCAGTTTTGATAAGTGTTCTTGTCATGGGTTTGATTTATGCTTCAGTGATGTGGAGGTCATACAATAGACGAAAAAAGATGAGATTTCAAAAGGATGGGGAACAAAATGTCACAGTAAAGCCAGAAACATCATTTACGAAAGTTAACGCAGTTCTCAAGGGGGCAAAAGAGTTACTGTATGTCAGTACACTTAGGGCCAGACTTACTAAACAGGGCACATTAGTGTGAGGGCGCAATTCCAAAAACGCACTGATAAGAGTGAAAAGTTCAGCTCGTGATCTAATGACGACACACAAATTAAAGAACGCAGGCGCAGCCAGATCATTTCCATAATTAGTGTCTGGTTTAAGATGCTTTATTTGGGCGATAAATAATGCCGCAAATACCAGTAAATTGCCTAGCGCAAAGCCGCAAACCTTAGTAAAGTAAATTATTTATTTAAATACTCTCCTCCCATACATTTTGCATCTTAAAGGGAAACTCCTACAAATGCATATGCAATAAGATCAGCCGCAAAAACAACCCTGTCCACGCCTTTACAGAGCTCATTTTTCACTGTGTGTCTTTAGGAAATCCTGGCAGTAGTTTTTTAGCGCCAAAAGAGGGATTGCGCTGGTGCAAGATGTAAGTAAATCTGAACCTTGATATAATATTAAATCATTATATGTATACGAAAAGGGTTTTATCTGGTGAATAACTGTCTGACGAATCAGATTTTCCAATGCTACTGTAGTAACTTAGACAAATCAGACATAATTATTTGTTATATTTAAACAAACAATCGGTGAAACTCACTCTGGGCCTAGAAACCCATCCCCAAAAGACCATCTAAAGCCACAAGCACCACAGTTACCATAGGTACCAATTGATAAGACGGTTTATTGCTCCAAATAATGTAGCCACGCGGAAAAGGAAAGGAGCCACATTTAAGACACAAAGCCTTTTTTGACTCAATCTATAAATGAACATGCACCCCAATACATATGATATATCGAGAGCTGTGCAATATAGTAGTGTTACAAGAATCTTTCTTCATCTGCCACCAAGAGAGGCCACACATGCAAATGAATAAGCTGAATATAAAGCTATAAAGTCTCCAACAGAGGAATCTTCCCCCTTGGAGATTCGACCTTACCCATTGGTCAAACGACCCTACGAGGCGGGACTTCTCCCCAAAACTTTAAAAGAGAGACGCACAGATCTCTCACTCTCTCTTCTCCCTCACATATACAACTTTCTGCGTCTGCGGGCTTTCGCACATCAAGCCATGTGCAGATTCCGACCATGACAAAGTCGAACCGTGCAAATGCATCTTATCTTCTTCGGGAAACACAGAAGAAAACGATTGTAACCTCAGCAGCATCGGACCGAACTATCAGGACTTTCTCCCGTGACTGTATATCTGGACTCTCTTTCCCCCCGCAAAGGCAGAATGCAAGTAACGTACGATATACTAAATCGCTGTGTGGTTAGTTAAGCTGCGAGCTCCTTTGGTAATAAAGTAGTTTGGAGTAAGAAACTGATGGTTTTCCCAGAAACTTGCTGGACTCTTTTCATAACCTCATTCTTAGACTTCTGTTTTCCTGTTTCCTTCTGTCCATTTCCGACTCGTGTGTATGCGATTTTGTTAGATTAGTTTTGTGTGTGATTTAGTTAATACAATTTGTGCACAATACATCTCTGATTCTGACTCTCTGCTGCAAACAAATTGTCACTTAAATTTTGTTGCACGCTCTAAGCGCTGTAAATAAGGAAGGAAGGAAAATTATCCTTCTCTTAGAATTAATTAATAATCAATACTGTTCACAGGATGAACTGGTCGATTGATTGCAATGTTTATGTAGCTACATTAAGTTAATCTCATTAACTAGCTAAAATATTCATAATTATCATGATAAATAATCATAATGAGTTATTAATAATTATTAATATTTCCCCTTTGAGCTAATTAACTACACAACATATGAAATAAGTAGCTTCTCTACTTTTAGTTACTTTCTTAAGCCTCAACCACGCACTTATGAAGTAATGTAAATGTCTGATAGTTCAAGAAGACATTTATATTTTAGGCAGGCATGTGTGAAAAATACATGGGAAAAAGAAAGTGGCTCACCTCCCACACAGTAAACTGAGAGTGGCCTTTAGAGAGCTCCCTGTAGCTGGTGCTGAACTCTCCGATGTAGTCATGACTGTAAACACACACACACACACACACACAGTCTCATGCAATTTCTTGATGCATCTTATTTCAGTAATTACAGAATGGCTGTTTTTTTCTTACCCTCCATCTCTGTCCCAGTCATACACTTCGATTTTTATTGCTCTGGAAAAAAATATAAAAAGAAAGTTAAGTCATTGAAAGCATTGGTGGTATTATATAGATCACTCTATTTTGATGTGATTTGTAAAGTCATTTTTCTGTACATTTTAAATATTATATCAGGCAAAGAATGTCTTCAAGTGTTGATAAACTGAAGACATCACAACAGAAGTTTATATATGACGTGTGCGAATGGTGGGACTAAATATCCAACACAACCTACTGCAAACTGGCATTCAGACCTGCATCCAATTTAGTCAGCAACATCCCACTATACAGTCATTTCCCGAAGGACAAAATCAAATCCCACACTACATTTTCAGTTTCACTCGGATATATACAACGTTTTTGTTTTTCAACATCTTTTTAATTTTCCACCTTTATTCATAAAATTACTCTAAAGATTATTTAGTTTTTATATGTAGTCAAATGTGGTTTGAGACTTTGAGAAATGAATATACACTATATTGCCAAAAGTTTTGAGACGCCTGCCTTTACATGCACATGAACTTTAATGACATCCCATTCTAAATCCGTAGGGTTTAATATGTAGTTGGCCCACCCTTTGCAGCTCTAACAGCTTCAGCTCTTCTGGGAAGGCTTTCCACAAGGTTTAGGAGTGTGTTTATGGGGATTTTTTTAGAAGCGCATTTGTGAGGTCAGGCACTGATGTTGGACGAGAAGGCCTGGCTCTCAGTCTCCGCTCTAATTCATCCCAAAGGTGTTCTATCGGGTTGAGGTCAGGACTCTGTGCAGGCCAGTCAAGTTCCTCCACACCAAACTCGCTCATCCATGTCTTTATGGAGCGACACTTTGTGCACTGGTGCAGTCATGTTGGGACAGGAAGGGGCCGTCCCCAAACTGTTCCCACAAAGTTGGGAGCATGAAATTGTCCAAAATGTCTTGGTATGCTGAAGCATTAAGAGTTCCTTTCACTGGAACTAAGGGGCCAAGCCCAGCCCCTGAAAAACAACCCCACACCATAATCCCCCCCACCAAACTTTACACTTGGCACAATGCAGTCAGGCAAGTCCAGAGTCTCCTGGCAACCACCAAACTCAGTCTCGTCCATGGGATTGCCAGACAGAGAAGCGTGATTGGTCACTCCAGAGAACACGTCTCCGCTGCTCTAGAGTCCAGTGGCGGCGCGCTTTACCCCACTGCATCCCACACTTTGCATTGCACTTGGTGATGTAAGGCTTGGATGAGCTGCTCGGCCATGGAAACCCATTCCCTGAAGCTCTACACACTGTTCTTGAGCTCATCTGAAGGCCACATGAAGTTTGGAGGTCTGGAGCGATTGACTCTGCAGAAAGTTGGCGACTTCTGCGCACTGTGACCCTCAGCATGCGCTGACCCCGCTCTGTGATTTTACGTGGCCTATCACTTCGTGGCTGAGTTGCTGTTGTTCCCAATTGCTTCCACTTTGTTATAATACCACTAACAGTTGAGCGTGGAATATTTAGTAGTGAGGAAATGTCCCGAATGGACCACGGTTGAGTTCTCTGAGCTCCTGAGAGCGGCCCATTCTTTCACAAATGTGCGTAGAAGCGTCTGCATGCCTAGTGCTGGATTTATACACCTACATCAATGATTTTGAGAGGTGTCCCAATACTTTTGGAAATATAGTGTATTTTAAAAGCAGATCTTGTGTGTCAAAAGTGTTGTGACAACTTGAGTGTTTGAACACTTGAGGGGTGTTTACCTTATGGTTTGTGTTTTGTTATCTGATTGGTTCCTGCAGGCTGACTGATGTTATGTCCTGATTGGTGCACAGTACTTTAAAAGGCACGCCATCACTTCCTCTACAGAGAGAGATCTTAGTTGCGTCCCAAATGACGCACTATACACTATGTACTTATGCAGTGTATGAACTTTATATGGTTATTTTGTCATTAAACATCGGAGTCTGATGCTATGGATACGTCAAAATAGGGACGAAAAGACTATCACAATTTCTGTTTCATGCCGACTTTAATACGTATATAGAGCGAAAGTGTATTAAATTTATCAAAAGTGACAGACTATTACATTACACATTTTTGAATGGCAGTGTATGTATTTATAATAAAGGTGTCCATTTATTTATATTTGTTTTTAATCAAAATGTGTATATTTGCTAACACAGTGAGGAGAAACCAAAAAGATCTGAATGTGTTTCTGAGTCTTCTCATTCCGGAGTTGAAGCTCAGAGGTCAAATATTTAACCCACCTGTCATAATCCCCGTTACACAGCGCTCTGACCGGGATCTTGAAGGCCTGCCATACAGGGTCCAGTGTGTTTTTCACCACCTCTGTCTTATGACAGATGGTAAATCTGACAAACATAACACGTCAAAGAGGAGGAACCACAACATTGGAGATGAGAAGCAGTCAGTGTGAAAAGGGGTCCTGAAATAGGTCATATCACACATGCATCATTTACTGGAAATCAAAAAAGTGTCATAGAAGACAGAGACCAAGTTCAAAGACAAGATATTAAATGAGGCATCAAACATTAAACCACATAATTAGACTTAAATCTAATGTAGCATTGAAATGCATATAAGCAGGGCTTAATTTGCAGCACATTTGGGAGATAGTGGGATTATACTCATACACCACTGCAAGATATTTACATTGTACTGTGTACATTTGTTCAGAAAGATTAACTATAATAATGATAATGTAATAACTTGCTATATCCATGTGAAATGTATAAAATATTATTAAGAAGTAGAAGAAATGCAGCTACAATTTGACTGCTATTCGCATTTCCAGCGCATAAAGTTAAACACACACTCGAGGTGGAAAATTTGACTAAAAGTAATGCGCTTGAATTGTGATGGAAACACATTTACAGAGGAAACTCCTTGTGAATTTACTAGGAATATAAGACGCGCATTAAAAAGTATGTGACTGATGAATGTTTCACTTTTGCTCTATTCTTAATAATCGACTAAAGAAAACGTGAATCACATTTCCCTCTACTACGTTATGCTTGAGGGAACCTGCCTTGTGATGTCCATTGTTTCGGAGAGAGTTATTTGTGTTGTTGGGCATTGATTTATTAAATTCTGCGAGGAAAAACAGAAGAATTTATTAAATGTATCATATGGGGCTTAAAAGATGCTGGCAGCCTCCATAAATACATGGAAGCGCCAGCGCACAAAATGATATGGCTAGAGTTTAAACTTCTGAATACTGTATGAATGCCAATGGATATGTTGAAAAAATTGTATGCCAAGGTCAGCCCTTTTGTTGGGCTTAATGCATAATGCCATGGTGCTTTACATGCACAAATGGTCACAACACATCATCAGTATGCGAATAAACCATGATGTGATTTCCATCACCTTAATGCGCATTTTAACTAACACAAAACTCAAGAGAATCTGCGTCTAGTGCATAAGGGCCCTATCATACAACCGGCGCAATGCGACCCCAGGCGCGAATCCAAGTGTTTTTTGCTAGTTTCAGCCGGACGCAGTTATTTCCACGTCCAGCTCGACGTTGTTTAAATAGCAAAGGCATCTGTTCGCCCATGGGCATGCTGGTCTGAAAACGAGGTGTGTTCAGATGCATTGTTGGTGCGTTGCTATTTTGAGGCTATTTTGAAATCGACTGTGTCATTGACCAACAAAAACCTGGTCTAAAGTCAACGGCACAGTATTTTTTGTGTTATTTAAAGTGCGTGTTAGTAATATGAGTCTATAGGCGGGTGCACAACGCGTGTACACTCTGCTTATTACACACACAGGGACGTGCAGCAGCACACAAACATTTTTAAATATTTAAAAAAAATACAAGGATTCCTCTCTGGAGAAGAGCTCAGTCTTTCCTCTTTCAAATTCCACCATGTAAATAGCGAATGTGCCATCGTGCGAGCGCAAATGGCTTTTAAAGGGAATGGGAGATGAGATTCTGATTGGTTTATTGCACGTTACGTCCAAAACACTCCCATGACTCATTAAGAGACGGGGTACAACCCTTTTGGACCATGTGCCGGCCACGCCGAACGTTTTTTCCGTCGTTAAACTAGCAAAAGTGGATTCGGACAAGGTGCACCTGCGCCATGAGCTCGGACCATACGCTCAGATCGCTTAAATAGGGCCTAAATGTTCATTCTGAGTGTTTATTCACTTGTCAACTGTTCCCATTCAGCACATTGAAAATGCACATCAAAATAGTTGGATGGAAACCTGCCTGAGATTGGGCATATGTTCCGTTACCTTTCACTACCCCATTCATTTGCTGGATCCCCCAACATTTCATTGTCTGTATTTTATGAACTGTGATCAATGGCACAATGGGGAGAACAATTTAAAACTTACGTTCCATCTTCATTGCTACGGTAAAAGACCAGGAAAGGGTCTGACTTTCCAAAGAAATCTTTCTTGTCCAGTTTGTTCCCACAAAACTGCATCAGTACTGACTCCTGATCAACAACAACAACAAAAAAACAACACATTAACAACTAATGGTGTCTGTTTCTAATAACAAAATCCACACACATACGCACAAACTGCATGATTCTGTTTTTGCAAAGAGAAGAGACAAAAAGAAGACGAGACGAGGCAAGATGAAAAAAGAAAACAAGAAAACAAGAGAACAAGAGAAGATGACATGAAAACAGAGGATACTAGAGTAAAGAATAAATTAGGAAGACATCAGAAACAAGACAAGAAGAGATGAGATGAAATTAGAAGAGATGAGACAAATCAAGAAATAAAGAAAAGACTAGATGAGGACAAATATCACAGGCAGAGACAAATAGTACCTAAAAAGACTAGATGAGAAGAAATGAAACAGGAAGAGAAGAAATGAGACAATGCAAGCCATGTAGAGAATACATGAGACAAAAAGAGAGAAGAGACAAAAAAAGACTAGATGAGATGAAACAAGATGGGAAGAGAAGACATGAGAAAATGCAGGACGTAATGAGAAGAGAATAAACAATATGAGAGGAAACCAAACAAATGAGACAAGAAGACAAGAACAGATTAGACAAGAAGATACAAAAGGGACAAGAAGAGACGAGATGAGATGAGACTAGACATGAAGACAAGGGACAAGAAGAGACGAGATGAGACTATTGGAGAGGGGAGAAAAAGACGAGATGAGACGAGAAGACATTCAAAGTCAGATGACATACCCTGCAATTTCCAAGTTCTTCAGCTTTCACAATAATAGCTCCACAGTTCTTCCCAGGAATACCTCTATAGTCAGAAGGAAAAGCAATGACAGTATTGTTTTTGACATCTACCACTTCAGAAGCACACCGCTGACCAATTCTGAGAAAGTTTTAAATCCTACAAAGGAATGTCCTTGACACTTAACCTTAATCTAGGAGGACCGAATCTGTAGTAAGTGCTTTGGATGTAAGTGCCTATTAAAGGAGTAATTAGTAAATACTGCATGCCGACTGTGTTAAATGAATGGGTATTTCCAGCCCATGCTCTGTGAATGAGTGAACCTTAATAAGGAGATCATAGCCAGCCGACAGTTATGAATGCATGTATCTGTACTGCATAAATAAATGAGTGTTTGTAGAAGCAGACAGGCGAATGCATGAGTGTTTGCTCTTATATAAGACTACACTCAAGAAGCCCAAGACGGAATTGAATTTAAATTGTATGGACCCAACACTTCAACACAAGTGCCTGACAAAGATGAACGATGAAAGATTTTGAAGATAATTTGATGAGAGAAGAAACTCTCCCTTACTTAAGCGTTGGCAGCACTGCCTTGAGTGCTTGTTTCAATTCCACTAAGTAGTTCTGGGTTATGTTATAGAGGTTAGAGAAGCAGATCCATGCTAACTGAAGACATGTCTTTAATCTGCTCTGAATCTACAGATGTCCTCTGAGGCACTCTCCTAAATTAACCTGAATTGTGCAGCCGTCCAACAGGAATTACTTACAATGAAGTTGAAAGAGAAGGAGAGAGAGAGCAACAAAAAGCTACCCAGTTCAAAAGCTACAGGCTAATCATATTTAGAACCAGTTCAAACTACAATCAAAATGTGGGAGATCACAAACATGACAGTAAAAAATCATAGATTTAACAGTTTTGTTTCTATAGTGTGTGGAGGTCCACGATGTGACCAAGACAGTGAACACAGGAAATCTCGCAAAATCTAAAAGGACTTTAATGTTGAAGTGTATTCTTAGTTCCCATTGTTTGTGTGTTCCCTTCCTGTGTTTGCTTCCTGTTTTGCCTTGTACCTTGATGTCATCATATTTACCCTCATTAGTTCCCATGACATCAAATCACCAACACCTGTCCCTCATCAGCCCCTTGTTAACCTGTCTATTTTAACCTCTGTGCCTCAGTTGTTTTTTGTCGGTTATTGATCCTGTACTTGTGTTCCTGTTGTTGCACTCATGCCTTCTCTGTGTGAATTTAGACTCTTGTTCTTGGATTTGATCATTTTATGTTTGTGTTGCTCTAATTAACTTGTGCTTGCATCTGGATTGTCACAATTTTTGGACTATTCCCTTTTGCTAGTTGGTTCCCCTTTCACAGTAGGGGAGGTCGAGGAGGATGCTACCCCAAAATATGTTTTGGGAGGGGGCAGTAGGCAGCAAGCTCCGGTGGCCATGGAGTTTGACCGACCATGGATTCCAGCATGCCCTACGGAAAGGGTCACGAGCCCAGCTAGTGTTTGTAGCAACTTCCACACCAAAGCCTCTTCACAACATGGCTGCCACGCCAGAGCTTCTAGCCATTATGAATGTCACGCCAAAGTCTTCACAAAGACACCACACCAGTGTTTCGATCATTGTGAATGTTTCACTTGAAGACATCCAGGCAATCCAAGGGCATCTGAGGCTGATCTCCAGCTTGGCTGATCCATCGCTGATTTTGTCAAGAGCAGCTGGCAACCCAAGGCCTGCACCCTCAAGACTGTCACCTGCAGCGCTACCTGTTTCTGATGCCGTTCCTTTATCCTGGGTGCTTCCTGGTATGGCATTGGCTGTTTTGTGTGTTTGGGCTACCCATACTGTCTCAGCTTTCATCGAGGTGAGACAATACCAGCTATAGAGCCTGTTCCAGTCCAAGAATTCGCTCCAGAGTCTGCTCAATGAGCCCACTCCAGTGGATGGGTACAGTACAGTGTCAGTTCAAGCCTGCCCTGAGGGAAACACTGAGGTCGTCCCTGAGCCTCCTGTCTGCCCTGATGTGACTACGGAGGTCGTCCCTGAGCCTCCTGTCTGCCCTGATGTGACTACGGAGGTCGTCCCTGAGCCTCCTGTCTGCCCTGATGTGACTACGGAGGTCGTCCCTGAGCCTCCTGTCTGCCCTGATGTGACTACGGAGGTCGTCCCTGAGCCTCCTGTCTGCCCTGATGTGACTACGGAGGTCGTCCCTGAGTCTCCTGTCTGCCCTGATGTGACTACTGAGGTCGTCCCTGAGCCTCCTGTCTGCCCTGATGTGACTACGGAGATCGTCCCTGAGTCTCCTGTCTGCCCTGATGTGACTATGGAGATCGTCCCTGAGCCTCCTGTCTGCCCTGATGTGACTACGGAGGTCGTCCCTGAGTCTCCTGTCTGCCCTGATGTGACTATGGAGATCGTCCCTGAGCCTCCTGTCTGCCCTGATGTGACTACGGATGTCATCCCTGAGCCTCCTGTCTGCCCTGATGTGACTACGGAGGTCGTCCCTGAGCCTCCTGTCTGCCCTGATGTGACTACGGAGATCGTCCCTGAGTCTCCTGTCTGCCCTGATGTGACTATGGAGATCGTCCCTGAGCCTCCTGTCTGCCCTGATGTGACTACGGAGGTCGTCCCTGAGTCTCCTGTCTGCCCTGATGTGACTATGGAGATCGTCCCTGAGCCTCCTGTCTGCCCTGATGTGACTACGGATGTCATCCCTGAGCCTCCTGTCTGCCCTGATGTGACTACGGAGGTCGTCCCTGAGCCTCCTGTCTGCCCTGATGTGACTACGGAGGTCGTCCCTGAGCCTCCTGTCTGCCCTGATGTGACTACGGAGGTCGTCCCTGAGCCTCCTGTCTGCCCTGATGTGACTACGGAGATCGTCCCTGAGTCTCCTGTCTGCCCTGATGTGACTATGGAGATCGTCCCTGAGCCTCCTGTCTGCCCTGATGTGACTACGGAGGTCGTCCCTGAGTCTCCTGTCTGCCCTGATGTGACTATGGAGATCGTCCCTGAGCCTCCTGTCTGCCCTGATGTGACTACGGATGTCATCCCTGAGCCTCCTGTCTGCCCTGATGTGACTACGGAGGTCGTCCCTGAGCCTCCTGTCTGCCCTGATGTGACTACGGAGATCGTCCCTGAGTCTCCTGTCTGCCCTGATGTGACTATGGAGATCGTCCCTGAGCCTCCTGTCTGCCCTGATGTGACTACGGAGGTCGTCCCTGAGTCTCCTGTCTGCCCTGATGTGACTATGGAGATCGTCCCTGAGCCTCCTGTCTGCCCTGATGTGACTACGGATGTCATCCCTGAGCCTCCTGTCTGCCCTGATGTGACTACGGAGGTCGTCCCTGAGCCTCCTGTCTGCCCTGATGTGACTACGGAGGTCGTCCCTGAGCCTCCTGTCTGCCCTGATGTGACTACGGAGGTCGTCCCTGAGCCTCCTGTCTGCCCTGATGTGACTACGGAGATCGTCCCTGAGCCTCCTGTCTGCCCTGATGTGACCACTGAGGTCGTCCCTGAGCCTCCTGTCTGCCCTGATGTGACTACGGAGGTCGTCCCTGAGCCTCCTGTCTGCCCTGATGTGACTACGGAGGTCGTCCCTGAGTCTCCTGTCTGCCCTGATGTGACCACTGAGGTCGTCCCTGAGTCTCCTGTCTGCCCTGATGTGACTACGGAGGTCGTCCCTGAGTCTCCTGTCTGCCCTGATGTGACCACTGAGGTCGTCCCTGAGTCTCCTGTCTGCCCTGATGTGACCACTGAGGTCATCCCTGAGTCTCCTGTCTGCCCTGATGTGACCATTGAGGTCGTCCCTGAGTCTCCTGTCTGCCCTGATGTGACTATGGAGATCGTCCCTGAGTCTCCTGTCTGCCCTGATGTGACCACTGAGGTCGTCCCTGAGTCTCCTGTCTGCCCTGATGTGACTACGGAGGTCGTCCCTGAGTCTCCTGTCTGCCCTGATGTGACCACTGAGGTCGTCCCTGAGCCTCCTGTCTGCCCTGATGTGACTACGGAGATCGTCCCTGAGCCTCCAGTCTGCCCTGATGTGACTATGGAGATCGTCCCTGAGTCTCCTGTCTGCCCTGATGTGACCACTGAGGTCGTCCCTGAGTCTCCTGTCTGCCCTGATGTGACTACGGAGATCGTCCCTGAGCCTCCTGTCTGCCCTGATGTGACCACTGAGGTCGTCCCTGAGTCTCCTGTCTGCCCTGATGTGACCACTGAGGTCGTCCCTGAGTCTCCCGTCTGCCCTGATGTGACTATGGAGATCGTCCCTGAGTCTCCTGTCTGCCCTGATGTGACCACTGAGGTCGTCCCTGAGTCTCCTGTCTGCCCTGATGTGACTACGGAGATCGTCCCTGAGCCTCCTGTCTGCCCTGATGTGACTACGGAGGTCATCCCTGAGTCTCCTGTCTGCCCTGATGTGACCACTGAGGTCGTCCCTGAGTCTCCTGTCTGCCCTGATGTGACCACTGAGGTCGTCCCTGAGTCTCCTGTCTGCCCTGATGTGACTATGGAGATCGTCCCTGAGTCTCCTGTCTGCCCTGATGTGACCACTGAGGTCGTCCCTGAGTCTCCTGTCTGCCCTGATGTGACTACGGAGATCGTCCCTGAGCCTCCTGTCTGCCCTGATGTGACCACTGAGGTCGTCCCTGAGTCTCCTGTCTGCCCTGATGTGACCACTGAGGTCGTCCCTGAGCCTCCTGTCTGCCCTGATGTGACTACGGAGGTCATCCCTGAGTCTCCTGTCTGCCCTGATGTGACCACTGAGGTCGTCCCTGAGCCTCCTGTCTGCCCTGATGTGACCACTGAGGTCGTCCCTGAGTCTCCTGTCTGCCCTGATGTGACCACTGAGGTCGTCCCTGAGCCTCCTGTCTGCCCTGATGTGACTACGGAGGTCATCCCTGAGTCTCCTGTCTGCCCTGATGTGACTATGGAGATCGTCCCTGAGTCTCCTGTCTGCCCTGATGTGACCACTGAGGTCGTCCCTGAGTCTCCTGTCTGCCCTGATGTGACTACGGAGATCGTCCCTGAGCCTCCTGTCTGCCCTGATGTGACTACGGAGGTCATCCCTGAGTCTCCTGTCTGCCCTGATGTGACCACTGAGGTCGTCCCTGAGTCTCCTGTCTGCCCTGATGTGACCACTGAGGTCGTCCCTGAGTCTCCTGTCTGCCCTGATGTGACTATGGAGATCGTCCCTGAGTCTCCTGTCTGCCCTGATGTGACCACTGAGGTCGTCCCTGAGTCTCCTGTCTGCCCTGATGTGACTACGGAGATCGTCCCTGAGCCTCCTGTCTGCCCTGATGTGACCACTGAGGTCGTCCCTGAGTCTCCTGTCTGCCCTGATGTGACCACTGAGGTCGTCCCTGAGCCTCCTGTCTGCCCTGATGTGACTACGGAGGTCATCCCTGAGTCTCCTGTCTGCCCTGATGTGACCACTGAGGTCGTCCCTGAGCCTCCTGTCTGCCCTGATGTGACCACTGAGGTCGTCCCTGAGTCTCCTGTCTGCCCTGATGTGACCACTGAGGTCGTCCCTGAGCCTCCTGTCTGCCCTGATGTGACTACGGAGGTCATCCCTGAGCCTCCTGTCTGCCCTGATGTGACCACTGAGGTCGTCCCTGAGTCTCCTGTCTGCCCTGATGTGACTACGGAGGTCATCCCTGAGTCTCCTGTCTGCCCTGATGTGACCACTGAGGTCGTCCCTGAGCCTCCTGTCTGCCCTGATGTGACCACTGAGGTCGTCCCTGAGCCTCCTGTCTGCCCTGATGTGACTACGGAGGTCATCCCTGAGCCTCCTGTCTGCCCTGATGTGACCACTGAGGTCGTCCCTGAGCCTCCTGTCTGCCCTGATGTGACTACGGAGATCGTCCCTGAGCCTCCTGCCTGCCCTGATATGACTATGGAGATCGTCCCTGAGCCTCCTGTCTGCCCTGATGTGACTATGGAGATCGTCCCTGAGCCTCCTGTCTGCCCTGATGTGACTATGGAGATCGTCCCTGAGTCTCCTGTCTGCCCTGATTTGACCACTGAGGTCGTCCCTGAGTCTCCTGTCTGCCCTGATGTGACTACGGAGATCGTCCCTGAGCCTCCTGTCTGCCCTGATGTGACCACTGAGGTCGTCCCTGAGTCTCCTGTCTGCCCTGATGTGACCACTGAGGTCGTCCCTGAGCCTCCTGTCTGCCCTGATGTGACCACTGAGGTCGTCCCTGAGTCTCCTGTCTGCCCTGATGTGACCACTGAGGTCGTCCCTGAGTCTCCTGTCTGCCCTGATGTGACCACTGAGGTCGTCCCTGAGTCTCCTGTCTGCCCTGATGTGACTACGGAGGTCATCCCTGAGTCTCCTGTCTGCCCTGATGTGACCACTGAGGTCGTCCCTGAGTCTCCTGTCTGCCCTGATGTGACTACGGAGGTCGTCCCTGAGCCTCCTGTCTGCCCTGATGTGACCACTGAGGTCGTCCCTGAGTCTCCTGTCTGCCCTGATGTGACCACTGAGGTCGTCCCTGAGTCTCCTGTCTGCCCTGATGTGACCACTGAGGTCGTCCCTGAGTCTCCTGTCTGCCCTGATGTGACTATGGAGATCGTCCCTGAGTCTCCTGTCTGCCCTGATGTGACTATGGAGGTCATCCCTGAGTCTCCTGTCTGCCCTGATGTGACCACTGAGGTCGTCCCTGAGTCTCCTGTCTGCCCTGATGTGACCACTGAGGTCGTCCCTGAGTCTCCTGTCTGCCCTGATGTGACCACTGAGGTCGTCCCTGAGTCTCCTGTCTGCCCTGATGTGACTATGGAGATCGTCCCTGAGTCTCCTGTCTGCCCTGATGTGACTATGGAGGTCATCCCTGAGTCTCCTGTCTGCCCTGATGTGACCACTGAGGTCGTCCCTGAGTCTCCTGTCTGCCCTGATGTGACCACTGAGGTCGTCCCTGAGTCTCCTGTCTGCCCTGATTTGACTATGGAGATCGTCCCTGAGTCTCCTGTCTGCCCTGATGTGACCACTGAGGTCGTCCCTGAGTCTCCTGTCTGCCCTGATGTGACTACGGAGGTCGTCCCTGAGTCTCCTGTCTGCCCTGATGTGACTACGGGGCTGGGCTGGGCTGGGCTAGGCTATGTCACGATCCCTGTGCTGTGTCTTGTGTTTTTTAAGGACTTTTATGTTGAATATACTCACCCTCAAGTCGTTCCGAACCTGTAAGACTTTTGTTTATCTTCAGAACACAAATTAAGATTTTTTTTTTTTATGAAATCTGATAGTTTTCTGTCCTTCCATTGACACAAACTTTTAAGCCTCAGAGAGGTAGTAAAGACATCATTAAAGTTATCCATGTGACTCCAGTGGTTTAACCTTAATTTTATGAAGCAACGTGATTGTTTTGTTTGTGCAAAAAATAATGATTTACCACTTTATTTACAAAATATGAATCTCCAACATGTGTTCACGCAACGTCTGCTCGCGTCAACGAGCATGCGTCATGATGCTCTCGTGAACGTGCGTTGGAGATTAATATTTTATAGTTCCGGGATAGAATATAGCCATGTTGCTTCATAAAATTAAGGTTAAACCACTGGTTGCATTGCTGTCAATGGAGGTACAGAAAGCTCTCAGATTTCATAAAAAATATCTTAATTTGTGTTTCGAAGAGGAACGAAAGTCTTACAGGTTTGGAACGACATGGTGAGTAATTATTGACAGAATTTTCATGAATTCAGAGTTGCATGAGCAATTCAGTGTAACTTATGGCTGTAAACGCTTTGAAATGCATTTATTTACAACTACACTATACTGCACATGAATAAATGAATGTTCAAAGAGGTCTGAGTGAGTGAGTAAGTGAATGAATGAGTGCAGGCAGCTCTGGTTATATAACACTCCTATATCAACATCATTTTACATTACCGCCCAATGTGTCACCAAACAGCACACACACAATCGGACAAAATCCAAACACACATTATATACAGGGAAACATAAACATACTTCATGGCAGTTTGTATGTAGGCAGTTGACAAATGGACATGAACATCAAGATTTTAATTTTAATGTTAAAAAAAGTATATATTTGTGTAAGGGAAAGTATATTTTAGATGTGATTTTTCCCTTCACAAGTTCATTTTAAATAGTCCTACGGTATGGCAAATATTCTGTGTAGTCTCTCAATAATGTGAGTCCATGAAAAAGTGTACAATTTGAAAAGTGCAGTTTTGTTTTTGATAATATTCAGCTATTTTGACACAGTCAGTTCCAGTCAAACAAGCAAAGCTTATTTAAAACTCATTAATGCAGAAAATCTCTTTTTTGTGGGGGCGTCACACCGCAGGACTGATTAAATGAACACGAAAGTAAATCCACAAACACATTACAAGTTCAATTAATAGGGGTAAAACTCTCTCTTCTCATAGCATACAAGCTTGTATCCTAAAGGTTCCCCAAGAAAATTCAGTATTAAATTCAGCACATTTGTATTTTGATTCTATAGAAGGGAGCTCGGTTCTAAAAGCCTTTCTCACATGATTGAAAAACAACTTTTCTCTTTTTTTTTAGGTGTTTTTATGTAAATTCAGAGAGAGTCGTTTTTGAAAAACAGATTCTGATTAGAATTGTTTGCAGTTTAGCTAGAGGACATAATATATATGCAGAAAAATTAATATGAAAATGTCCTACTTTGAGGACAGTAAAATAAACTGAGATAGCAGTACTAGGTGAGAATTGAAATCATATTTCACGTCGTGTTTCAGAGAAGAGTGAAGCTCAAATGCTGGACTTACATGAGTGGTCTTTCCATACGACTTCCCTGAGAGCCCACCATCTCTCCCAGAGTACAGTACATCTGGCCCAGGAAGTCCTGCAAACACATACACGCGTTAGGAATGGGAGCTTTATTCACATTTCATGATTTTTAGCCATTTGAGTAAAAGATAAGGTGCCTGATGTCTCAACATTAAATAAAATGTACCCTTATTTATCATGAAAAATAAGCTTAATAATATTTAAAGCATTAGCAGAAAAGAAAAGTTGTTTCAGGGGCAGAATTGTTATAATGTGCACAAATTATTAATTCGCAATAAGATCAGGAATGTGTAATAAAGACCCCAACAAGCTCTATATCAAGAAATATGAAAGTCACATGGGTTGTGAACTTCTCATGCCTGTAAGCTATTTGTTCTCCAAAAGGAAATGGGAATGATAGTTGACCAACATTCTCTCTATACAAATTTCCCATGCCAACATTTAAAATGAACATTTCATATGCAATGTATTCAATCCTAAATAGACATAATTAAATTAAGTCTTTACTTTTTGTTTGTAAATTTTAGTTTACATCATAATTTTACATATATATTAATAACTATATTAAAGAAATACTGACATTTGTATCTTTTTTCACACGTTATAAGTCTCATATTGCATAAATAAATAAATATTAGAAGCAAAATGGCAAACTTGTTGGTTGTGAAGCAAATTAGACCGCTATATATTTTTTTATATTATACTTTTTTAACGTGTGTGTGTGTGTGTGTGTGTGTGTGTGTGTGTGTGTGTGTGTGTGTGTGTGTGTGTGTGTGTGTGTGTGTGTGTGTGTGTGTGTGTGTGTGCGCGCGCGCGTGCATGCGTGTGTAAATCAAAGTCTTGGCCTGGACAGGTGTAAAACAGTAAGGCATTTTACAATTAATAAAAGTAAATAAAAAAAATGTAAAGTTAAAAATACAGAGACAGTTTTAATATGACTAGTGTGGGGAAATAAAGAAAAAGGATGCATATGTTTCAATACTAATCAACTCCTGGGGCATAAAAGTGCCTAAAAAAACAACTATGTGGATGAAAATATGTTAGATTATGTTTTAGATTAGCTGATGACAGGCTGCATGTGGGCAAAATGTTGTGGCAGAAAGGTTTTGCAGATGGAAAGGCAGGACAGATAAAGCAGACATTCTCCTGAGAGAGCTGATTAGAATGTCTGTGCCCAGCATCTCTGAACATCAATCCCACAGGTGCATTCTGGGATATAGAGTGACCCATGGTTCTGACCCCGCAAAACGCTTGAATAAATCACAATAAAAAAAACCCATGATGAGGGTAAAACAAGGTGTCTGTAGGACCACACACATAAACATAACATTTTTACATTTACAAGAAAACACTTACATGTTTGGACAGGTTTTCACTCTTTGAGTCAAGATCATACCTAGAAATAAAAGGAAAACTCTGTGAGTGACACTGAATGAAACAGAGATTAAATGTGTCTTTTCTGTGACACCCAATAGATAGAGTGCTGCTGGAATACGCCTTATAATACGGAAATGCGTTTGCATCTTTGCACTTCCAGTACCATCATCCCAAAGACAAAGGATTTTTGGTTAAATGCCTGAAATAAAGTCCATGTTTGACACAATTTCAAGAGACACTATATTGCCAAAAGTTTTGGGACGCCTGCCTTTACGTGCACAAGAACTTTAATGACATCCCATTCTTAATATGGAGTTGGCCCACCCTTTGCAGCTCTAACAGCTTCAGCTCTTCTGGGAAGGCTTTCCACAAGGTTTAGGAGTGTGTTTATGGGGATTTTTGACCATTCTTCTAGAAGAGCATTTGTGAGGTCAGTCACTGATGTTGGACGAGAAGGCCTGGCTCTCAGTCTCCGCTCTAATTCATCCCAAAGGTGTCCTATCGGGTTGAGGTCAGGACTCTGTGCAGGACAGTCAAGTTCCTCCACACCAAACTCGCTCATCCATGTCTTTATGGACCTGTCATGTTGGAACTCATGTTGGTTTGCTGAAGCATTAAGAGTTCCTTTCATTGGAACTAAGGGGCCAAGCCCAGCCCCTGAAAAACAACCCCACACCATAATCCCCCCTCCACCAAACTTTAAACTTTGCACAATGCAGTCAGGCAAGTCCCGTTCTCCTGGCAACCGCCAAACCCAGACCATGCCCTGAGACCGGCTGTGGTGACAGGATTTTATCAGTCCCAACACTAATTTTTCAGGTCAGGATATCACTAATGATGCCGTGCTTAATACACCACTGGAGTATTTCCGAAAGTAGTATCAGAAGATATGAACCAAATAGAGAACGCTGCAGACACTCTGGTAAAGACTACACCAACACACTTTGCAGCAAGTGCAATGTCCACCTCTGCTTCTCAGAGGACAAGAACTGCCTTTGGGACTATCATAACTGAATATGACTATGAACATACCTAAATCACATAAATGCCAAAGATTTCATTCAGTTCATCATGTTTTGTAAATACAATCTGAACATATTTTTTATAATAAATTATTTTTCATGAAAATATGACTTGTGATATTGTGTGATCATGTACGCTACTAATATAATAATTACACCCTGCAAATGAACCCTTAGATGTTCTCTACATTTATTCAGACAGTGAGTGAAATCACTGAAATTCTGCTAACCAAAGTTGCAATATTACAACATTCCTCTAAAAACTTAGTAAAATGTAAAAACCCATTTATTTAAACAACATGTAAAAGGTGGTGGGGGGATTTACAGGTCTTTCAGGGTTTTTTGGGGGTCTTTCAGGGTTAATCCGGCCCTGTCTGCAATAATCCAAAAGCCAATGGAAAATCCTATTGGATTTTGAGGGAACCAGGGTGCTGCTAACTGAGTTGGCCTACAAAAATATGTCATCCCTACAGCACTGTATTGCAAAAATAACTCGATTATTTTTTCAGAAGAAAACTGGTCCATAGAAATGTCATCACCGCAATGTGGTGACATTATAAAATGTGGATATTATGGGAATAATACTAGAATACTGTCTAACACTTGATGGCTGCTCTGTCCTCGTCGTCAGTGAGGAACCTGGGTGTGCTCTTTGATACCAATCTCTCGTTTGAAAGCCACGTTTCTAGCATCTGTAAAACTGCATTCTACCATCTTAAAAATATATCTAAATTATGACACATGCTTTCAATGCAAAATGCTGAACAGTTAGTTCATGCGTTCATGACCTCAAGGCTACATTATTGTAATGCTCTACTGGGTGGTTGCCCTGCTCGCTTAATAAATAAACTCCAGCTGGTCCAAAACGCAGCAGCTCGAGTTCTTACTAGAACCAGGAAGAATGAACATATTAGCCCAGTTCTGTCAACACTGCACTGGCTGCCTATTAAACATCGCATGCTTATTACTTGCAAAGCACTAAATGGTTTGGCTCCCCAGTACTTGAGCGAGCTCTTAACACATTATACTTCATCATGTCTACTGCGGTCTCAAAACTCTGGCCAGTTGATAATACAGAGAATATCCAAATCAACTGCAGGCGGTCGATCCTTTTCCTATTTAGCACCGAAACTCTGGAACAGTCTTCCTAGCATTGTTCGGGAAGCAGACACACTCTGTCAGTTTAAATCTTGACTAAAAACAAACCTCTTTACTATGGCATACACATAGACATCTTTTTATTTATATTTTTCAAATCAGTTAAATGATTGTTTTAGGCTGCATTAACTAGGTCAGCCGGAACCGGGAACATTTCCAATAACACCTGATGTACTCGTTACATCATAAAAAGAATGGCATCTACGCTAATGATAGTCTCTCTGTTTATCCCGAGGTTTACTGCAGTCAGCCGGATTCGGGCCGTATCCAGATCAGATGGAGGACCTGCGCCTAGACATGACCAACGCATCCCCGAAGTGTCTGCAAAGACTGTGTCAATCAGACTCCCCCCTGAATTTGCCTCATCAACACGGCATCCTCAATAAACCCGTCTCCAGTGTGATGACTCCGATCCTTCGAATATTCTTATCTAATAATTGCCTCATCGATACGGCATCCTCAATAAACCCGTCTCCAGCGTGATGACTCCGATCTTTCGAATATTCTTATCTAATAATTGCCAATGAGGTTCATTCTCGTGTTACGCAGCACGTCATATGGATTAGTTTTATGATCTCTTTATGAACATCTTAAAGTGTGCGTCGTTTCAGTTGCGTAACTGTCAAGGGAGTGACAGAAATCCCTCGGATTTCTTAAAAAATATCTTCATTTGTGTTACGAAGATTAACGAAATCTTACGGGTTCAGAATGACATGAGGGTGAGTAATTAATGACAGAAGTTTCATTTTTGGGTGAACTTTCCCTTTAAAACTAAGCTTTTCTTTTCAGGCTTTTTATTTTCTTTATTATGATATTAGGACAGCTGAATTAACCTGACAATTGTCAAAAATGTCAAAATGAGTTTTAATTCAGAAATTAGCATGCTCATCGTAGAAGAGGTGTATTCTAGTATAAATTGCAGTTTTAAAGTATTTTTTTTAACAAATGATGCCATTCACTGCTTAGCAATCACCAGTAATGTTTCCCAGACGCTCCCCCTATCTTTCACTGTACATGCTGAAAGTATTTTAACATCCCAAAATTGCACACTTCACCTTTAAGTCATGTTTTTTTTTACTTGTTTTCTGTACGGCACTGCTTCTGTTTTCTCGTGACATTCTGAATGAACACGAGCCTGTTGTTCAGCGGCAGCTTAAATGAAGCCTCAGCGGGTGGCAACAACCTACATGTTTGAGGAAAAATCTGTCATGTTGGGATACATGTTATTTTCCTCCCAGCATGAATCTACACTCTTGGCTGTGTCTCTCTTTGTCTGTCTGTCTTATTCTTCCTCCCGCTGTGCAAAATGAGCAGCGTCAGCACGTGTGGATATTTCCAGCCCGCAGGAGACACCGCTGAGATCAAGACATGCTTTTACCTGACCGAACACTCATGCTCGAATCTCTTCGGCAATAAGAGCATGTCAGTATACTACATGTTTTACTTTAGCTCTGCTGTGATGTTGTACGTGTGCTATCTTCATGTCAAGAATCTACCACACACACACAACACAGTCTGCAGGGGTTTGGTTTTTGGCTTGTGCTGGATATTGCTGTGGATATTCTCTATGCCGAGTACACTGAATAATTTGTTTGTCACCAACGAAGTGTATTAAATGTGGAAAAATAGTATTATTATTATTATCATTATTATAATTATTAATAAATTATGTTGTTGTATTTAGTTGCTAAGGTCGTTAATGATATATATATATATATATATACAGTAGTGCTGTCAAATCCATAAATCACGATTAACTGCATATATATATATATATATACTATAGATGATCGCTAGAGTCTTTTGGGAGTTGCAAATGGGTTCTGGATAGACGGTTGCAAAGTGGTTCTAAATGGTTGCTAGGATGGTTTCTAAGGCGTTTTTCCATCTTTTTTATCATTTACCAAGTAAAAAAAAATAGTTTCATCAATTAGAAAATGATTAGCACATAGAAGCAAGCAAAAACCTGCTTTCTTAAGTCTGAAATTAGGATCTAACAGTTTCTAATATAAATCTCCATGGTTACTAAACAGATATAGGATTCAAGAGTATACATATATAGAGAATACACACACACACACACACACACACACACGCGCGCACACACACTGTATAAATATAGCCCCATATCTCAGAGAAGGGACCAGGTGTAAAACTGTCAGTCAGGTGTACACACACTGATAGATGTGACATATCCATCAAAATGTCACATCCTGAATATGATAATATCAGAACAGGGAGATGATTACATGACCGACCAACTGCGCACACACACACACACACGCACGCACACACACACGTCACAGATGTTCAATTCAGCCTGTGTTAATAAACACTCATGTATAATGTGCATCATGAGTGTGATTTGTAAAGGTAAAGTACTGTACGTATGGAACGGACGCTGTGATGCTGTGTGGATGCTCTAATGGAGGATCTGCAGTGTGTGTTTGACCGCGTGCATGTGTGTGTGTGACCGAGGTGAATAATGCATAAATGTAATTTCTGGGATACTGCTGTATAAAATGTGCTTCACTGAGCGGAAGCAAGCCAAAAACCCTGCAGGCAGAGTGTGTGTGTGTGTGTGTGTGTGTGTGTGTGTGTGTGTGTGTGTGTGTGTGTGTGTGTGTGTGTGTGTGTGTGTGTGTGTGTGTGTGTGTGTGTGTGTGTGTGCAATACAAATCATTCAAAACTGCATTAAAAGGTCTCCTATATGTTAAAACAGGAGTTTTTGAATGTCTCTGGATGTCTCATTTTTTACAATGAACATGGAGATTGTTAAATATTGAAATCTGTGCTTGTTTTCAATTATTGACATACAAGTCATCTAATACACCCCTTTTTTCAAAGGACAGATTTGCAATTTCTGAAGTAAAATTCCTTTTAGGAGTCGTAGAGTCTGAAACAAGAGTTATTATTGTTTCTTAAAGGAACCACTATTTTTGAAAAAAGGCTCATTTTCCAACTCCCCTAGAATTAAACGAGCGTGCCTTGTAACCATGGAGACATTTGTGAGAGACGATTCAGAAGATATTAACTTTGGTGCAGATCCTGAACCGTCTCTATTTGAACCGGAATACACTGAAGATTAGGTTGTCACAGTAGTTATGTTGACAGAAGTTAGCCTATTTTCAGGCGCTGTGTAATATCATTGTGCCGCTGAACTCATGGGACGGCTCAACGTTTCTTGATTATTACGCAGGAATGAGAGAATAGTTCCTAGCCATATTGGCCTAGAAAATCACAACTTTTCAGTTTCCGTCGGTCTTAGTACACGATGTAACTACAGAAGAGTCAAGTTTTAAATAGGAAAAATATTGAAACTCTTTGGTCATTTTTGAGCGAGATGCTAACGGTCTAATCAGATTCTATGATCTATGCTAAGCTATGCTAAAAGTGCTACCGCCAGACCCGGAGATCGGCTGAATGGATCCGAAAACGGTAAAACTCAACTGTTTAACTCTAGGGGAGTTGGAAAATTAGCCTATTTTCAAAAAAACTAAAAAAGTGGAGTGTTCCTTTAAAGGGATAGTTCACTCAAAAAATTATAATTAGCCCATGTGTCACGGGTTGGTGTACCAGGAACAGACTGTAGACTCCAAAGCTCTGAATGCAAACTAAAACTTTAATAAAGCTTCTTAGAAACCGGTACAGGGAAAACACTCCAACATAACATAACAGAGACTAGACAAGGAGCGAATGAACAAGAGGAACTTAAGTAGTGGACAGAAACGAGATAATGAACAAGACACAGCTGGGATGAATGAACTAATGAGGGTAATAAGGGAAACACAGAAATGGCGGGAAAGTAGAGCTCGACCAATATATCGGTGGGCCGATATTATCGGCCGATATTAGGCCTTTTCCAAACTATTGGTATCGGCATTTATGATGGCCGATAAATTAACATTTTTAAATATAATAAAAACGGACGAAACATCGCTCAACCACATTATGAGTGTTGGCGTTTCATATTGTGTCCACCAGAGGGCGCTCTACAACCGATTGCCGATTCATGCTGGTGCCGCACACATTCACAACACAACTGAGATCATCTGTGAAGTGCATGGTAAGCTGGCACGAGACATACATTGCTTGAATAACATTGAAAAGAACATCCCCATCAGTTCTCTTAACTCAAACAAGCATTGCCAAGTCCAGTTTTGCTGTTATATGTAAGCCAAGAGTGAAACGGAATTAGCTAGTAAGTTATATCGTGACAGTTTCACAGCATGAGACGCATCTCTTCCCTGCCCGTTATTATGAAAAAGGTTGTTTTACAATATTTTGCAGAATGACGTTGTCCATTTCAAAATTATGGCCTGTCATAGGCTTTAGCTAACCACAAAGCTATAGCTAATGCCATGGCTCTCAGTGGAAGACCGCTAACATTAATGCGCTTGAAAATCACAACTTATTCTGCCGAAATAAAGTAATGATTACTGTATTTATAACTAGTATATGTGTAGTTCCAGTCCCTGCATTGTAAGTTAGGCACACGAGGAGTGAACGAAAGTGCGTTGCAGCATTAACGAGTCACAAAATGGCTTCTATACTATATATATATTTTGCTGTTGTTATTTATCAGAACTTAACTGAACTTCCAGTCTTTCTCAAAGTTATATTTATGAAGCTTACCACGTCTATTAATACTGGTCTCTTTGATTGTTTTGTTTTTGTTATTGTGTTTTCGTCCAAAGGAGGTTTCACATCTTAAGTTTGTATTTTTAATACATTTTATTTATCAGAATTTGAACATATTTTTATGTTCCTCTGTTCTGTTGTGACAATAAAATAAACAAGTTTATTTTTAAACTGCATTATCATATTATTTTAGAGATTCATTAATAACTACACTGTAAAACAAATTTGGTGGGAAAAATTGTGACAATTGATCATTACATATTGGCCCAATAAATGACTTCCAAATAATTATCCCCATGCAAAAAGATGCATTTAATCATAGCTTAAGGTCTTAACTCAAAATTTAAATTGTATATTCACCGAACATATTTAATTGTGCTCAGTCAATCTATGAAGTCGAAGTGAAAAATCCATATTGGCTGAACAAATCCTACGTCCGAAAAACGGTATACGCATGCGCAAAATGCGCTTGAAAAAAACCGTTTGTGTGGAGATTTCAAATGCGGAGACGCGGGAGCGGAGCCGAACCAGCAGGTGCTGAAGACCGAGACACACATTCCCAAGAGAATAGAGATATTCATCTCACAAAAGACGTTGGTATTTAGCACTGAACTTATTCTCCAGAGCTTTGCTTTATGACCCGGTATGAAGTTTAAAAGACATTTTGTAGAATCACGAGTTCATGCATTCATTGGTTTCATGAGTGTTCTCGTTTACTCTAAGGGTAGCCAATAGTTTTATTTTCCTCATGTCTTATATGTCTAAAATGATAGGTAATAAGTAAATTAAGTCATTTGTGTGATATATGCGGCATGCGACCGTTGAACACAGTGCCGGAGATTGCGTTTGGCGTCGACCTCTTTCAGGGCTTGAGTTATTGCCTTTTAATATCAAACACGTCAAGCTCGATTTTCTTATTCATCCATTCATTCGTCTCATCCTCATTATATAATGAAGTAACTTCTGTTCTGTCATTTGCCAGATGTGATGCAGGGAAACTTTGCCATTAATGTTAGTTTTTATTTTTATTTGCAGGTTTTTAGCCTATGCCGCGTTTTCTTCATCCTGTTATGCAGAAGACTTCTTGAACATTCAGAGTTTTTCCTTACTGAAAATAAGGTATTTTCACCAAATATCCTGTGTTGAAATTTACTTTTTAATAAAGTAATGTGATAACATGTCAACCCTGTTGTCTGTGTTCTGTATTTTGCCTAATATATTTATGTTTTTAGTAATTTTTGTCTTTTGAGACAGTGAGAAATAAACAATTGTTACTACAATTTAAAATATTTAATTGGACCAACCTCACAGTTTCCCTGTAAAACATTTCTCCAATTCAAAATTTTCTAGTGACTGATCACATCTAAATGTTTTAGTTGGCCAAATTGAAAAATTTAGATGTGAATGGTCACTAGAAAATTTTAAATTGGAGAGGCCTGACATTTTTTACAGTGTTGGTAAATTAAATTTTTCCATTGGCTCAACATATTATTTCTAATTGAGCCCATGTTAACAGGCTGTTGACACAATTGATAAAATTCAATTCACAGAAATTAAATTTGGCCAATTGAAAAATTTAGATGTGACCAGTCACTAGAAAATTTTGAGTTGGGAAGATTATAAATTTTTTACAGTGTACAAATAACTAATGTAAGGGAAAGTTTTTTTTATATATATATATATATATATATATCGGCTGATATATCGGAATATCCGATTTTTAATCACCAAATATTTGTATTGGTATCGGCCTTTAAATTCCTTTATCGGTCGGGCTCTAGTCAAAAGGCCTTTAACCCCCAGAGCCGTGTGGAGCACTTTTATGATGGATGGATGCACCTTTATGGACTTCAAAACAGAAACAGCAATTCACTGCCATTATAAAGCTTGGATTAGCCAGGACATTTTTAATATAACTCTGATTGTATTCGTCTGAAAGAAGAAAGTCATATACACCTAGGATGACTTGAGGGGGAGTAAGTCATAGGCTAATTTTTATTTTTGGCTGAACTAAACCTTTAAGACATTTAAAAAATATATATATATATTTTTAATTTTTATTAAAGTCAATATACTAACCAACATGCAGGAAGTGATGTGAGCATAAAACAGGAAATTACATCAAGGACTCCTGTAGACCCTAATGAACCAGATTTTGTATTTTTTTTAATGAGATGGTAAGGTTTGTTTGGTTTGTTGAATGTTCGTTATTTTCACAATTAAAAAATGCTCAAAAATAAGACATGTATACAACATGACATAAAAAAATGACATTTTAGATTGAGTTTACGCTACTTGACATTTAGAGACAAAATATTTCTTCAAAAATGTAAAAGCCCAGCGATAACACAAAATCAAATTGTAATGAATGTGGCACATTTGGTTGTTTGGAGCAGCGAACATGATCATTTAGCCAAACATTACATATCATCTCAAACACATCTGCATGCTGATTATACTCACAGGTCAAAGCGTAAATTCTGTCTCTCTTCAAAGAAGTAATCGATGATGAATTTGTGCACAAAGTCTGGATTCAGTGTGTTATCGATGACTTCTGTCCTGCCGAACTAGACAACAGAAACGGCATCAGCATGAATAACAGCACTGTACATGAAAGAACACAGGTCTGGAAACACACATTCAGAAACACATTACCTCTCTCCACTCCCTGTTCGCCACCGTCTGAGTGTACAGCACACAAACTGCACAGAAACAAAGTTAAAAGAAAATATATGTGAAAGATGCCTTGATGCATTACAATGTCCCTTTGTTGGAGAGAAGAGTGTAAACAGCAGCCCTGGTTTGTTAATTCAGCAAATGAAGAAATCTAATATGCACAAAAAGAGACACTTTTGAGACATTATTGCCTCATTTGTCTCGCATGCAATGAGAACAGCGGTATCATTAACACACACACACACACACACACACACACACACACACACACACACACACACACACACACACACACACACACACACACACACACACACACACACACACACACACACACACACACACACACACACAGGTGTTATACAAACTGTATATTCTATCACCCATCACAGAAAACTTAATAGTGTATGATTTATAAGCTGATTTCCTCAGGAGGACCCAAATGTGTCCCAACATGGTCAACAATTACTGGTATTACTTTCCTTGGGGATTTTGATCCTCAACAGGGAATACAAGGTACACACACACACACACACATCCGTCTCCCAGGACAGATATGAGTTCAGGTGGGCATAAAGTCACACTCTATAAACTCTACTAGGCTCTAGGGTGCAAAGCCAATATAGAGGTGGAGATTATGCACGCTCGGCGGACGATGATGGTCTTTTTTTAATTAGGCATATTTTTAGACACCGTCTGACGGCAGGTATTGGCTCGTGTTTAGAGGAAGGCCCCCGGCCAGCCAAACAGATGTTCAGAAACGGAATTATTTCAGCCGCCTGCCGTTGCTTGTGATATGAATTGGCGAGACTTGTGAGCGTGTGTGTGTGTGTGTGTGTGTGTATGTGTGTGTGTGTGTGTGAGAGAGAGAGAGAGATCTGCCTCATCTGTCTAAATGCACTCAGAAACTCTTCTAACTTTCATTGTGTCGGATGGGTGTGTAGACACATATGGCGACCTGGGCACTTTCCAAAAATACACACGCATGCACACAATAACATCCACTGAAATTTACATGCGTATATTGCCATATGAGAGCACTGTAAGAGATGTATTCTTTGTTGTCATAGAAACCTCCTTTATATTAGAAGTTGGGGACAACCAGCCATTTCTGGCCTTAAGACCATTCAAGTAGAGCAGAAAAAAAACCTTACATTGCGATATTTTGTTTTTCTGCGATATATATTTATTCGATGACTTGAATAGCTCTATTTGGAAAGAATGAATCATTCCAGATTTTGTAGGGGGGGGGGGGGGGGGTGAATCTGCATAGAAAATAATAAACAAATTACAAGCATAGATAAATACGATAGAACAAAGATAGGAATGAAATAAACAGTGCTTTATGTTTTTTCAGGTACAGAGATTGAATAATTAAATGTCTATTAACACTGCAGAGTCTTCACTGTAAATGAATCATTGTTAAAGCTACAAGAGTGATTTTCTAATCGTTTAGCAGACGCTTTTATCCAAAGCAACTTACAAATAAGGAGCAACCGAAGCAAATCAAGCCAACAATAGGGCAACAGTATGCATAGATATATAGAGTAGTAAGAGTTAGTATTAATGGGTTAAGTGTTGATGATTATTAACGATTAAAGCTGCACTATGCAACTTTTCCGTCCGCTTGAGGTCGCCTATTTAAAACAAAGGCGTAGTTTGATGATGGCATGTTTGAGAGCAGGATCTTGGGACATGTGGTCTTCACCTCACAGCCGGTGGGAAAGAATCGGGACAGGACTCGGGCAGAAATCATGTTGATGTGATTATTAACGTTACTGTAGTCTGAAGCAGAGCAGGAGCGAGTGTTGTGGAGCTGAGGAACCGCTGGAGCGATTGTTAATAAGATGAACGCCACACACGCCTCGCGAGCAGCGGGACTTTTATTATGCCACAGTCACCGGTGCTACTTCCTCTTTTGCGGTCATGAGTGTGAGGTAGCGCAGCTCTGCTGATCATATTAGACACTTCTGAGTGTGTTGATGATGTGATGACGTTACTCTGTGTGTTCTCTCGGCGGCTGCTATGACACTTGTTCACACTGCGGTGAGAGTAAAGCGTTTCTGCAGAATAAAACCGGAAAGCGAGGGGAACGCAGATATGATGTCATCGACAGGCCACACCCTCACACGTCCCGGTTCATTGGGTAAAATAGCAATTTTCTCACGATTTACAAATAGTTGGAAACATTTGGGATATTGTAAGTACTCAACTGAACAAAATATATAACACTGGCCTATTTTACTGAAAAATGTTACATAGTGCACCTTTAATGATTAACAATAATGACAGACAGCAGTAGAATTATTAGGCTGCTGTCACTTTAAGACAGAATGCACGGATCCAATATAAGGATACACATCTGCTTTCTTTCTCAATTGTTTACGTTCACGTAAGCCATAAGCGACTGCGTTTAGGATACTCACTGAGACGGGCATTTCTATATATTTTTGTGTGTATGTGTCCATTCAAGCTAGCCTGACGTCGTCATACTCAGATTCTAGTCAGAATATTAGTCTGATACTGCTCCATTGGGCTGTGATTATGGGGTGCCTCTGCACTCAATTGGATAGACCTACAACCAATCAGAGCAACGGAGTAAGTGACGTATGTTGAGTGGCGCATGGTTTTCAACAGAACTCAACTGCACCCACGCTGGAAGAAGTAGAAGAAGAAGAGGAGTGTAAACGATTTTTGTCGGTGTTGTAAAAAAGAATGTAAGGATACACAGAGAACTTACAAACACCATCATCATTTTTGAGAGAAATAGTAAAGGTGAACGCACATACAAACAAGTTCTCCGTTTAGTAAACAAATTCAAACCAAGCGCTCTTTGGTGACGTGGAAGATTACGTTACTGTTTATCATCTGTCCAAGCCCGCCGTGACAATCTGATTGGTCCTAAACGCTCTGGTTCCAGCATAGTTGCTCCACAACGGATCAAGTCCAGACCGAACTTCCCTCAAATGTTGTGGGCGGGGCTAAGTTCGGCTGGCATCCAGGCTACGTTCAAGCACAAATAGAGAATGAAATTCTGTAATCACGCAGAGCAAATCTTTCGCATCTTCTTGCGCTAGAATGGTTTAAAATCACTTAAATATTTAAACTGACAGAACCAAAAACTAAACTTTCGCTCTATGATAGTCAAACTTTGCAATTAATTTGAGAATCATTTGCGTTTCGAACCACATCGCGATATCGATGCTAAAACAATGTACCTTGAAGCCCTACATTCAAGTATGCCATTTCACACAAATATATCCTTGATTTGATTTGTGGGATAACCTGTATAGTGTAACTATCTGATAATGTCGTCGTGATGGTTCAGCTCACGCAGGGAAGCCCACAGATTCTGCTGAATAAACTAATCTCTTTCTTTGTATCAACTCAAATTTTTTGTTTAAATGAACTCAACATTTTACGGCTAGGTTCAGGTTAGGCTACTTTAAGTTAAACCAACAAATCATTTCTGTGCACTGTTTTTGTCTAATGCCACATCCACAATTTTACGTTTTGATTTAAAAATTTAATTTTCAAATGAAAATAATGTTTTCTAAAGTGTCTTCACGTTCTGTTTTTGCTGGAGGAAAACAATAGTGGGATGAGGAGTGAACACGACGGGGATGAGCCGAAGCCTGCTGCCGTATTCATATGAGGTTTAAAGTGGACTGAGACAATTTGTGTACAGATTACGGGGGCTGAGTCGAAAAAGGGCCCAGTGACGCCCCTGGTGCCGGCAACATGTGACACAAGAAAAAGTGAGGGTACGCTATTTAAAAATATAGACGTGCCGGTACTGCATACTGGCCCACTTTGAATGCTGCTATTAATATTATAATACATTAGAGTTCATATGAAAGATAAGTATTTTTTATGGGGTGGGGGTTACAGGAGTTAGTTTGTGGGGGACAAGCTGTGTTAGTGAGCACTTCTCCTTTGCCAAGATAATCCATCCACCTCACAGGAGTGGCATATCAAGATGCTGATTAGACAGCTTGATTATTGCATAGACGTGCCTAATGGTGAATTCACACGGACGCGAATGACGCGATTCGCGCGAGTGATTTACATGTTACGTCAATGCAAATTGACGCGAATAGACATCCTGCGGTGCGATTCGCGTGAATTACACGGCGTGAATTGAGCGTTTGACACGTGATTCGCGCGAATTGAGCGAATCGCCCGAGTTGAAAAATCTAAACTTTGGCGGATATTCGCGCCGCGTTAACCAATCAGGAGCTTGCTCTAGTAGTGACAACGATGAGGAGAAAATCTGTGATAACATTAAATTACATGAAACACAACCCAGTCTATTTTTGTTAAATGCAAGTTTATGTATGATCAATAATACAAAAGTATAAGTAAAAGGTATAATAAGCTATACATGAAATGAAGCAAACAATTCAGTCAAACATTCAAAGTCAGTGCTAGTCGGCTACAACTGTAACGTAAAGTTAAATAGCCTAAAAATAAAAAAGTAATGAAACTTCACTTTGCCCTCAGCCTAAACGATTTGCCACAAATTATAGATCCATGAGACCAAAGATTTCCCGTTACATACACACAAGACGAATTATAGCTCGAGACACCACAGAGATTTCAGAGCCAGCGGCAGACGGCAGAAGGACTGGCCGAGGAAAGGCTGCTCTCGCCGGGGTTAATGAGCGCCCGGTGATCCGCTGGAGCTCACAACTCCGAAAACGGCAGATAAAATGTTCAAATAGGCACTCTTTTTATAAATAAACCACAGATTTGCGCTTTAAACAACTACAATATCGCCTGAAAAAGTCTTAAAACTACGTTTTGTCACACATTAACAGTAGAATTTTAACAAAAAAGACGTGTAAACACAGCCCATGTCCGCCATTTCTCAACGAGACGAGCCGGCTGGCAGAAGCCCCTCCCATGACGCGAATTTGCGTCTGTTGTGAAATGAATGTCAAACGCGAATGAAGCGAGTAAACTCAAAATGTTCAAGTGTCCAACTTTGCGCGAATAGCACGAATTATTTGCGTCGTTTGCGTCCGGTGTGAACGCTACATTAGGCTGGCCATAGTAAAAGGCCACTCTAAAATGTGCAGTTTTATCACACAGCACAGTGCCACAGATGTCGCAAGTTTTGAGTGAGCGTGCAATTGGCAATGCTGACTGCAGGAATGTCCACCAGAGCTGTTGCCTGTGAATTGAATGTTCATTTCTCTAGCATAAGCCGAGAATTTGGCAGTACACCCAACCGGCCTCACACACGTGTAACCACACCAGCCCAGGACCTCCACATCCAGCATCTTCACCTCCAAGATCAAAAACAAAAGTGTTGCGCTTATAATTTTGTTCAGTGTATGTGTCTCATTAACGGAAACGCAGTCTCCAAGATAACCTCATAATCTTTGTAATTTTTAGATATGTAAATGCAGTTTTATCACCATCAGATTTTGTGTTATTGCATCTATTAAAGTAACGGTTTTTGTTCAGAGTTTCGGCCACAATCTCGGCTCATCCCAGTTCATTTCCCTGAAGTTGTTTGCTCTGGTGATCAGTTCTGACTGAGAAAACGCGCACTGATACAGAACCTGATTTCACCGAATGATTTCACATCTTTGTTGATCCTGGAACAACATTCCAATCAACCAATCAGATTTGAGGGACAAGCTTACAGTTTAAAGGATTAGTTCACTTTTAAAGAAACTTTTGCTGATCATTTACTCACCCCCGTGTCATCCAAGATGTCCATGTCTTTCTTTCTGCAGTCAAAAAGAAATTAAGGTTTTGGATGAAAACATTCCAGGATTTTCCTCCATATAATGGACTTCAATGGGCTCCAAACGGTTCAAGGTCCAAATGACAGTTTCAGTGCAGCTTCAAAGGGCTTTAAACGATACCAGACGATGAATAAGGGCAAAACCATCAGTTTCTGCCAGAAACCCAGCAGTATTTATGCTATTATTTTACCTCTTTTCAGACGAACGTGATCATCTCTGAGCTCCGCCATAACTTCCGCTAAGTGAGGTCAAAATACGAGTGTGGTCATAGATGTATCGATCGTAGATGCCTCATTAGGGCCTGCACGGATCAGTAGAATGAGGCATCTGCAGTCAATATATCTATGACCACGCTCGTATTTTGACCTCACTTAGCGGAAGTTATGGCGGAGCTCAGAGATGATCACGTTCGTCTGAAAAGAGGTAAAATAATAGCATAAATACTGCTCGGTTTGATCGTTTCACTAGATCAGACCCTTATTCATCGTCTGGTGTCGTTTAAAGCCCTTTGAAGCTGAACTGAAACTGTCATTTGGACCTTGAGCCGTTTGGAGCCCATTGAAGTCCATTATATGGAGAAAAAACCCTGGAATGTTTTAATCCAAAACCTTAATTTCTTTTCGACTGCAGAAAGAAAGACATGGATGACATGGGGGTGAGTAAATTATCAGCAAAAGTTTATTTAAAAGTGAACTAATCCTTTAAGTTTAGGCTCACAGCCAAGGTTAGGAGCTTCTACATCAGTGTTATTCAACTATCATTTCCCTCTGCTTTTAGGGATAACTTATGGGTAGGGTTAGGTTTGGAGGTGGAGATTTTCGGACAGGAATGTTGTTCGAGGATTGTTCAAATATGTTGACCCAGAAACGCTTCTAACTCGGCAAAATCAGGACGTGCCGCCCTGATAGAGAAGCATGTCCACTGGCTGCAAACTGCATTTATTATAACCAATCACGAAAGTCGATATTGCGCAACCAACCGTAGAATACTCCGCTGCGTAATTATATACCTTTTTTTTGTTGTTGTGCTGAACTCGGAACGCTTTTGCAGGCTATTGAGTGAATAAAAGATAGAAATCCCTTTCATGTCCATAAAAAACCGAACCAATCTGAACTGGAACGCCATCCACCCTCAAAATTATTAGTTTTTCGAGCAACATGGATGACAATTGAACATGAAAGACAACATGAAAGACAATTTCCAGGGCCTTCATCATCCTCATGAGCTGAACTGTAGTCTTCTTATATGGAGCGGCACATGTGCTGAGTCTGAGCTGTGCTGACGTGATGGGGCCAGTCACGCAGCGCTACAACTCCTCCCAACATACACCGGCCAAAAGACACTGGAATCAGGGACTCCAGACGGCTAAATATAGCCTCAGCGCTCACTGCCTGTGTGTGTGTGTGTGTGTGTGTGTGTGTGTGGGGGGCCGTGCTCAGCGCTTGCTGTCATATTGCAGGCAATATATTTTGTGTGTTTAGGGGAAGGATCATTTCATGTTGCATTGATGTACTTATTCAAGCTTACTTGTGTCATATGCTTTTCATAATAATAAGTCCCATTTACAGTAGGATCTCAAATAAGATTTCTTCTGCACAGCAATGACTGTTCAGCAATGAAATTAACATCCGTATTCTGGTTTATTCTGAGAAAAAACAGGTTCACATGTTCCTATAGCACAACGGGCAGAGCACCAAGTCAAGGGTTTGATTCCCGAGGAACACACATACTCACAGTTTAGCCCTTAAATGCATAAATGTTTCACCGATCATTATTACATATGCGGGTCTTTAGTGACCCGGATCTATATCTAACATGGATAATATAAATATAAAACGTGATCATATAAAACTCTCCTGATATTAGAGTAACAACTACAGAAGAATGAAATAAAGCATATTTTGTTAGTTTTTGGAGCTTGTAAGGGTTCAGTTTGAGCAGATGTTTTATCCCATCATCACTGTCCTCGTCAGAGCTCATTTCCCAGTGCATTCAGCATCTGCCTCATATTCACCATCTCAAACATATTCTCAAAACTATCATCAACATCAACATCTTCAGAATCAATGTTTTGATCGCTGACAGCTTCTTCACCAGATCAAATCAACAAAACAAACACGCCCCTATTTTGATAGCTCCGCCCCACACATACGTCATCAATAAGTGTATAGTTCAATAAGGATAGTTCACACGAAAATGTTAAGTTGCTCCAAACCTGTTGATGGACCCCATTGACTAATTATATAGAAGTATATCGTTCCCTATCCCCTATATAGTGCACTGTCTGATCGTTCCCTATCCCCTATATAGTGCACTGTCTGATCGTTCCCTATCCCCTATATAGTACACTTACTGAATCGTTCCCTATCCCCTATATAGTGCACTGTCTGATTGTTCCCTATCCCCTATATAGTACACTTACTGAATCGTTCCCTATCCCCTATATAGTGCACTGACTGATCGTTCCCTATCCCCTATATAGTGCACTGTCTGATCGTTCCCTATCCCCTATATAGTGCACTGTCTGATCGTTCCCTATCCCCTATATAGTGCACTGACTGATCGTTCCCTATCCCCTATATAGTGCACTGTCTGATCGTTCCCTATCCCCTATATAGTGCACTGTCTGATCGTTCCCTATCCCCTATATAGTGCACTGTCTGAATCATTCCATATTTCCCTATATAGTGCACTGTCTGATCGTTCCCTATCCCCAATATAGTGCACTGTCTGATCGTTCCCTATCCCCTATATAGTACACTGTCTGATCGTTCCCTATCCCGTATATAGTGCACTCTCTGATCGTTCCCTATCCCCTATATAGTGCACTGTCTGATCGTTCCCTATCCCCTATATAGTGCACTGTCTGATTGTTCCCTATCCCCTATATAGTGCACTGTCTGATTGTTCCCTATCCCCTATATAGTGCAATGTCTGATCGTTCCCTATCCCCTATATAGTGCACTGTCTGATCGTTCCCTATCCCCTATATAGTGCACTCTCTGATCGTTCCCTATCCCCTATATAGTGCACTGTCTGATCGTTCCCTATCCCCTATATAGTGCACTGTCTGATTGTTCCCTATCCCCAATATAGTGCACTGTCTGATTGTTCCCTATCCCCTATATAGTGCAATGTCTGATCGTTCCCTATCCCCTATATAGTGCACTGACTGATCGTTCCCTATCCCCTATATAGTGCACTGTCTGATCGTTCCCTATCCCCTATATAGTGCACTGTCTGATCGTTCCCTATCCCCTATATCGTGCACTGTCTGATCGTTCCCTATCCCCTATATAGTGCACTGTCTGATCGTTCCCTATCACCTATATAGTGCACTGTCTGATCGTTCCCTATCCCCTATATAGTGCACTGTCTGATCGTTCCCTATCCCCTATATAGTGCACTGTCTGAATCATTCCATATTTCCCTATATAGTGCACTGTCTGATCGTTCCCTATCCCCAATATAGTGCACTGTCTGATCGTTCCCTATCCCCTATATAGTGCACTGTCTGATCGTTCCCTATCCCCTATATAGTGCACTGTCTGATTGTTCCCTATCCCCTATATAGCGCAATGTTTTACTGAATCGTTCCCTATCCCCTATATAGTGCACTGTCTGATAATTCCCTATCCCGTATATAGTGCACTGTCTGAATCATTCCCTATCCCCTATATAGTGCACTGTCTGATAATTCCCCCTATATAGTGCACTGTCTGCATCGTTCCCTATCCCCTATATAGCGCACTGTCTGATCGTTCCCTATCCCCTATATAGCGCACTGTCTGATCGTTCCCTATCCCCTATATAGTGCACTGTCTGATCGTTCCCTATCCCCTATATAGTGCACTGTCTGATAATTCCCTATCCCGTATATAGTGCACTGTCTGAATCATTCCCTAACCCCTATATAGTGCACTCTCTGAATCATTCCCTATCCCGTATATAGTGCACTGTCTGTTCATTCCCCCTATATAGTGCACTGTCTGCATCGTTCCCTATCCCCTATATAGTGCACTGTCTTAGCATTCCCTATCCCCTATATAGTGCACTGTCTGATCGTTCCCTATCCCCTATATAGTGCACTTACTGAATCGTTCCCTATCCCCTATATAGTGCACTGTCTGATTGTTCCCTATCCCCTATATAGTGCACTTACTGAATTGTTCCCTATCCCCTATATAGTGCACTGTTTTACTGAATCGTTCCCTATCCCCTATATAGTGCACTGTCTGATCGTTCCCTATCCCCTATATAGTGCACTGTCTGATCGTTCCCTATCCCCTATATAGTGCACTGTCTGAATCATTCCCTATCCCCTATATAGTGCACTCTCTGAATCATTCCCTATCCCGTATATAGTGCACTGTCTGTTCATTCCCCCTATATAGTGCACTGTCTGCAGCGTTCCCTATCCCCTATATAGTGCACTGTCTTAGCATTCCCTATCCCCAATATAGTGCACTGTCTGATCGTTCCCTATCCCCTATATAGTGCACTGTCTGATCGTTCCCTATCCCCTATATAGTGCACTGTCTGATTGTTCCCTATCCCCTATATAGCGCAATGTTTTACTGAATCGTTCCCTATCCCCTATATAGTGCACTGTCTGATCGTTCCCTATCCCCTATATAGTGCACTGTCTGATCGTTCCCTATCCCCTATATAGTGCACTGTCTGATAATTCCCTATCCCGTATATAGTGCACTGTCTGAATCATTCCCTATCCCCTATATAGTGCACTGTCTGATAATTCCCCCTATATAGTGCACTGTCTGCATCGTTCCCTATCCCCTATATAGCGCACTGTCTGATCGTTCCCTATCCCCTATATAGCGCACTGTCTGATCGTTCCCTATCCCCTATATAGTGCACTGTCTGATCGTTCCCTATCCCCTATATAGTGCACTGTCTGATAATTCCCTATCCCGTATATAGTGCACTGTCTGAATCATTCCCTATCCCCTATATAGTGCACTCTCTGAATCATTCCCTATCCCGTATATAGTGCACTGTCTGTTCATTCCCCCTATATAGTGCACTGTCTGCATCGTTCCCTATCCCCTATATAGTGCACTGTCTTAGCATTCCCTATCCCCTATATAGTGCACTGTCTGATCGTTCCCTATCCCCTATATAGTGCACTTACTGAATCGTTCCCTATCCCCTATATAGTGCACTGTCTGATTGTTCCCTATCCCCTATATAGTGCACTTACTGAATTGTTCCCTATCCCCTATATAGTGCACTGTTTTACTGAATCGTTCCCTATCCCCTATATAGTGCACTGTCTGATCGTTCCCTATCCCCTATATAGTGCACTGTCTGATCGTTCCCTATCACCTATATAGTGCACTGTCTGAATCATTCCCTATCCCCTATATAGTGCACTCTCTGAATCATTCCCTATCCCGTATATAGTG